>NC_137826.1:50898231-51096495 GCF_963921795.1 Nannobrachium achirus
CTGCTGGGGAAACTGGATAACAGGGGCATTTCTGCCTAATAGACCCCATGGACAGTCATTTTGGATCAATATAAGTAGGAAAATTAGCCTAGAAGTGATTTAGGGAGGAGTTGTCCTTTAAGGCATGCCCATCAGCTGTCTAATTTGCGCTCAGTTGTAGTCTGTTGGAGTTGGACACATCGTGAACCTAGTATTGTGATTTGAATCGTAGCGTGAGTTGAGTGAATCGTTACACGCCTAGTAAATAGCAGATAAACACAATACGATAAATACAAAATGAACGGTTTTGGACACAAGGTTTTCACCCGACAACGACGATATAGCCTATATCTGCCATTTACGGCATGCAACGCACTGAGTATGAATCAGGCTTAGGGGTCAAGAGGAAGAAGAGGGAGAAAGAAGAAACGGTGGCTACAGGGAAATCATGTCTCTGTTTTTAATGGCTGACAAAACTGTTGATTGTTTACAGCTCGGCCCGCTGCAAATCCTGAAGCTTCAAGCACGACAGAGCAGACATCCACTGGCCAGGGAGAGAGAGAGAGAGAGAGAGAGAGAGAGAGAGAGAGAGAGAGATCTTTTATGAAAATGTTTTAAATCTAGTCATTTTTTTCACAAAACATCAGTGTGGAAAAAGTACTCGCATTTATTACCTGGGTAAAAGTATCAATACTGCAATACTCCGTTACAAGTAAAAGTCCGGAATTCAAAATGGAGTGAAAGTATGAAAGTGATTCCATCAAAATGTACTTAAAGTAGCCTACCAAAAGTAAATAGCAGATCTACAAGCTCACAACGTGTCGCATTGTGAGCTTGTAGATCGTCTATTTTCAAATAGCCATGGTATAAAATAGGGCCAAAGTGGATTAATGTATGTTTTATAATATAATCATTTATATCTGCAAAGTAACTAGTAACTAAGGTTTTCAAATAATTGTAGTGGAGTAAAAGTACAATATTTGCCTCTGGGATGTAGTGGAGGGATGTAGTGGAGTAAAAGTAAAAGTACTGAAAACCGAAAATACTCAAAGTACAAATACCTCAAAATTGTACAGTACGTCTATAAACCAACCATGAAAAACAAACCAATTATGATATTAAATTACCACAGAACAGCATCACTACTGCACCACCTTCTGCCGAATGACTCAATGTTGTTCATGTGAGTGTTCATTCCTTCAAAAGATTGAAAATCAATCCATATTCTGGGCTTTCAGCAAAAAAAACATGAAAACCCTACTCTATTCTTCCTGGCTGCAACTTGTAAATAGACATTTTAGCCTCTCCTATAAACTAGATTTAATAATTGCCATTTCACACATAAAAGAGCGAGAGAGAGAGAGAGAGCGTGAGAGGTAAAGAGATGAAGTTGGGCAAACAGACAGGAAGAGAGGGGGAGAGAGAGGGAGAGGGGGGGGGAGTGAGAGAGAGAGAGAGAGGAGGAGAGAGGGTAGAGAGAGAGAGGGAGAGGGGGGGAGAGAGAGAGAGAGAGAGAGAGAGAGAGAGAGAGAGAGAGAGAGAGAGAGAAGAGAGAGAGAAAGAGAGAGAGAGAGAGAGGAGAGAGAGAGAGAGGAGAGAGAGAGAGAAGAGAGGAGAGGGAGAGAGAGAGAGAGAGAGAGAGAGAGAGAGAGAGAGGGAGGGAGAGTGAGAGAGAGTAGAGACACCTAACATTTACTCACTGAAAACATTTTGTCCCGAGCAAATCCCCAGTTGGCTTCTCACCAAACTGTCCAAGCTTCAACAGACCATATTTCCACCCCCGGCACCCTCCTAATTGACAACCACATAAACACAAACACAAGCCAATTATCCTCCTCGTTTTGTTGACTTCCAAAAAGGCCTCTGATTCAATGTGGCACAATTTGGGTCTGTATGCAGTATGCACACAAGCTGTTGGAAAGTGGCACTGGAGAAGAAAAGTACTCAAGTACCGTACTAGTAAGGACGCCTCAGGGCGACATGCAACCTCGCCCTAAACGGTGAGGTCACCCCAATTCTTGGTCATCTGGCCAGTGGTGTATATCAGACCAGTTACCCATATATGGACACCCCTGCATGATAGTCAACAATGTGATGTCAGAACATGCCCATATATGGGGCGGCATTACCAAATATGGGAATGTGCTTAATATTGATGACATCGGGACAGGGATCTCCATATATGGGCATAAAAGGGACATCATGTGTGATGTCAGAGCGGAAAACCCATTCTGTTAAAAGTGGTTCCCCTGACATCAGAGTGACATCAGAGCATGATGTCAGAGCGACAAACCCATAGAACCACAGTGTCAGGCATGACATACAGACAGACAGACATACATACATACAGAGATATGCGGACAAGATGTGATGGTTTTCATAGTTAACTTGCGACCTACAGTCGCAACTAGGCTTATCGGGGTGTGCGGTTCCCACTTCCAATATGATTTTGTGGATGTTCACTAGCCTGGCGGGGTCCGACGTCATACTGCGTTCACTCACTCTTTCCTTCCTCAGTATAACGTTTGGCCTTCGGCCTATTGCAGCTTGAAAAGTGGGCGGGAGTACTTGCCTTGACAGACAGACTCCTCTAACCAATCAGCGTAGCAAAACATCTCTCAGCCAGTCGGAAGAACGGCAAATAAACACTCTTTTCGGCCGATGAACTCCGCTACCGCATCCCTGTGTTCCTTTTTTAATTGCTGTAATTGATTCCAACTCTGAAATAACTGCACTTATTGCTCGTTTTAGTTTCAGCGTTAACAGTTACACTTGTTGCATCGAGGGTAGCCATTGTTGTTTTGAAAATGCTGCAGCAAACGGCAGCATCATTTTACATCACCATCTACACAGGGAACAATCAGGGGAAGCTTTTCACTTGTTGTCAGGAAGACTACGTTTGTTTTGCGGACAGCAGTCATTGATTGGCCCAGATCAGAAAAAAACAGTATATTCGCTGCCTATACCCGGAAGACCAGACGTTATACTGGGGAAGGAATGAATGAGTGAACGCAGTATGACGTCGGGCCCCGCCAGGCTAGATGTTCACGGCCTGAAAAGGTTGAGAACCACTGATCTTGAGAAATTCGCCCTCAGTCAGCTCAGCTGGTTCAGGGACACACAAAACAAACACAGCCACCGGAAAACCCACTGCACCAAACCATTATAAGACAACGAAAAGAACAGACACAGACACATTGGAGAGAATCAACCAAATACCACCAGAGTTGGAATGCCATTTGGCCTTGAACACAGAAAACACAGTCCGGCAGGAGACGTGAGCACAGTGACTGATCCAAAACTAAAGAGAGCCACACGACTGTGTTGTACAGACTCAGTGAACACAGTCTCACGGATTGAGAAAGGCCGCCAAACGTTGCCACAGGTAGTCCTGGCTACAAGGACAAGGCAGACTTACTGCACTTACTGCCAGTAACCTGATATTATTATTATTATTTCTTCACATAAAAGTATCAGTACCACAGTGTAGAAAAAGCTGTTACAAATAAAAGTAATTTATTTCGAATTTTGTCAAAAAAAAAAAAAAAAAAAAACATGTGTCGTGTTGCGACGTGTTGTGAGCTTGTAGATCGGCTATTTTTTGGCAAAGACATTTGATAGAGTGTGAAAAAAAGACTATCAAGTACTTATATTATAAGTACCTTTTACCAATTATAGAGGGCTTAAGAGTGGTGCCAGATAATGCAGTTCGGCAAATAAAAGGTGAATTGATCCCAGTGCACGACAGAGAACGATTTCACAATGAATTAAATCTCCACGATACGATTATCGTGAGTGTTTTTTATCACGATAAACGATACTATCGCTTATCGTCCCATCCCTAGTTGCTGCTGCCGAATTATCATTTACCACCGTTAGTACCATTTTCGCCAGAAACAGACTGTATCAAATGTGAGTGACTGACTGACTATCATAAAAGATACAGCGCCACCTCCCTGACAATATCACCGATACGGTTTGTTCATTTTTGGACCACAATGCTTAAATACAAGAAGATTTGAAGATGACCCAATGTTATCCTCCATAGAGAAAAACCTCCACGGGCCAGGGGCTGAACGAGTGACGCCAGGACGTCGGTACTCTACAGTATATCTATAATGCACATACATGTGCATTTCTTCTGTTTCTGTCTTTCTTGTGCCTTTGGCAAAGTAAACACGTGTCTCCAAATGCCGATGAGGCCATGTGTGATTGAACTGAATTGAGTGAGAGACAGAGAAGAGAAAGAAGAGAGAGGAGGGGGCAGGGGGGAGGGGGGGACTAGAAAGACAAATAAGACAGGAAAAACAGTAACTCTGACCCCAACACTGCAGGTGAGTAGCAAACATCAATAAACACACACACGCACGCACGCACGCACGCACGCACGCACGCACACACACACACACACACACACACACACACACACACACACACACACACACACACACACACACACACACACACACACACACACACACACACACACACACACACACACACACACACACACACACACACACACACACACACACACACCCACACCCTGGGGCTGTTGGCCCTCTGGAGCCCTCCACCACTTTACAATCATTGATACTGATCACCTGCAGCACCGTATTATTGATTTGCGCACACACACACACACACACACACACAATGATTAATACACAGAAGGAGACAGACTCGTAAATTCACAAATGCACCGCACAAACATTATGCACGTGTGTGTGTGTGTGTGTGTGTGTGTGTGTGTGTGTGTGTGTTCGTTCTCTGGGGTATGATTTGGTGACAGTATCATAAAGCGGATTGTCATTGATCCACACACAGAGCAATAATGTACATGCACGGCACGGCACGGCACGCACGCACGCACGCACGCACGCACGCACGCACGCACGCACGCACGCACGCACGCACACACACACACGTCCTAGAGGTATTGTCCTCAAGGTCAACTTTACAGTGCATAGTAGCATCACAGATGTGTTTCTATACAAGCTCCTGTGAACTGCATTAAAGATGCATATCTCTGTTGTCGGGCAGTAACCAGCTAACTCCAAAATATTGATTTTTCAGAAAAAAACAAACACATCCAGCCTCAAGTGGAGTTAGGAGGATTTGAACAGCTGACAATGGATTTCCAAGCTAGAGCGGTCTAAACCAGCCAACTCCACCCCATCTGGTGGAGTTAACTGGTTTAGCAGACAGTTTGAGGACCCAATGCAGTTAGCTGGTTTTGTCAGAAGCGCTCTTTTCAATGGTTCTTTTTTTTTTCCTTAGGTAGGTGAGGGAGTACACGAACACAGTGGTTCAAGATCACGAAAACCTCACTTTTATTATCATATTTATGAAAAATACAGATAATGACTCCCCCTCCCCTCCCCTCAAGGACAAAGCGGTGAGGATGTAATTAAAATTAGATCTGGTCATCAAGGTCTCCTTCTGAATCAGGGGGGAAAACACAGTGTGTGGCTGTAAAAAGATGGAGATTCATATTTTCCTCCTATTAATTAATTTCATTTTCCAGACAGAGTGGAAGCAGAGGGAACTGAGCATCAATGGGAATGCTAATAATGATAATTATAATGATGATAATAACATCTCCCAATGTGACTGAAGGAGGACTAGAAGAGGTGGAAGCAATGGAAAGTATAGTGGTGGAAGAACTAGTAAAAAAAAAGTAAAAAGTCCCGAATTCAGTATTTTTTGTTGAGTAAAATTGTTTAATTTGACTTTTAAGCAGTGTTGTGCCTGAATGCGGTCAATGTTCTTGAACTCGTTCATATTGTGGTCTTTATTTCCACTTGATGGACGTTTATTGTGAACGCATTCATTCTGACGTTCATGAACAGCGCTCATCGGCTCGTTCGCGGCTGCGTGCCGTCAAAATGTAGCATTATTAACAATAAACTGAACATTTTAAAATTTGTGAACTGAACTAGTTCATGTATGTAGAAAGTGAACTTCCCCAGCACTGCTTTAAGTACATATGCATGGGCATCAAAATAACAAATACCAAAATGTGTCATTATGTACTCCACTCAAAGACATAGAAAGGTAGACACCCCCTCCGGCTCTGGGGCATCTGTATCGCGGGCGCCATTTTGGCGGAGGGCAAGCTTCCGCATGCGTCACAGAAACTGAAATTCGGTAGGCCATTCAGAGGCAGGTGGGCCACTGGGGGCGGGTCTTTACGTAGCCCAGGGTGCGTTTGGACATATAGGAACTGAGCCGGAGCGCACTGGTGTGCCCTTTGGTCGTTCGTTTATTTGAATGCACATTTAGGGATTTCATGGGCCTGAAAAGGTTGAGAACCACTGATTTAGACAGATACTATAGACGCATGTCGGGGCCAAAAGAAACAGACCGCTCATAAGATGCAACGTAAGAGTGGTCACAGCCTCACGTGTAAAACTGCTTACAAACTTTCACATGCTGTTTTTCTCTCATTGTGGAGGAAGAATGCTTAATATTTTGACTGATATTTCACTCTTGAAATATGTAATCCTTGGTTTCTGTTGTTTGTAATCAATAATAACAATTCAAAGCAGTTGTCCTCAAAACCACACCTGCTGTTACAGTACAGTCGCTGAGGGAAGCGCTCTATGATCACGGAACCAGAGCTGCTCTTTCTCGCGCAGCTGCAGCCCATCAGGCCTAATTTATGCTCTGTCGCTCGCGGAGAACAGGCGAGGATGGCAGGCCTCCCCGAGCTCACATCAGTTGCATGCACAACATGATGTGAGCTTGTATGTCAGCTGTTCTTGACGCACAATGCCATTGCGGGGTGAAGTATATATGACTCGCCATGAGCTCGAGTTTTCAAATTCTGCCCGAACCCGACCTGACCCAACCCGACATTTTCGGTGCCGGCCGGGCAGGGCCTTGGGCTCAATGAAAAAAGATATTTGTATTTTTATTTTATTACTTTCACTCTGTGATAGTCTTCAAATTTTTCATAAACCCGACCCAACCCTACCAGACCCGACGTTTTCGGGCCGTGTAGGGCCTAAAATGTATATATGCTAATTAGTCGGGCCGGCCCAGTCAGGGCCCAGTTAGGGCCCAGTTAAGGCTTAATTTTCAGGCCTGTTGAGAACTCTACTAGGAGTGTCTCACCAGCCAACACAGAGAGGAGGTTGAATGAACTGAAAGCAGCGCTCCTCAAAACAACAGGTTTGGGGATCTGTTGGGAAATGATGAAACATGGGCACCTGCAAGTGGACTCTCTATGTTGGAAAACAAGAAATCCGTCTCTACTAGGCTCATTGCTTAGCTGGTGGCTTCTCTAAGGCACTGCATTGTTCTCTCTGCACTCTACTGATGTTGTCTACCTTGTTGTTTGTTAGAGTTCATGCTTCGCTCTCATCTCACAACGTGTAAGTCGCTCTGGATGAGCGCCTTCTCGCTAAATGCTTAAATTGTACATTGTGTTCCGGGGACGGGCCAGGAGGCAAAACACTGACCTCATTCTGATTATACCCAAACGACCTCGGTCTCCACCTGCGGTACTAAAACTGCAGCCTCCACTTAGAGTGAGAACCAGGGAGACAGGAGAGGGACGACACGAATAATGACAGAGGTGGAGAGAGAGGGAGGAAAGATTAGGATTAAGGGCTTTGCAAGTGATAGAGGCTTGATTAATCAGGCTAGCCTTCAAAATCGAAGTTTAAAGTTACTGATTGAAGTAACACATGAGACCAGTGTCAGTGTTGTATTGCTCCAGTCACGTGGTATAGTCGCCGTCCCGTATAATTTCTGAGCAGAGTTACGCCTCTCACGTGCACGGACATGCAAACGGACATGTTGTCGGTGTTCCAACCACCTAAACCTAACCTTAACCCTAACCTCAGTAAAACTAATGCTGGTGAATGCTAACCTGGTGAAATGCTACCCTGCCGATGCTGGTCAATGCTAACCAGGTGAATGTTTACCTGGTCGGTCCAACAGACCTTCGAACCAATGAGCGGAACCCGACAAGGTTTACAAACGCTTTAGTGTCACAACAGGGTGTTTTAACAAAGAAACAAGTCTGTATGCACATGAATACCATTGTCTGAACCTGTAGAGTAGGTGATAACTGATAAGCGATGTGCATGTCATTAAATTGAGCGTCTACCCAAACATAAAATCACCAGCACAACACTGCATGAGACACAGAGAGAGGAGGGATAGAAAGAGAAAAATGAGAAAAAGAGACAGAGAAAGAGAGATGGGAAGATTGAAAGATCAACATTGAGAAAGAGAGAGCGGAGATAGATGACTAGAATGAAAAACAGTAACTAAGGCGTAAGGGGGACAGAGAGAGAGAGAGAGAGAGAGAGAGAGAGTGAGAGAGAGACGGGGCGTGGAGAGAGATTCATTCATACTCATGAGAGTTATTATGGAGAGCTGTGCGATGCCATCTCACAGCACACTGAACATGGAGTGGGATTGATGCCATCGTTGGCCTCTTATTAACAGCTCTGATGTATGACGGCTAACTGACCATTATGAGCTAAGGGACCCTTCTGCAACACTTCCACCACCAGAACCACTCCAGAACATCACACTCATCATTATGCCAGCGCTCCTGCTACAGAGATAAGTAGAATAATAATCATGACAATGCCATTTAGATTGCTTTCAAACAAGGGGAAATGGCAGTTGCGGCGTATATTACTCAACTGTTGTGGTTAAGTGCAATTTTGAGGTACTTTTATTTGGGAGCGTGTCGATGTTTCTACATAACATGTGTTCGACGTTCCATTTGTTCGACGCGGGGTGAATGTTAACCTGGTGAAATGCTAACCTGCCGACACTGGTGAATGCTAACCTGGTGAATGTTAACTCTTTTACTGCTTCGGACGTTCCCGTTCGCCCCAATTTTGACCGCGGCGCGTTGCCAATATGGCTCGTTCTTTTTATCTCTTCTGATGACTGTAAGCTGGTGGGGGGTCGGGCCGCAGTGTACTGTAAAAACATCTCCCGTAATGCTGCTCTCAAAAATCTACCGTACGTTAGCAATAATGGAGTCCCAAATCACTTTCTGGCTGTTTTCTGTGGATCTGTTCAAGAAAATGCATTTCTGTGCTCTGATGGGTGGCAAGCGAAACGGCCCAATTCACATGAATTCTTTGTATAAGCATGCCCTCTGCCGCCAGCTAAGCCAAAGTACACATATGAGCGTTGTATTGTAAAAATAATTAGTTTGAAAATATCAATAGATAATTTTCGATAACATCGCAAAGGTAAGCTGCTTTTTGCTGGCACCTGCCCCAATAAATACATTATAACATCTGGCAGTAGGACAGTTAACCACTATGCCTAAATCTAACCCTAACCTCAGTAAACCTAAGCCTAAAACCTAACGCTAAACTAACCCTTAGTTGAAATGATGACAGAAATAGCGAGATTTCTCTCTTATTTTACTTGAGTAAAGGTTGTTGCACACTGCTGCGTTTTTTTCCGGACGAATATAGGAGCGAATTTCGGAGCACGCAGGCCCATCGTACAGATTTTTGGGAGGGTTAGACCTGGGCCCCCCTCCACGTGGACCCCCCTCCATTTTAATATGAGTTTTCACAGGAAATTACTAATTTTTAAAGTTAAAAAACAAACCTCGTTTCGAAGTGAAGCGGTGAACTTTTATTCTATGTGTTCTAGAGCTTAAGAATTCTGAATTCTGAATGAATGAATAATTTTATCTGGAGGGCCGAATTGTCATGTGAAGCTTGACCAATCCTCAAAGTATGGTCTCATTGGACATTTTTAATCATCCAATCATCAGACCGGGACGGACACTACACACATATTCTGGACGTACGGGACAGATAAAACCTGTTCATTCTGGACTGAAATTACCATATATGGACATGAGGGGACACACATGGGACACACATTTACGGACAGATAAAACCTGTTCATTCTGGACTGAAAGGACCATATATGGACATGAACGGGACACACATTTACGGACAGATAAAACCTGTTCATTCTGGACTGAAATGACCATATATGGACATGAACGGGACACACAAAGCCACTCCTTGGAAGGGGCTTTCACCGCTTCAAAAACATTTTTAAAAACGGTTCTACAAATCTTTCCTACACAAACTAGACTGCTCCTGAGTCCCGTTGAACTCATGTGTTCAACGGGGGCCCCCCCCCCACCGCAGGGCCCCCCCTTTCCGGGAGGGGGGAAAAGAGTACCCCCCCTATCGATGGCCCTGGGAGCACGTAAATAAAGAAATCAACCTCACATTATGTCAATCACGTTTGCACACTGCCGCCAGTTTCGTATTTATTTTCGACCACTGGGTCCCTTGCTCTCTCTACATCTCTCTCTCTCTCCTTGTCCTGAAAAACGCATTTCGCAATGAAAAACACAGCATTGTGCAACCAGCTTAAGTCCATTTTTCAATACTTTGCATACAGAGACATATCTCAGGAAATGGCATATAATGGAAAGTAACTAGGTACAATTACTCAACTGCTGTTATTAAGTGCAATTTTGAGGTACTTGTATTTCACTCGAGTATGTCTGTGTTCCAATACTTACAGAGACAAATCTCTGGAAATAGTCATTTTTACTCGACTACAGTTATTTTAAAACTTGCATTACCTACAGTAATTTGGCTCATTATTAGAAAACACACAGCATACATTCAACTGTGCCCCGGACGGGGCGTTTACCGCTACGGGACCTGCCGGTCCGTGCGGCGGCCGCCGGTCCTACTGGCGGGACTGCTGGTCCTATCGCCGGCGATGCAGTGCGACTGCTGGTCGAACTAGCGGTCGTGCGGCAGTGTCTGCCGCTGCAGTTCCGCGGCAGGTGACGGTGCCAGAGAATGTATTCGCTCTTTCTACTATTCTGTCTTTGTTTCTGTCTAATAAAATATATTAGCTCTAATTACCAACACATTATTTCTTATTATGGCTTTATTCTGTCTTATTATGTCTTAAGTAGGTCGGGAGTGGCTTATTGTCGGTATCAGCCGGTAACACGCGGGAGTCTGTCCCCGTTACAATGCGCTAGACCAGGGGTCTTCAACGTTTTCAGGCCGGGGACCCCCAAACTGATGGGGAGATGGAGCAGGGACCCCCTACCACCTCGTAGGGTGGGGGGGTGGGGGCTACGACATATTTTTTATTTTAAACATGTACAAGTTACAGCGAGCAGGGTGGGCCGTACCACTACCATTTCTAAATATACTACTTATTAACTGAGAACCAATGTCAATAATATCAACAATCTGTCAATTGCATAGTAATCATGTATTCAAGCTATTCAAAATGGATAGAATCATGATTTATTTTTTAACATAAATGTGAAAAATGAAAAAAAAAAAAAAAAAAAAAAAAGATTTTTTTTTTTTTTTAAGCAATAATTTCGCGGACCCCCTGCAGTACCTCCGCGGACCCCCTAGGGGTCGCGGACCCCCTGTTGAAGACCCCTGCGCTAGACCCCTGGGAGATGGACTGCTGAGGTGGAGCGCCACACCTACCATCAGCTCCCAGTACTTCCCGCACGACTTGCCAAGCCGTGCTACTCATACGCTGAGTTGGCGGTGCCCGGAATCGAACCCATGACCTTGCGGTACAAAGGCGAGAGCTCTACCGACTGAGCTACACAGGCACAATTATGTCTTAAAGTGTACTGTAAAAGAGGATGGGACCCAAATCTTACTATAATCACGACAATGTAATTAGATGGCTGTGAAACGGGGAAAGTCAGCTCTACATTCAGAAGAAACACAGAGAAGCACTGTGGTGTTTGAAAAGCAAAGAGATTCATCTCTCAGAGTGTGTAACTCAAAGATTGCAAAGCTGAAAGAGGCGGCAATATGCTAGGTTGCGGTATGGGTTCAGGGGCGTCACAAGGGGGGGGGGGGGGGGGGGGGACTGAGTTATTAGGGCCCAAGGTGGAGGGGCCCTAGTAACTTAAAAAAGCTATTGAAAACTAGCAGATCTACAAGCTCACAGCGCGGCACTCGGTGCCGCGCTGTGAGCTTGTAGATCTGCTATTTTTGAAAAGTCGTAAAAATGTGTGAACATCTTTGAATATATGTAATTATTAAGCAAACATTTGTAACTCAAATTTTGCTTCTGGGGGGTCCCTGGAACTAAATATTTTGAGATGGGGGTCCTTGGTCAAATACATATCATCTTGGGGGTCCTTGACATGAAAAAGTTTGAGCACCACTGACATGGAAACATGCGTGAAACAGCGTGGCACTCGGTGCCGCGCTGTGAGCTTGTATATCTGCTATTTTTCAATAGTTAACATTCATGGGGGGCCCGCAGTGAATCCTTGTACCCAGGGCCCAGAGTTTGGTGTGACGCCTCTGTATGGGTTGATAACACATAATTCAATTTCCATATTATGCATGGTGAAATTAAGAATGATGCACACGCGTATGTTCCCTCATTTCAAAGTGGATATCTATCTCCACTTGTAGTTCTCTGACAGATGATTTTTCAGGCCAGTTTTGAAAGAAGCCATGCAATGCGATTCACATCGTTTCGCGAATGATGTCAGTTGCTCAAATGGTGCATATTTCAGAAGCACACTAATCGTATATCAAATGCATTCATGCTTGCTTGCACTCTCATACACACTATTTGGGCATGTCATTAAGGCACATTTTCAACATTTTCCCAAAGGTAGCGGATCTACAAGCTGACATCTTGCCATTGACTATTTTGTGTTACTTGTGTGCGGCACTTTCGTGACATAGTCTAAAATAGTGCATTAATGTATGCAAAGAAAAAAAAAACAACAACAAAAAACACAATCCTAAATCATTTCATGGCCCCGAAATGAAGGACCGCCCCCAAAGTCTTGGAATTGGTTCTTGCCACTTCCAACATGGCATCCCTATTTTGGGCATGCCACTGTAAGCAGACATTTCGTTTTATATTAAAAAAGTGCAAGAAATTACAAAGAACTTCACACAAAATCCCAAATAGCAAAAAATAGTCCACCTGCCCACTGGTAACATGTGGGTCAGATGTGTGTAAAAAAAAAACCTTCAGAATGATGAATCCGCGCTGGATGCGGTGGCCCAGATGGCATACCCCACCCCAGTGCTCAAGGTGTGCCCAGAACAGCTGGCTCATGTCTGCACACGGACACCTACAACCTCTCTCTGCCATGCCAGCGGTGCAGAGTAAAGCCTGGATCATAGTCGGGTCCGCAGTGGAAGGCTATCCACCCCGGTGTAGTCTTTTCGCGTCTTTTTGAGTAATGAAACTACAACGTTACATCATTCCTCGCGGTGGAGAGCTTTCCACCGCGAGTCCCAACACATCTCTCTGTTTTTACTATCAGACAGACAGGCTCTACACCCCGTTTACTGATTGGTCAATCTAGACTAGTCAGTCACGGTGAATAGGACTTATTTTCTGACTTGAGGTGGAAAGCTTTCCACCTCAAATTTGCGGTGGATAGCTCTCCACCGTAGACTCTGATCCGGGCTTAACCAAGTACACGTACTCAACTACTACAGAGGTACTTTGGACTACTATGTGCAATTTTGTTTTCATTACTTCGTACTTCTGTAACAGTATTCATTATAAGTGTGTATAATTACACCAAATATTATACAAATAAGTACTTATACCGGACGATTCTGATGACGCAGAGGAGAGAACACGCCCCCAGACCACCAACAGCCTCCCCAGCGGGAATCGAACGCAGGACCTTCTAGCTGTGAGGAGACAGCACTACCGTGCCCCCTACTTAAAGGAGTAGTTCACCCCCAAAATGACATTTTTTCTATTGATTACTCATGCCATGGAGACTTGATTATAGTAAATTTACCCCCATTGATTCCGAATGGGGACCCAAATGCATTTGGATCCCCATCCGGAATCAATGGGGGTACATTTATTGTAATCAAATTATCATCTCAGGAATGCGACAAAAAACTAAACATATTATTGAACTCAAGTCTCCATGGCGTGAGTAATCAATAGAAAATGGTTTCATTTTGGGGGTGAACTACTCCTTTAAGCTATTTAAGCTATAGGCGGTATAGGCGGCTGCCTAGAGCGCCATCCTAGAGGGGGCACCAAGGGGGCACCGAAATGGAGGGGAGTGGACCCAAACCAGCCCCTGTGTGTGACAGGCTGGCCAAGTTGAGCACAGCCGCTCGTTGCCGCCCCTCACACACACTAGCCTTGCATCACGCGCCCACAGGGAGAGGGCCTCTCCACCCAGGGATGTGCAGAGAATGTTAGAGAGGCAGGGGCTGACATTTCTAAAAGGGCCTTTTTGGTGGAAATAGCCGACCTAAGCTCACAACGCGTTGCGCTGTGAGCATTGTGGAGGTTGGCTATTTTCGGTGCTTGATACCACACTGAACTATAAGCATAAGTGAATACTGGAGATGTGACTTACGACATGGATTTCTACACAGAGAGGGCAACCGATCTGGTTCGGGTGCCTGCCTTCTCCATTCTGAGGGGGTCGTGGGGGGGCTGGGGATTGTGTGCTTCGCTCATCTGTATTAATCTTATTGCCTGAGCTTGTTATGTTTATTCTTTTGTTTTTGTTGTTTCAGTTTGTTTGTCTATTTTTCCTTTTCTTGTATAGTGTTGTGTGTTGTATAGTGTGTTGTTGTCCAAAAATGTATGTTTGAAAAATTAATAAACATATTATTCAAAAAAAAAAAAAAAAAAAAAAAACATAAGATGCTGTATTCAAGTTCAGGAGAGTCTGGACAAGGCAATTCTCTTGAATGCTGCCTTCTGGTATGGCATGGAAAGAGGGGCGTTTGCATTTCTTTCATCACAGTAAAAACTGCATTCATGGTCTGGAGAGGGCACTTTTTAAAGACAGATAAAAGGACAGGGGCTCAAGCCCCCTTTGATGTCTATGTGTGCACGTGCCTGTCTCCACCTACACTTCCCAGGCTGAATTAGGGGCCCAGCAGAATGGATGACGACTTATTCTTTTTTGCCTTGATTAGTTTGTTTCATAAATTGTGGCGTTTTGTAACAATTTCTCAATAACACTGTTAGATTGATCAGCAATAATGGACTGTACCTTAAAAATAGTGTGTGAAGTAAAAAGAAAAAATGATAATCATTAATACAGTAGCCTGTATATCGTCACTGTCGGGCAGAAACCTTGTATCTCCAAGTTTCAGATTTGTACGTTTTTTGGCAAAGTAAAGCCCTGCTTCATCATACAAGGCCGTCGCACAGAAGTAGTGAAAACAGCTGATCTACAAGCACACAACACCTCGCGGTGCGAAGCGTTGTGTGCTTGTAGATCGGCTATTTTCACTAGTTTCAATCATTTTTAAAATGATAATACAAAACAAACGATTTTGGACATACAAGGTTTCCACCCGACAACGACGATATATTTCTCTGCTTCGCTCTCTCTCTCTCTCTCTCTCTCTCTCTCTCTCTCTCTCTCTCTCTCTCTCTCTCTCTCTCTCTCTCCCTCCATGTAGTAAGTGTGTAGGTAATGTGTAATAATGCCGTGCTGTCATGGTGCTTGTGTGTCGCGCTGACAGACAGATTTGTCACGGTGGCGCGGGGCCCATGGCGTCTGACACCCTGATGGATTGTGGGTAGGAAAAGGCAGAGGTGTCGCGCCGGGAGAGGAGATAACGTTGCCAAGTAACCTGCGCACACACACACACACACACACACACACACACACACACACACACACACACACACACACACACACACACACACACACACACACACACACACACACACACACACACACACACACACACACACACACACGTTCTCTTTGTTGTAACTTCCTCTCATGCCTCTCTAAACCTCATCTTCTTCCCCTTAATCCATGCAGACAAATAAACCATTCTCCTCTCCTCTCCTCTCCTCTCCTCTCCTCTCCTCTCGCGACCGCGGTTTTCCCGGTGAACCTGAGCGCAAAGGTGGGGGCGCGGGAGTGTGGGGAACACACGCCACTGACTATTGCCGACGATGGAGAGGTTATATAGCTTTATGTATTGAGAGGAACTCTTGCCGATTTCGTAAGAGACTTGTCGCCAAATGGAAGACATTTAAAAGTTATTTGGGGCCATGATGATGATGATAACCCCTACTTCCCACTAGACTAATAAGGATTTATATTGTCTGTGTCATTGTTTACAACCACAATTATTCACGTGTGGCAAGATCGCGGTTCCACTAGTTTTGCTAGTAGTAGGCTAGGCTTAGAAGCCTAATCTTGCGTGCATAATCTTGCGCTAATGCACGCAACTGTTTTCGCCAGGTTTTAAGGTCTTGTTTTAGTTGTTTCTCATAAGCTCTCAACCCTCCTTGCCCATTGGCCCCCACCTTTGCGCTCAGGTTCACCGGGAAAACCGCGGTCGCTCTCCTCTCCTCTCCTCTCCTCTCCTCTCCTCTCCTCTCCTCTCCTCTCCTGTAGGACTAAAAGACAAGTCCTTTTATGTTTGGTTGCACTTGGGTGTTGCACTCTGAAAGTAGCAGATCTACCAGCTACGCAACGCATTGTGAGCTTGTAGATCGGCTATTTTGAGCGGCTATACAATGTTCTTTTTGTTAAAGGAGCCAACTTTTTTCTTGAAAAACGGAAGCTAAAATAAAAATGTTGAAAATATATTTTTTTTAAAAGATTAAGCTTCATATATGTGTTTCTATTCAAAAATGACCACAAAAAGCGTGAAATAATGATAAAATAATAATTTTGGCCATTGTCAGCCTGACTTGGTTTACATCCCTCTTCTATTCTTTTATAATGGATTGATAAGGGATATAAAGTCAGCCTGACAATGGCCAAAATGATTATTTTATCATTATTTTACGCTTTGTGTGGTCATTTTTGCAGAAAGAGCCAATACACTTTCCGGCACCGGCACCTGCCGCGGCGCTGCCAGAAGTGCCGGCAACAGCCGTGGCAATGATTCCTATGCCGCGGCAATGATTCCTATGCCGCAGCAATGATTCCTATGCCGCAGCAATTATTCTTAATCTGCGGCGTCTGCCGCTGTTGCGGAGGCATCTGCCGGCTGTTGTGGAACCTCACCATTACCAAGTCCATCGAGTTCAATGGGGAAGTGGTGCTAGCTTGAGGATTGGTCAAGCTTCATATGACAAAATAGACAACCACACTTACAATTTCCAATTGCATATTTATTTTGTTATTTATCCATCAGAGTAGAGTAAGTTTATTCTCCTCAAAACGTTGGCACATAGCCCTGGAATGGCTGGGAATGTATGTATGTAGGTGTCCCCCCACAACCAATGAGGGACCAGCATTCCTGGTGATGCCACTGGTGATGTCTGTGTGGCGGAGAGAGTCGCAGCCCCAGCCTGAAGCCTCAAAAGACTATTATCTGCCCTCGTTCCATAGGGATATCCCTTTGGAGTAATGGTTAAGATATTGGACTTTCACGTGGGAGACCAGGGTTCGAAGCCGGGTGGGGAGGTTCGGATCACCTCCGTTACATTGGTGCCGGGACCCGGATCCGGGCTTCCCCGTAGGAGGAGGTCAAAGGGGGGTGAGTGTGGCAGAGAGAGTCGCAGCCCCAGCCTGAAGCCTCAAAAGTCTAGTATCTGCCCTCATTCCACACGGATACCCCTTTGGAGTAATGGTTAAGATGTTGGACTTTTACGCAGGAGACCCGGGTTCGAAGCCGGGTGGGGACGTTTGGGTCATCTCCGTTACATCTGCAGAGCTTGGTATATAAGAGCGTTCTTGGTAATGTCTTCATTAACAGCCACCTTGTGCTTGTCTGCATTGTAGTTCCATTACCGTTTTACGTCAGTAAGATGAAAGAGAGCATTGCCTGGGACCGTGACACCTTTATACTATAGTTGTTTTGGCTTGGAGCGAGCCCACGCTGTTTCGTAGGAACGAGAGGAAAGAGCGTGGCACCACACTGCGTTGATACACAAAAAAAGTACGTTAAAAAAAAGAAAGAAAAAAAAACATTTATGTCAAACATTTAATGGACCAACACATTTATGGACGAATATTTGAACATATCGCGTTTGTAGATCATCAGCCTTTTCTGTTTGGATATTTAGTTTGTGTGGATACGCTGGTCAATCTTCAGTTCATCTTTCATCTAACCGACTAAAACTCTTGTCACACTCTTTACAATAGAAATATTTTTAAGCCGTGTAGATACACTGGTGTTTCTTGAGATTACTTGACTAAATCTCTTGTCACAGTGTTTACAGTGAAAAGGTTTTTCTCCTGTGTGGATACGCTGATGACTTTTCAGATGAGCTAACCGTCTAAAACTCTTGTCACACTCTTTACAATAGAAAGGTTTCTCTCCTGTGTGGATACGCTGGTGTCCCCTCAGTTCACTACCGACTAACACTCTTGTCACACTGTTTGCCTCTTCAGGTCACTTAACCCACTGAAACTCTTACCACACTGTTTGCAATGGAAAGGTTTTTCTCCTGTGTGGATACGTTGGTGTGTCCTCAGGTTACCTAACTTACTAAAGCTCTTGTCACACTGTTTACAAATGTGAGTTTTCTGACAGCTGACATGTCTTTACTTTTCCTGGTGGAGATAAAGTATTGGTAAACTTTTGATGACTGTAGGATTTTGGTTCGTCTGTGTCTCCTTGTTCCTGGCTGGTTACAATTCTGGTGATTTGCTGGAAGGATTCTGAGGGGATCTGTCCATTTATGGGCATTTGGCAGTAGTGGCCGTCATGGCTCAATTGAGATCTGAAGTATGTGCAATCAGAACAGCAGACCTTAGCCTTGCGTTGGGGGTTCCTCACTGGCAAGTGAGCCAGTAGGATACAAAAGCAGTGACAACACAGAAATCATGAGGAAAGCATGTATTTTCATTCACATTGAACGATTAAGAAAAAACATACATGCATCATCGGTGTAAATGTACTATATAATGTAATGAATATATCAGAACCATAGAGGGGCGTCAATTGGGTATGGCAGGGGTATGCAGCTGCCATACCCTGGGTCCAGGCGGGAAAATAAAAGTTACTTTTAAATATAAATCCATGAATGTCTCTTTATCTGTGCTGGTTATTATGCCGTTAAATTACAGTAAAATAACTAACATTGCAAAATTTAACAAAATGGTCACTTTAACAAGGTATTATAATTATATTCTCCACACTTGTATTATTGCGACCGTAGGGTGCATTTACTACCAAAACCTCCACCGGCTGTCCGTCCGTCAGTGAGTGAGTCAGTCAGTCACACGTCACATGTCACACTTTTGCCCTGCTCATATCTCCACAACCGTTGCCCCCATCCATGCCAAATTTTGCACACACACTCCTTACCTGCCAAACTACAACCTCCAAGGACCCCCGGAGCTCCAGGGACCCCCAGGTCCTTGGGGGACCCCCAGGTGTAAAACATGACCAAATGTGCAAAAATGACCAAATGACCACCCCAACGGGGCTGCTCACGGGGAATTCCTGGGGACCACCCACTCCTGCTGCTCCAGAATGGATGCAAAAGTGGTGATGCCCCCAGTGGAGGACCCCCTCCACTGCAGCTCACATAAAATGCCGTAACTCGGGCTAGGAGCGTCCGGGAGAGCCGGGGCCGGTACCTATTCGTCCGCCAAGGCAACGCGGACACCCCACCCCTCATTTCTCACATGGCCCTCTTCTAGCGCCACCATCAGGCCGATTCTTGCAAAACACATTTTTGGACACTGCTCCTAAAATGTTTGCCCTAAAATCCCACAAATCGCTACACAGTATGTCTACACTCATCCCATCAACATGAATCTGTCCCATATAGCGCCACCTTCAGGCCGATTTTTACAAACACATTTTTGGACACTGCTCCTACAGATTTTGCCCTAAAATCACGAAAATCACTACACAGTATGTCTACACTCATGTCATCAACATGGATCAGGAAGATTTTGGAAAAACAACATTTTTGCCCTATTTGTGGAGATAAGCGACCTACGGTCGCTTATCTCCCG
The DNA here is from genome assembly GCF_963921795.1 of Nannobrachium achirus. NCBI lineage: Eukaryota > Metazoa > Chordata > Actinopteri > Myctophiformes > Myctophidae > Nannobrachium > Nannobrachium achirus. Next base: position 50,918,141 of record NC_137826.1, read on the forward strand.
ATTAGGGAGTCTTACTGGTCCCCATCTTGACAAAATGGTATATTCCCAGGTTCCGCAGGTCAGCTGCACACTGCAGCTGACCTAATTGTTCCACGTTAATTGTGGCACGTTTACTAACATGCCAAGTTTAGCTGAACTTGAACAACCGTTCTAGGCTGGCCCATATCCAGCCCAAGAAACTGTAGAAACGGGGGGAAATAGAATTTACCTCTTAAACCGTAGAAAGGGGGAAAAATAGAATTTACCTCTTAAAATAAATGTATCATGCCTGTTGCTAAGGTATGGCAACATGACTGGTGTCTTGTATGCGCGCAAAGGCGCGCGTGCAAGACACCAGTCATGTTGCCATACCTTAGCTTTTTCTGAACTGACGCCAACTGCATATTAGTATGATTATTTCCCTGGCCACCCCTTGGTGGCACCACTGCAAGATGCAGCGCTAAATTATGAGGTAATTATTTGGATTCCTTGGCTGAGAAAACATAGGTTTGCATAAGTTTCTAGGTTGTCTAGAAACGTACATTTTGAACGTCCAAAATGGCCACCATGCAGGTGTCTGTGCAAATGGCAACATTGATTGTTGGACTACCCATGCTCTGAAGATTCCAAAAATGTTTTACAAATCTCCAAAAAAGAAAAACAAACAGAAAACCTGTCTTATAGCCTGGAATCCAGCCTGACTCGTTACGTATTTTTCTCACTTCACTTCTCAGTCTGGCCATTTGACTCGTATTTCCATTACAGGCAAGTCAGAAAGTGAATCGAGTTTTACATTGACAACACTGGTCCCGCCCCCTACACAGACCAGGGATGTGCAGAGAGGCAGGGGCTTAAATGTCTAATAGGGCCCTTTGGTGGAATATCAAAAATAGCAGACCTCCAAGCTCACAACGCGTCGCAGCGTATTTTCGATGTTTGATACCACACTGAACTGAGCATAATCAAGTGCATACAGGAGATGTGGCCTGACGGCATGGGTTTCAGGTATGGCATGGAAAGAGGACATTTGCATTTCTTTCACCATAGCAAATAACTGCATTCATGGCCTGGTGAGGGCACTTTTTACAGACAGATAAAGGAGGCTCAAGCCCCCTTTGATGTCTATGTGATGTGTGCACGTGCCTGACACAGACCAACCAGAAGCCACAAGTCGTCCTGTCTGGGCACGGAGCTATATAGTAGAAAAAATCACACCCAATGTGAAGTGAGCGGTGGTTGTGCTTGCATAACGTCTTTAGAATAGGATATAAGTCTAGGATGTACAGGCTACAGACACACACACACATTGCTATGGCAAAACGCTGAGGAGTACAGGCTACACACACACACACACACACACACACACACACACACACACACACACACACACACACACACACACACACACACACACACACACACACACACACACACACACACACACACACACACACAGCTATGGAAAAACGCTGAGGAGTACAGGCTACAGACACACACACACACACACACAGCCACTCTATGGCTCAAAAAAGAAAAAAGACAAGAAGAAACTCTGAACATAGCAAGCAGTCTGGATCCCAGGCTACGTTTCAATGCCTTCAAACAGCTTATTTTTTCAGCTTCTTTCTTTAGGCAAACAGACAAACAATTGTCTTACAATCTCACAGACTATCCATATTCAGCCACGCGTTTCGAGCGCAAGAGCTCTTCCTCCGGCAGGCAGGCATTGGAAATGTTAAACAGCATGAATTTAAATGAACACTAGAGTATTCTGTGTGTGTGTGTGTGTGTGTGTGTGTGTGTGTGTGTGTGTGTGTGTGTGTGTGTGTGTGTGTGTGTGTGTGTGTGTGTGTGCGCTCTGTGAAGTGTCCCCAATGGAATTCCCTCCAACTCTCTGAGTGTTTGACACACGGGCCCAGACCGACAGTGACAGTGTTGTCCTTTCACCTGCCGTTCTGTGTGTGTGTGTGTGTGTGTGTGTGTGTGTGTGTGTGTGTGTGTGTGTGTGTGTGTGTGTGTGTGTGTGTGTGTGTGTGTGTGTGAGCGTGCATGAAAACTTTTTTTACCCTGACAAAATGCTGAATCAGAGATATATGAGGTGTTCTCATTATGCTAAAGGCTGACATTGTTCTCCCATCTCGGCCAGCTTAGCTCATCGCCGGGTTCTTTGGGTCTTTGACAAGCTTCACTAAGAATTGGGAGAGGTTGACAGAGTGTGCATGCTCTTACAGCAATAAGCACTTACACCTGTCTGTCTGGGGGCGGCCGGAGCTTATAAAACAGACACAGACAGACAGGTACAATAGGTACAACATATACTGTACAACGGGTATTGCATAACCTGATGGGGCATGCACTTTCATCCTTGCCGACTTGCAACATTCCCATACTAGTATGTTTGATTTGAACTACCTTCATGTTGGTTGAGTGGTTCGACAAGTTATCAATTATGGTTAGCTTGTTATTAGCATGAGGGATGTTTTTACCTGAAGACGGCATTGGAACTCAGTGGACCAAGCAGCATTTAAAAGAGAAACGTGTAGAGAGAAGAACACCTGCGCAAATCTGTGCTGTTACACATGCATGTCTACCACATCACCTCATATAAGATGCTGCAGAGATTGAGGCAGTTAGAGATATTTGGAAGTCGTAACAGATCGGTCCAAGAGAGACTGATAAAGAAACTGCGGACTGCAGAGACAACAGATAAAGGGTAGAGACAGACAGAGAGAGAGAGAGAGAGAGAGAGAGAGAGAGAGGAAGAGAGAGAGAATGTTGTGCTGGGCATTGCCCGTGACAGGAGAAACGGTGCATCCGGGAACAGGACCAGAAACACTCTTGTTTCAAAAGGACAATGAAACAACACTCTTGTTTGGATGTCCTGTTGCTGTTGTGCCAGTGGGGGGAAGGGTTTTCTACTTTGGAGGGCTCCATGAGGTGAAGGCCTACAACACAGGTCAGATTGAGGTGCATGTCTTCAACACAGTGACTTTAAACTGGGCGAAGTTGCCCCCAGTGCCAACTAGAAGAGGAGGAAGATGTCCTTTTGAGGTTCCCTCCATGCGTTGGGCCCACACAGCTGTGCTCATAGAAGATACCGTCTACCTCTGGGGTGGTGAAACGATAGAGGAAAAAGACGACGACTGGGACAACACTCTTCATGCATTTGATGTGGACACCCACAGATGGTTCAAGCCTCGTTTTACTGGAACTGTTCCACAGGCGAGGGCCGGCCATTCAGCCTGTGTCTTAGGGAAGGTGATGTATATTTATGGAGGACACGACGTGACTGGATGGTTGGATCGTGACATCTACAGGCTGGACACCACAACAATGGTCTGGTCTTCAATCAACGTAGGAGGCACTACATCAACTGCTTCACAGTTTCACTCTGCCACCATGATTGGGACAAAGATGTTTGTATTTGGGGGAAATGTGCGCCAGGACGACAACATCAGAGTATTTGACACGGAGACCAACTGCTGGCTGAGCACGCCTTCCACAAAGCTCCTTCCAAATGGATGTCTGCGTCATGCAGCTTTTGCCTACAACGGAGAGCTGTACATATGTGGAGGTTACAATAGAAATAGTCCCAGGTATTACAATGATCTGTGGAAATACAATCCAGAGACCAGCTCCTGGAAGGAGGTTAAAGCCAAGGGGGAAGGCCCTCGTCTAATGGAAGGTGTGAGCTATTGTATGGTTGGTGATCGTGTCCTCCTCTTTAAATATGCCCATAGAAAACAACTCGTCTTACAGATCTTACATGTAAGTCCTTGTCTGAAGACGTTATGCAAGCTAGCAGTTATTCAGTGCGGGCTGGAGAAGTCTGGACTCCCCCACAACATCAAGTGGGAACTTAAAGCCATGACTACCGACAACAACAGAATGATAAAGACGAAGGAACGAAAAAGAAAACATGGTGTGTGATATGAAATGTAATCTTACCCAGAGCTGTTGAAGAGAGAGATGCGTCACGCGTTGATCTAACCGCAAAGCCGGCTGCTGCTGTAGGTCCAAACACTGGAACTTCCTCACTGAGATAGATAGAGAACTTCCTCATTCCATTCTTACAATGGGAGTCTACGCTAGTGACACAACTCTCTCTTCAACGGGTCTGGTCTTACCATGAACAAAGTGAGGTTTAGGGGGCGCCTGCTGGTCTAACTGGTCTGGGTGCATACCACTTAGGCATTGCCACATAGGCATGGATGCCTGGCGGCGTCGCCGGTTTGATTTCCGATCCGGACGACCTTTGCCGCGAGTCACTCCCCATCTCTCCCCCCATTTCCCGTCAGTCTAATGTCCTATCAATAAAAGCCCAAAAAGGTGAAGTTTATTAACAGCACTTCATTCAGTGAACTGTTCACAGCACCACTGCTAGCCTTACGCACAGTAGAGGTCTTTGCGGGTCCAATTTTACCTACTTGAACCCAAATGGACCAGTCTATTATTTGGAAAATGAGAACCAATACCCCGACAGATCTGAGACAGAACCGCTCATTCATGGCTCTGCATAAACAATCCTTGAACTTAAATGGGTACGTTGTCCAGTTTGGTGGAGGGACTTCACAGTTGGAAAAGGAAGCAAAGACGCCGTTCAGCCAGCGATTTTATACAATATGTAACGGGGGGGGGGGGGGGGGGGAGGTTCAGCTCTGTCTCAGCTAAGGGGTCCTTGGCCTGACAAAAAAAGAGTAGATGTGCTACTTTTGCCATTTGAATCCTGAAAAGTAACAGTTTTGGACATATGGGATGATATGTCAATTTGATCTTTTTTTAAACCTCTACACCAAACCTATATTTGGCTAAAGTTCTCCTCAGAATAGGGATTTGAGGGTTAAAGTGGTTAATTTAAAATAATTATCCTATCACTAATATTTGGCGGACCCCTCGTAGTAACTCTAGAGACCCCCAAGGGGTCCCGGACCCCCTGTTGAAGACCCCTGCCTTATGGGATTTAGACTTATCACATGGTTCTCACAATGAAGATTAGGCTACACTAATATTCCGGTATTATCCAATCGTAGTTAATTACATGATCATAAAAAATACCATTATCATTATAAATTCATTAGAGAATGTTGATTAAATAATAAAAATGACTGACTCATTTAATGAGATTCATCACTTAACTGACCACCCAGCAGCCCCGCAAAACACAACACGTCAGCATAAATCCAGTCCCTGGTCAAATCAAGCACGCTAGATTAAAACAAATAGCTGACATCATAGAGGCATAGCATGTAATTTTGCCCTGTGTTTGCATAAAACAAACAAAAAACAATAAATACATGTATTATATTTCTCTCTCTGCATGAGACACAGCAAGTTCCCATCGATCCCATGGCCCGGGTGGAAGGAAGACTGTGATTGTTTAAGGCACAACACGACTCCGTTTTATATGGAGAATTTATAGATGCTAAACTAGCAAAAAAGTTAATAATTTCACAACGCCTTAAATAGGCCTTTATGTAAAGGTATCGCATGTTGGGCTGTGGTCTAATGCATATCAAACTGTGGGTCCTTAAAAAGAAAAAGGTTGAATATCACAGAGCCAGTGTTGATTTGTCGACTAAAACTATGATAAAAGCTATGATAACTAAAACTATGGATAAAAATACTGACAATTTCGTCAACAAATAAAAACTAGACTAACATGTTTGATAGGGACATGGAGAAGAGATCCAGTAGAACAAGACAAGCCATCATGGGTGCATGTGGGTGTCACGTACCAAAGATAGCTGATTTACAAGCTGACAACGCATCGCAGCGCAACACGCCACTACGATATGATACTACGATATGAGGCAGAAACTTCGTATCGCCAACTTTCAAATTTGTAGGGTTTTTTTTCTCGCAAAGTGAAGCCCTGCCGGGCCGCCCGCTGGCCTACTGGTCCAGGCGCATATAAGGCTATGATGCCTGACAGCGTCGCCGCCGGTTCAATTCCCGATCCGGATGACATTTGCCGCATATCACTCCCCATCTCTCTCCCCATTTCCTGTCAGTCTACTGTCCTATCATCAATAAAGGCATAAAAGCCCAAAAACAAATCTTACAAAATAAAAATAAAGCCCTGCTTCAACATACAAGACTGTTGCGAGGCGTTGTGTGCTTTTAGATCGTCTGTTTTAGTTTAAATCATGTCCAAACGGTTTTGGACATACAAGGTTTCCACCCGACAATAACGATATTTAGTCAACTAAAACTCGACTAAAAGTAAAACATTTCATATGACAAGTGACAAGTATGGCTAAAAGTAAACATTACATTATTCAAACAAACCAAATCAATATTTGCTGTCCAAATCAACACTGCACAGAGCTTAGCGGACGCTAACACAGACACCACTCGCGTCGTCTCTGGTGTGGTCCAGGGAATCCAAAACCCCCCCCCAGAGGTCCAGAGTCGATCCCTGCACTTATCACCTCCATATTGATTTATGCTTATTGGTCGGCTGCCATATAACCCCATGGGAGGATACTGAAAAATCAACACAAGTTTCTCATCTCCTTTTATCGCTTGACTCATCTGGGGCACACACACACACACACACACACACACACACACACACACACACACACACACACACACACACACACACACACACACACACACACACACACACACACACACACACACACACACACACACACACACACACACACACACACACACACACACACACACACACAGCATATAGTGACGCCCGAGAGGTTTGGGTTCATTTTTTTATCACTCCTCACGTCTGTTTATTTGTTTTCCAATCCATTGGGTCATTCTCTGTCGTGTGTGTGTGCTTGTGTGTGTGTGTGTGTGTGTGTGTGTGTGTGTGTGTGTGTGTGTGTGTGTGTGTGTGTGTGTGTGTGTGTGTGTGTAATGAAGCCTGCAGTAGCGTGGAGCGGAGCCATCAGCAACCCTTTACAAGATCATTTTACAGCCACTGTGAATCTTTCGGAATGCCATCAGTGTTTGTGTGTGGGTGTGTGTGCGCGTGCGTATACATATGGTAGCCTATATGTGATCTCTACAGAAAAATCTGTGCCGGGTTTACTGCTGACTTTAGGGTGTGTGTGTGTGTGTGTGTGTGTGTGTGTGTGTGTGTGTGTGTGTGTGTGTGTGTGTGTGTGTGTGTGCGCGCGCGCGTGCACGTGCTTGCATGCCGAATACAATCACTTCTTCTTTCTTGTTGCTCTCAATATAAAACGGGTTGAGATCAGTAAATTGAGCAACAACGGTAAAAATAACAACAGCTGTAACATCACTGCAATATTAATACAGAAGGTCTACAACTGTCTACACAATGTGACTGTGAATTAATTGCGACCGAAGGTCGCAGTTTACTATGAGAAACGTCTCAGCTTGTCTGTGTTTGTCGGTTTGTCGCTCTGACATCATGCTCCGACGTCACTGTGATGTCAGGGGAACCACTCTAACAGAATGGGTTTGCCACTCTGACATCACACTCTGGCTTCACTGTGATGTCACACTAACAGAATCCCTTTTTTTGCCTATAGGCCTATATGGAAATCCCTGATGTCATCAATATTAATGATGCCCTGTTAGAGAGATCCCTGTGATGCCAGGGGGAACAAATCCCTTTTATGCCCATATAGATCCCTGATGTCCACATCGATGATGTCCACATCACTGTGGCGCGACCGTGAGGTCGCTTGTCGCCCTAATGCGTCTGTATGCGATTCGGTCTTGCTGCGCGGTCATTATGGCTTATATGGACACGACGGGGTAATAATTCCCCGAGGCGGAGCCGAGGGGAATTATCAGCCCGAAGTGTCCATATAAGCCATAATGACCAAGCAGTAAGACCTTATAGCACTTATTACCCGGCTAATACATAAAATTAATAATTTGACTCAAAACTAAAATCAAAACAAAGTGTTTCCTTGTTTACAGACGGCTGAAAGTGCGTCCCCCCGAGCGCAACACGGTCGCCTTGGAAAACGGAAAGGAAGTGCTGATCAAATAGAATCCATTTCTGTTCCTGCGTCGTCTATTTCTCGCCTCAAATGTTTTTAAAGACATTCTTCAGAGCAACGTTTGGTTGTAAATGTCGCTGTGTGTTTGTTTACATGGCTGACATGTTGGATACGGCACGAAATCCACGCAGTGCAGCCTGAATTCAGCAGCTGTTCTGAGCCTTTGATTAGGCAGCGGTGAATTATAGAGCGGAGCGGTCATTATACGCTCATAATTCACCGCTGATTTCAACGCTCGACCAATCAGAATCAAGCATTCAACCAAGCCGGGTAATAATACTAGTTAATTAACTGTCATTTTGATCACCTTTTGCCTGTTATCTCTCCTATGGTACCACATCAATACAGCATGGAATTGTCGACAAGATCTTATGCAATGATCACAAAATATTCAATATTCATTTTGGGTCTGCAAGGCTAAATCTCACCAAACGGCGGTCCATATGAAAAAGATTGAAAACCACTGTTAGAAGAACATCACTGAGTAGAGCTTATGAGATGCCTGAGCAAACCAGACAGGACCCACCCTGGCCACAATATGACTTCCGGTTGGTTCTAGCGGAAGTGGCGGAAGTTCTGTGTTTAACGGAAGTTACGTCATGCGTTGTAGTCTTCCGTTGAAATTCTCACGGCGGAAGTTGAACAGTCTCTGCCTGATATTGTCACCAGGCTTTTCTCTTCGCAGATGAGTAAGCCTGGCTACGCGAGGCTAGACAGGACTCAACGCTTGTGTCTGACCAATCTGTATTTCTCACTTACCTTCAAGGTAAGAAGGCTTGGGCCTTGTCGGCTATTTTCGAAAACATTTTGAAAAAAAAAAAAAAAAAAAATGTTGTATAATGAGTACTTTTTTTGTACTTTCACTCAAGTGACATTTTGAATACAAGAGCACTTCTTCCTGTGTGTAGTATGTTCTATACTTCCTCTAATACTGGACAGAGAGAGAAAGAGAGAGAGATAGAGAGAAAGAAAGAGAGAGATTCAAATTGAAATTGACGGGGAAACGGAACAAGAGGGGAAATGAAAGATATGAAGAGGGAGGGAGAACAAAGTGTGTGACGGAGAGAGACAGAGAGAGCGAGCTAGAGCATTAAATTGAAAGCGACGGAGAGAGACTGGAGAAGAGTGGAGAGAGAGATAGAGAGGGAGGGAGAGAGAGAGGTTACAGAACAGCAGCAGAAGTGAAAGGAGAGAAGACCTTTCCCCCCTTCTTCTACCACACAGGGCAGATTTAAAAGACGATGTCAGCCATGATTCATGGGTTACCACGGCAACCGTAAGCTCCGCCTTAACAAGGTGGCGCAGCAGCAGTTGCAGTTCAACAGATGTCACGGGTCCTGCACAGACTGTAAAAAAATATGGACGGTGGAAATGCGCAAATGAAGCTTTTTTGGCTGTTATATGGGTCATTGTTTTAATGGTACCAAAGCAATGCTATTGGCTGCCAATGGTCACGTGCAACTGCAGGGATACTTAGGACATTGTCTTGAGCTTGCCAAAAATAAACCACATGAAGAAGAATCATCACAAGCCTATGATCACAAGCCCCTCCTACAGCATACCCTGCTATAACATTAATATAACATAAATTGGAGCATATATTCACAAAACGCAAATCATGGTGATTGACTAGGGAAAGGAACCATAAGGTATTTATGACAATGTTTGTTAAGGTAAGAAAATCAAATGTAAAAGTTCGGGGGAAATGAATGGAATCCTATGGAGAACATGTTGCTTCTGGTGCCAGAACAGTGCAACTAGTGGCCAATCATAGGAACTGTCAGTTCCATGTTTGCTTCATTTTAAATGGGGACAACTACACCCCTGGTCCTGCAGCGTCTCTCAGGCAGCAGCATCCACTGATGCACATCATGGTTACACATCTCCATTCAGAAACATTGCCATTCAGAAGATTGACTTCCATTATTCTAAACCTAACCTTACCCCTAACCCTATTTCTGAATGGGGATGTTTCTAAGTGGGGGTGTTTCTGAATGGAGGTCTGAGTCACAATGTTGACCTTGAAAGGGCCAACAGTGTTGGTCTGACCGTACGCAACAAAAAGGTTTTGAGGCCAGTCCACAGCAATGCAACGCCTTGCAACTGCCTTTGGGGATATTAGTTGCAAGTAGTTGCATTGGTGTGGATTGGCCTTTAGCTTATAAGACACACACACACACACACACACACACGCACACACGCACAGAAATGCTGCAGACAGAAATGCTGCTTCATCAGTGGGGAGCCTGGTTCGGCACCATTTTAGCAGTACTTCATTAGTCCTACAGGACAATATTTCGGCACTGTTACTTGCAATCGCACAGTATTTCTTCTTTTCCATTTTACCCAGACCGGGATGCGCCTAAATCCTTAATAACAATGCACTCCACTCCAAGCTGCTCTCAAGTGCAAAGTCTGTGGTGGGAAATAACGTTGCGCCGTGATCGCGCCAGGCCACACCTCACAATAAGACACAACAAACACCTCCCACACCCACAAAGTCAGCGTACGATTTGGTATGTAAGTAGACAATGCACACGCTAATTAAGCCAAGGTGGAAATTCAACCACAGTGTCGGGGGATAAGATGCTGACGTGCACCTTGCACTGGCACTGTGCGACTTACCGCCGGCGGAAGATGGGGCCCAGGGACTGCTGCTCCGCACGGGACGGACACGCCTTCAGGTAGATTTAGCTTGACCACCTGTCAGAGAGAGAGAGATAGAGAGAGAGAGAGAGAGAGAGAGAGATTTAAATATAGATATACTGTATAATATAGCAGGGACATGCAGAGAATCTTTTGGTGAAAATATGGAAAATAGCTGACCTCCAAGCTCACAACGTGTCGCAGCGCAACGCGTTGTGAGCTTGGAGGTCGGCTATTTTTGGTGCTTGATACCACATTAAACTAGGCATAATTAAGCCAATACTGGAGATGTAGCGTAAGAGATGGATTTCTACACTGAGAGGGCAATTATTTCAACACGAGATGCTGCAGGTATGGCAAGGGCATTTGCATTTCTTTCACCATAGTAAAAAACTAAATTCATGGTCTGGAGAGGGCACTTTTTACAGACCGATAAAAGATGTTTATGTGTGCACGTGCCTGTAATATACAACTTGACCTACTTCCCTGATTGGCTACAGGCGTAAACACAAACAGATATGCAACAGATACGCCACGGAACGCAGCCCATGTAAATATATACAAATGACGTTCACACCCCCAGCCTGTCCCTTGACACAACAGCTTGTCACCAAGAGTACCGTCAATGTATTGACACTGTCTCACATCCCGTCTTAGATATTAAGATTCCCGAGTTGCCCTTTGAGTCAAGACAACGGTTCCAAGTAAACTCTGGGAAAAGAGTTCCCCTCGTCTGTAGTTTCCTCTCCCTTATGGAGACTCACAAGTAGAGATGCCACCAGCTCACAAGTAGAGCTTGTGGCAGAGTATTTCCACGTTGCAGTATTGATACATTTACATAAGTAAAAAATGTTTGTACTTTTATCCACAACTGTTCATTTACAAAATGAACGGCTGGCTACTGCGAACCGGATCCCATCGCTCATTTCAAAGAGCCGTTCAAAAGACCCGATTCGTTCGCGAACGTCCCACCTCTACTCACAAGTTCCATGTCTTCTCTTCCTTAGACATTTCTTTCTTTTTTTCAATCCAGAGAGAGAGAGCAAGAGAGCGAGAGAGAGAGAGAGAGAGAGAGAGAGAGAGAGAGAGAGAGAGAGAGAGAGAGAGAGAGAGAGAGACTTATTATTTAGATGGATGCAAGGTTTGACTTTACTCTAATTACTGAAGGCTCTCACACAGTTTGTTGACAAAGGGTTCATGGTACTTATCCTAGCCTCCGCGGGAACACAAAAGTGAATTACCACGTACTAATGACCTCTGGATTGATTTATTTAAAAAACTTTTTTTTGTTTGGAAATTGGGGGGGGGGGGGGGGGGGGGGGGGACACAAACAAGTGTTGCTATCCATTTATCCTGGACTAATTCAAACAGGGCTCTTTCTGAGTCATCCTGGCTAAGAGAGTGTCTGCTAAAGCCCCTTTTCGACTGCAGCTTTAGCACCACACCAGACCACGCTACACCACACCACACCACACCACACCGCACCACATAAAAATATCTACATTTTCCATTACACAAAAGTTCCCCTGTATCGGTAAGAAACAAATTGACCCTTTTAACTGTGATTATAACACAATATAACGTATTAATGTATTACTATGATAATTATAATACACTAGAATAGATTATAATAGTGGTTATAACACAATAGAATCTATTATCATGTATTACAACTATATCCTGGTGGTCTAAATGAAAAGTCAGTGAGTGATCAGTCATTATGAAGTGTTTGGCCCTGTTTGGCCTAGGTCAGAACTTCTCTAGATTGGATACTTTTTAGTACCACGTTTAGTACCACTTTCACACCACTCTACCCAGGTCCTTGTAGTGGAAAACCTGACACAAGTGGGCGGCGTGGTCTTGGGCCATGTCAGTGGAAAAGGGGCCTAAGTGGCTCTTGGCGGGGATTATATTTTCGCCTGTGTGTGTGTGTGTGTGTGTGTGTGTGTGTGTGTGTGTGTGTGTGTGTGTGTGTGTGTGTGTGTGTGTGTGTGTGTGAGAGAGAGGCTAATCTCGAGCACAGCTAAACAGATCGGAGTGAAACCTAGCTACACGCACACTTCCAGCGAATGCAAAAGGAAGGTGCACTGCACATTTTTCAAATAGGCCTCATGGTGTCGTATAACAGGCCGCTCCACGTTCTGGCCTAGAACTCTTAAACCCGTAGGCAAGGGCGTCACAAGGGGGGGGGGGGGGGGGGGGGGTGGTTGAAGTGGGACTGATTTACTAGGGCCCAAGTTGGAGGGGCCTTCATTATTTTATACTTTAGTTATGGAAAAATAGCAGATATACAAGCCCGCAGCAGCTTGTATATCTGCTATTTTTCAATAGTTAAAGCACAACATATAATGCGTAATAATGCGTTCCCATGCAGTCTAAATGTGTTAAACCCCCCTGCCCCTATGAAGAACATTCATATTGGGGGGCGGGGGCCCCGCAGTGAATCCTTGTACCCAGGGCCCAGAATGTGGTGCGACACCCCTGACCGTAGGTACATACAGTCATAACCCCGGATCCCTTGGATCACGATGCAACTCCCCATATATAAACCAAGGTAATTTTGAGTGTTTACACTTTGTGTTTCTACTTCCACGGATTTTGGCCCAAACTAGAAATCAGTAGCTTACGCGTCATCTCTTGTAGTGTTATGAACAGGCTGTAACAGCCATATGTTTCATATTCCATGCCGATTGGATACAATTGGATTCCAAAATTGTGGATATAGGGGCTCAAAACAAACTCACCAACCCAACACCAGGACCGGGAAGGAAGCTAGCGGGTAGGTAGGCCTACAGTAAAGTGCTGTATAGCGCCAGCTCGTGTACACTCATGCAGTGGTGTAAAGTAACTAAGTACATTTACTTAAGTACTGTACTTAATTACAACTTTGAGGTATTTGTACTTTACTTGCGTATTTCCAAATTCCAATACCTTTACTTCTACTCCACTACATCTCAGATCCAAATGCTGTACATTTACTCCACTACATTTATTTGAAAGCTTTAGTCACTAGTTACTTTGCGGATATAAATTATAATATTGTAAAACATACACTAACCACTTTAGCCCTATTTTATACCTATAGGCTATTTGAAAATAGCCGATCTACAAGCTCACAACGCGTTGCGATGCGACGCGTTGTAGGCTTGTAGATCAGCTATTTTCAAACATATTGTACTTTTACTTTTGCTACTTTAAGTGCATTTTGATGCTAATACTGTCATACTTTCACTCAAGCACATTATGAATTCTGGACTGTTACTTGTAACGGAGTCTACATCTACATTTCAGTATTGATACTTTTACTCGAGTAAAAAAATGTAGCACTTTTCCCACCACTGCACTCATGTATTAACCCATTTAGGCCTAGGATTATTGACTGCTTTAACTATTGAAAACTAGCAGATATACAAGCTCACAGCACGGCACCCAGTGCCGCGCTGCGAGCTTGTAGATCTGCTATTTTTGAAAAATCATGATTTTTCTTTGCAAGTCTTTGAATATATCTATTTAAAAGCGAATATTTGTAACTCAAATATTTGCTTCTGGGGGTCCCTGGAACAACATATTTTGAGATGGGAATCCGTGGCCAAATACCTGCACTTTTGGGGGTCCTTGACAAGAAACAGTTTGAGAACCACTGATTTAGAGGAAGGATTTAGAAGTCGTGTCAAAGATCGGGTCAAAGATATTCAAAGACTTGCTCACATTTTCAAGTTTTTTCAAAAATAGCAGATCTACAAGCTCGCAGCGCGGCACTCGGTGCCGCGCTGTGAGCTTGTATATCTGCAAGCTCACAAGATTGCCGGGGACTCCCACTGACACACACACACACACACACACACACACACACACACACACACACACACACACACACACACACACACACACACACACAGTGAGAGTCTCAGAGACAGACCACTGTTCTAGACAGCTGGCCCCTCCGGTCTCACGCTGTAAAAGTTATCAGCGGATTAATCGATTATGAAATTAATTCAGCAGCCCTAAAGCAAGCGCTCGCACGCACACATGCACACACACACACACACACACACACACACACACACACACACACACACACACACACACACACACACACACACACACACACACACACACACACACACACACACACACACACACACACACACACACACACACACACACACACACACACACACACACACACGCTGGCTCCCTGTGCACAGTGTGGTGTGAGTTATGGAGTAATCTAGACGAGGAGGGAGGAGAGGACGTGACCTCTAAAATACACCCAGCAGGAAGAGAATGATCATCATGATGATGTGTTATTATTATGGTGATGATTAACAAGAAGGGAATTATGAATGCGATGTTGATGATGGACGTTGCATGTCCATCAGTCATCCTATCAGGAGACCGTGTGGAGACTGAAGGGATGATTTATTATAAAAGTATGCTACTTGTTCATTTTTATGACAGTCAACGGAGATTTGGTTATAAGTTCACCGATCATCTATCGCAGTGGTTCTCAACCTGTGGGTCGGGACCCCCAGGGTGGGAACCCAGATGATTAACTTGATGTGAAACATTGTTTTCTCACTCACCAGTAAACAGACCAACATCAAGTTAAAGCGTATAGAGGGTATTTGCACATTTCTAAAATTCTAAAATGTAAGGACTTTTTAATACCTCTAAAATGACAAATTAAACAGTGGCCAAATTGTCAACTATTAGAGGCAGAAATTGTGAAAATAGCAGATCTACATGTGAGCTTGTAGATCGTCTATCTTCACAATAGAACCATGTTATACAAAATGTAATGCATGAACTCGTCAGGATGGGGCGTCCCCAGTTAAAATATGATTATTTTGGGGGTTGCGGCCTGAAAAGGTTGAGAACCACTGATCTGTCTGTCTGTCTGTCTGTCTGTCTCTCTCTTGTTTTCTGTATCTCACCCTTCTATCTCGATATTATTCTCTCTCCATCTTTCTCTCTCACACACACGCCTACACACATCATGCACACACTCACAGATACTCCATCACAATGCCAGGAAACACACATGCACATACGCGCACACACACACACACACACACACACACACACACACACACACACACACACACACACACACACACACACACACACACACACACACACACACACACACACACACACACACACACACACACACACACACACACACACACACACACACACACACAGGCCCGTCCTCCCACATTATACAGAGTGGTCTTTCTGACACACAGCAGTGATTGATGTCACACTTCATCTACACAACTGAAACTATCATGTCCCTGCTCTGTCTCTGTCACCGTGCAGGAGAGAGAGAGAGAGAGAGAGAGAGAGAGAGAGAGAGAGAGAGAGAGAGAGAGAGAGAGAGAGAGAGAGAGAGAGAGAGAGAGAGAGAGAGAGAGCACACTCTCACACTCTCCATTAAATGCAAAGATCATTCCAATAACTCCCCTCCTCTCTCTCTTTAAACTATGGATGAAGGGAGGAGAGGATGAATGATGGCGTTATTATTTGTAGCATTATTAATCCAGGTATAGGTTCACTGATCACCAACTCTTGAGCACACATGCACACGCACGTACACACACACACACACACACACACGCACACGCGCGCACACACACACACACACACACACACACACACACTCAACCCAGCGGTGGAAATCCAAGGAAACGCTAGGGGGGGACAATTCCGCGTGCCCGGAGGGCGCGCGCGATTTCCTTTTTTTTTTGCACGATATCGGATTTCGGGCCGTTTTCCCCCCTCATTTTCCTTTGGATATGGGTATCTTTTTAACGGTTTTATCATTATGAATGGGGGAGACGGCCATGACACAGCCACACACACACACACACACACACACACACACACACACACACACACACACACACACACACACACACACACACACACACACACACACACACACACACACACACACACACACACACACACACACACACACGTACGTTAGTATACTTGTGAGGATTTTAACACTTTAAAGACCGGGGTCTTCAATGTTTTTCCAGGCTAAGGACAGCCTTGGCTGAGAAGATGAGATGAAGCAGGGAGTAAAGCACATCCAGGCATTCTACAAATACCTAGGTATATATACGCAAAGAAATGATTTCAAACTCACCACAATGGCAACTGATGACATTATGCTTTAACAAGTTATAAATGCGCCTTGAAATAAAACATGGCCACAGCAATACGTCCCCTCCAGATGTCTCAGAGACGTCCCGGAAGATTTCAAACTTGCATTTTGAGATCCCGGTATTGCTACTTTTACTCCCGAGTAAGTAAAGAACATCTGTTTAGTTCTTCCACCGCTCGCCATCATCCATTCATTCAGCGTATTCTCCCATCATCCGTCACAGTTTGATGCAGCAACCTGGACACTCAGTCACTGCACAAACAGAACAGCAGCACATTATAAACACATCACCCTCTCTCCTCAGTGGAATGTCTCTACATCCAATGGACCATTAAGCATGTCCACGACACCATCTCTGACCCCCTGCTCATCTATTACAGCTGATGCCCTCAGGGAGGCGCCACAGGTCATTATGCAACACATCTTATTGCTTCACTAACTGTCACCCCCCCCCCCCCACCCCCCACTGCCATAAGGAGTCTAAACTCATGTGCTATATCGTCGTTGTCGGGTGGAAACCTTATATGTCCAAAACCGTTCATTTTACATTTATCATTTCAAAAACGATTTAAACTAGTGAAAACAGCCGATCTACAAGCACACAACGCCTCGCGGCGCGAGGCGTTGTGTGCTTGTAGATCAGCTGTTTTCACTACTTTTGTGCGACAGGCTTGTACGATGAAGCAGGGCCTTACTTTGCGTAAGAACGTACAAATTTGAAACTTGGAGATATATCCTATATTCAAATTTACTATGGCGAGCGGGTGCGTTGTGTATGTCACAAACATAACATGCGGACCTGCACGGCGCCAAGTCACACTGGTTAGAGGTTTGCCATCACAGCAGCCACACCAGGGGCCACCTGGTTGGGGCCCCATTAGTCTGGTAGGATTCACCTTGAAACATGGGCTGCATATTGTTGTAGTGTTGTTGTTTGGTTTCTATTCTGAATGTTTTGAAGGTTTTCACAGGGCTCTACTTCCTGTATTGTCCCAGCTCAGATTCTGAGCCTGGGACAACTTCCTGGCCAGGAATATCATAGTTTTGGCCCAGAGGTTCTTCTCGCCCCCCTAGTGGCGAAAAAAAGAACCTCTGGGAACTCAGATTGGGGCCCCATAGGTGCCACTGTCGCACCGTCACGTCACTCTGATCCACCCCAAACATCGGGGGCCCCACGTGCAGGGCCCCCTTCTTTTTCATTCACGCAATGACACGTCATCATCGACAAATTGACCTGCCTTTGTGTTTCTGGCGAGAGAAATGATTCACTGGACTTTAAGCGTAATATTTTAATGCCAGTACAATCTTGAATACACAAGTAGTACTCTTGTAACAGAGTACTTCTACAAAAATCTTTTCTGCATACTTCTTTCCGCTGCTGGTCGGGTGCCTCTGAGGTACAAGTGGAACACGGCTCCATCTGTGGTGGTGCCGGTCCCCCATCGCTCACACACTGAGGTGGAACCATGCGGGTTTGATGCATAGCTAATTCCTGCTGAGGGCAACACTTTAGAAGAGAGCTTTAGGGTTTCAGCACGCCCCTCATATACAGTATATACAGTACGTGATCACTCCCATGGAAATTAAAATCATCTTGTTCCTGAAGTCTTGAATTAATGACAAATGTAAATACACTTAGGTCAAATATTTAAGTAAAGGTTTGAGTGTCTATTTTGTCTATCCAGGCAAATATTCTCTACAATTATTATAAACTCAATTGAAACAAGCCATTGGCTTTCTTGGCCATATCCTTTTAGTTGACTGTGTACCAGTGAACTGTAGTCATGAAACTGTACCTTTTCCTATGCAAACCTTTATAAATCAATCAATCAATCAATCAAACAAACAATCTTGTTTCTTTTCAGATTTAGATATTTCAAAACATGCATTAACCACTTAAGGACCTATTTTCTAATTCATCTACTCAAAAATTGCCACTCTAGAAGCTCAACCCATCGCAATGAAGACACACGCTGTGAGCTTTGTAAGATTGGCTATTTCGGACACATTTTAATTGTTTTTAAAAGGTGGCAAGCCCCCCGATTTTAGAGCCCCGCTGCCCGGCGAAAGGCAACATCACCTCTCTGTGAATTTTAGCGAATCCTCCATTTCAACAAATAAACATAAACAAACATATTCTCATGAACAATGGGAATGTAACAACCAGATTTGTGTGGAAATATAATTTTTATATTCACAGATTTATATATATATTATTTTTAAGGCTGGGACTTTAACTGATTAATTGCGATTAATTAATTACAGAAAATTAACGCGATTAAAAAAACGCATTTTAGTTCGCACTTAGTTTTTGCACCACAGAACCTTCAGTTTCGGGCATACCGATCATAGCGATGCACCAACCAAGAAGAGACAACAAACGCAAAGGGAGAAGTAGCCGATCAGAGCGCTTTGCTTGGCCCAGTGGATGCGAAATTTAGATTTAAAAAACGCACTCTTTGATTCAATAGTACAACCAAATGTGTTTTACTTGGAAAAAAATGCTTCTCAGGTCAAATATCGATGTGCGATTAAAATGCGATTAATTAATCACAGATCCTGTAATTAATTAGATTAACATTTTTTATCGCATCCCAGCCCTAATTATTTTGTGTCTTTAGCTTTAGCTTTAGTGCTAGCCCAGTAGCCCTGTGCGAGCAGAGGAAGTTGCTTTCTGTGGGTTGTGAGTGTGTCCCTCCGGGCGTAGGGAAGAGAATACATTGTCAAACAATTAAACTATATGGAATCTATGAACAGGTTGTGGGGGTCCCTGCTTCATCTCTCTCTCAACTAAGGGGGCCTTGGCCTGAAAACGTTGAAGACCCCTGCTCTATAAAGTAAAATATCTGAGCACTTCTTCCATCAGGCCCCTCACACACGATCGCTCCCATGATGCTAAAGAGGCATTTTTTATTCAAATCGCCTTGTTCTTTAAAGTGCTGAATTAATAAAAAGCCTCCCTGTGTTGTGCGTTCGCAGGTCAACTGTATACACAGCAGAACATCAGTGACTGTCTGTCTCGGGCTGAGAGACGGAATGCCGCCCGCATAACGAATGAGACTGGTTAATTGTTAAAACGATGGCCATTAGGCTGACAGAGAGATAATGAGGACGCGAGAAAAGATAGGAAATAGGTCTGAGAGGATCGAAACGAGGAGAGGGTGGCGGATCTATGGATGGGAAGAGGGGGCGGGGGGATGGAGAGAGAGAGAGAAAACATCTCTTTGCTTTTACTCACATGCTGTTTTTGAGAAAGTTTTACAAATCAGTACAGGCACAGTACACCCCCAGTCTTCAACTGTTGGAGCTGACGAGTACAACCACAGTCTACTATTGTTGGTCGCTGGGAGCTGACCCGTACAAATTGGGAGCTACCCAGTTACGGATGGAGAGAAGAGCAGAGTTACTCAGCTTAGGTAGAGAGTCACCGCTTGATCCCCAGGGGGAAAATCTGCCTAACATGTATGTCCAAATTGTAACAGTTGTGGACACAAAACTACAATGATTGTGGCTACTCTTGACCCACCAAATGTCAGCTAACCCCTAACTAACCCCATTTCTAAAGTGCCAATTTAAGGACCTTTGTAATACCTCTAAAATGACGAATTAAACATTGACCAAATTGTTAAATATATAGAGGCAGAAATTGTGAAAATAGCCAATCTACATACTCACAACGCCTCGCAACGCGAGGGGTTGTGAGCATGTAGATCTGCTATTTTCACAATAGATTTTTTTACTTCGACTTTCTCTGGTGGGAGTCGACTTGTGTAATGAAATCGACTGAGTCGACTTGTCGACTTTTTTGTTAATGCCCTAGCCTGATTTGAGTTTTATTTGCTTTCCACGGATAGTTTGACCTGCTGAGCACTGCAGCTGCAACGACTCCAGATGTTCCAGTTCGGCGGCACGTGACCGGATGGATCAACCACGACGAGGAGGCAACTCTAAAATCGACACTCTTAAGGAGGAGGGAGGTCCCGTGAGATGAGGCGGATTAATTAATTGAATTCGGTTCAATTAATGCACATAGATTTAAGATTAACTTCGGGCATTGGTTTAATTAAGTAAAGTTGACGTGCCACTGGCCTATTTCCTATGGGTATTATCGATGTGCGTCCTCGTGTTTCATTCGTATTTCTTTCCTCACAAAAGTGTTCAAAACCAGGGTTAGCTGGTTGCTCAGCCTCAGACAGATAGTTAGTATACAGACTGATGTATCCCTGGGGAGCACAAAGATCTATATAGGATCGAATCTGACCCTCTTCTCTGATTAATTATTAGGCACTGTTGGCAGGTTAAGGGTCTTTATCTCTCTCTCTCTCTCTCTCTCTCTCTCTCTCTCTCTCTCTCTCTCTCTCTCTCTCTCTCTCTCTCTCTCTCTGGTCTAATCACACTGGGGGGTCCTTGAGGTTGAGCATCACTGGGTTAGCCACGTAAAGCCGAGCATCGATCCTAATTGTGGGTAAGACTTTCACAGAAAATAGCGGATCGACTCAACGCGTCGCAGCACGGCACGTTGTGAGCTTGCTTTCTGCTAAAGCTTTCCCCACAATAACGGAAAATTCACTCACTAGAGCCCTGATAGACACCAGCAAGCATACAGAATAGGGTTTAAGTGGTTAAGTTATAGACATAAGTGGTGATAAAGGTTAAAGGGATATTCCACAAAACAAAACAAAAAAAGTATCATCTACTCAGGCTTTTAGGGTAAAAAAAATGATAGACATAAGTGTTGAGATTAAGGTTAGGGATGGGGTGGGATATCGGCCCTTTAGGTTGCATGACCATCGTAGGAACCACCAGGGGTGTGGCCAGTTTTAAGGACGACTTCTAGCGTCCCTAATTGGCTCTCAGCCCACCAATGAATGAACACCTCTTGTTGTTTTGCACGCGTCTGTGTTGAAGGGCGTCTGGCCGTTAAGCAAGCCTGTCCCTGTTCCGGTCTGGTTCCGGTCTCCCCCAAGCCCCCTGTGATTGGCTGAACCGGACGTAGGGAGCGCTCGGTTGTAGTCACTTGGACCGCGCGAGGTGCACCAAACGTTGCGTTTATCGTGCGCTTGCCCAGGCCTTACGGCCTGGGCATAAATATAACGATTGCATTCACCACGGCTTCGTAACTCCTGGCCCGCTCTTCGCGGCCACTCGCGCCTGCGGCGCTCGGGGGCGAAGAGCAGGACCAAGGTCCGCTGGCCTTCGCGCCGCTTGCAATGTCGTGGACAGTAACTGGCTGGCGTATCTAACCATAAAACGAGCGCTCCCTTCATAGACTAGATTGCGAATAGCTTCCTCGCTGTTGAAGGCAGCATGAGGATGAGCGATGAGGGACAAACAACTCCCCTACCAATCACTACCTAAGCACACGCGCACAGCCGCGCACACACACACACACACACATACAGGAACGCACGAGCACACGCACACGCACACAGCTTTTGGCTCCACGCCCAACCTGACAGACTGACGCTGGAGACGGGAGTGTGTACACACACAATGTGTGTACACAGATCAGAATGAGTATACACAATTCAGAATGACTACACACAGCGGCATGAGTACACAAATCGGAGTGTGTACATACATCGCAATGAGTACAGTAGTGAGACGCCTCAGGGCGACACAGTCGCGCCAATTCTTGGCCATCTGGCCAGTGATGTATATCGGAACAGTTACCCATATATGGAGATCCATGTACTGTATATAGTAACCCTTTTATGCCCATACATGGAGATCCCTGTCTGAACATGCAGCCACACAGATATGGCCTGTCTTCCTCCATATATGGGCATTCCCATATTAAGTCCTGTTAGATATGGGCATAATATTGATGACATCAGGGATCTCCATATATGGGCATAAAAGGGATTCTGTTATAGTGGTTCCCTTGATATCACAACTCCGATGAGCACACTTTTCTAGTTGCTTCCGAGCCGCGGTGGTCGTGCTTGCATAACATCTTCAGACTAGGATTTGAGTCTAGGATGTACAGGCTATGCTACACACACACGTTTTGCTATGGCAAAACGCTGAGGAAAAAGGCTACAGACACACGCACAGCCACTCTATGGAGCGGTTTACCACCGCTCAAAAGAAAACAAAAATACTTAAAATAAAATTGATAAGAAAGAAGAGAAACTTAGTGGCCAATCTGTTGTGCTTTGGACACACCGGGGCTGCTAGCCTGATTGACTTTTCAAATGAAGTGTCATTAAGCTATCGTTATAAATAATTGCTGTGTTACCTAATTAAGCTAACCCAGTCAACCGCGGGCTCACTCCAAATTAAAAACAGGGAAAAGCTATCAGTGGCGTGTGTGTGTGTGTGTGTGTGTGTGTGTGTGTGTGTGTGTGTGTGTGTGTGTTCATGTCAATTGCCCTGAAATGCAGTCTGTTTAGAATGCGCCGTGACCCAATCAACAGAATGAGTGTGTACACGCACGCACGCACACGCACACGCACACGTACACGTACACACGCACGCACACGCACACACACACACACACACACACACAGGTTTGCAATTGCTACTTTGTGGGGACATTACACATAGTCTATATCTTTGTGGGGACATTCCATTCATTTTAACCCTAACCCTAAACCCTAACCCTTAACCTAACCCCTAAAGACCTTGTGGGGACGTATTAATTTGTCCCCACATGTTTTTTTTTCCCTGGATTGTACTATCTTTGTGGGGACATGAGGTCCCCACAAAGATAGCTTTTCAAGCCCACACACACACACACACTCACACACACACACACACACACACACACACACACACACACACACACACACACACACACACACACACACACACACACACACACACACACACACACACACACACATAGTATTTCTTCTTGCCCAAAGTCTACAAGCTTGTGAAGGATGCACCACTTGCTGAAGGCCTGCATTGTAAATTGTGGGTGGGTGGGTGG
This sequence comes from Nannobrachium achirus, assembly GCF_963921795.1. NCBI lineage: Eukaryota > Metazoa > Chordata > Actinopteri > Myctophiformes > Myctophidae > Nannobrachium > Nannobrachium achirus. Next base: position 50,941,881 of record NC_137826.1, read on the forward strand.
GTGAGTGCGGGGGCGTCGCACCAAATTCTGGGCCCTGGGTACTTTAGCTATTGAAAAATAGCAGATATACAAGCTCACAGCGTGGCACAGAGTGCCGCCCTGCGAGCTTGTAGATCTGCTAATTTTTTTAAATCTTGAAAATGTGTCTATTTCAAATGCTTCCAATATTTTTTTAAAAACCTATGTTTCTATGTCAGTGGTGCTCAAACGTTTTCACGTGAAGGACCCCCAAAATGATACTGTATGTATTTGGCCATGGACCCCCATCTCAAAATATTTAGTTCCAGGGACCCATGGAGATTTGCGCACATTTTCACAACTTTTTTTCAAAAATAGCACTCGGTGCCGCACTGTGAGCTTGTATATTTCAATAGCTAAAGTATAAAATAATTAAGGCCCCTCCACCTTGGGCCCTAGTAACTCAGAATATCATACTCAGGGTATCTGCACATTTCTAAGGCTGCACTCACACTGAGACGCACTTTTTTTTTTAAAGTTCAGTCAAAGTTGTGTGTTCAGTCAAAGTCTGTTCCAAAAAAGAATACATTTCCCACAATGCTTTGCGGAAGTGGGCGGTTCTGCTTGAGGAGGAAGCAGATATGGTATTTGGCCATGTAGTTCTTTTGGAGGTGTCATCGGGTGAAGGCAGAGTACCTGCTGCTTTTTGGTGACAGGTAAAATGGATTTACAAGCTCACAGCGTGCCACCATGCGACACGTTGTGAGCTTGTAGATCTGCTATTTAAAAAAGTTACTTTTAACAAAGTATTTGTATGTTTCAGTATTGATACTTTTATTTAAGCAATGAATTTGAGTATTTTTTTCACCACTGTATATTTGTATGTTTCAGTATTGATACTTTTATTTAAGCAATGAATTTGAGTATTTTTTTTCACCACTGTATAAAGCTTACATTTCATTATGAATAGCACATTCAATCAATTGCATCTGTGTAGGCATCACTGTCACCATGTATGACATGTAAAGAAATATTTGTAATATTCATTGTTATTGTCGAATGTTTACTGTTACACACACTTAACTTTAATTTATTTATAATATTTTTCGTTCTGAAATGGAGGTTTCATGTCACTGCAGTGCAGACAGGCTCTGCTACTGTGGAGTGGAGTACTAAACTACAAGTGAACACACCTGTGTGGGATTGCATCATGGCCTCTCTGTCCTGTTGGTTGGCAGTTGAACCCTGCCCTTCTGTCTCATCAAGTGCAGCTGGTCTGCCCTCTAATGCTTGCCTACAACAGTCCCTGTGCTTGTGTGCTTGTGCTTGTGTGCTTGTGTGCTTGTGTGCTTAAGCAACACCACAGGACTCTCACAAGCACTCAAACCATGTGACTTCCATCCGGAATGCATTGTGCTGTCTCTGCCCCCCGCTCCCCCCACACAACTCTCACTAGACTTTGTGCCTTTAGGTCTGTAGCCGGCCCAAGGTGACAATGTAAGGACTTTTTAATACCTCTAAAATGACAAATTAAACATTGGAAAATGTCAAATATTAGAGGCAGAAATTGTGAAAATATTTTCACAATAGAACCAACCGTGTTCTACAAAATGTAATGCCTCAACTCTTAATGCTCGTCAAGGTGGGGGGTCCCCAGTTAAAATACGATTATTTGGGGGGTCGCAGCCTGAAAAAGGTTCGAGAACCACTGCATTACACCACTGGTGGGGACCCCTTAGGTCCTCCCAAGTATACTGTAGTAATACGAGTACACACAGACACAACGTGGACCCCGGGCTGTATGTAAAATATCCTGGCACTGCTCCTGGGGAGAGCGAGAGCCGCTTTACATGTTAGAGGAGGAGAGAGAGAGTTACAACCTCCTCACGTCGCAGATGTTTCATCCAATCATGCCTGAGGAGGATCTCCTCCCCTCGTCTGCTCGGCGGCAGAGAGAGAAACTATGCGGCAGTGTTTTTTTTTTGTTTTTTTTTTAATGGAAGTGTTGAAACCAGAGCAGTGGCGTCAGTTCAGCAAAAGCTAGGGTATGGCAAAGACGGGAGTTCCGACACCCACAGGGCGTGCGCACGAGGGTTTCTACGGTTTCCTGGGCTGAATATGGCAGCCTGGAACGGTTGTTCAAGTGCAGCTAAACTTGGAATGTACAGCAACGTGCCACAATTAACAATAATAATGCATTGTGCCTTTGCAGCTGACAACCTGGGAATATACAATTTTGTCAAGATGGGGACAATACAAGTGTGGAGAATATAATTGTAATACCTTGTTAAAGTGACCATTTTGTTACATTTTGCAATTGTAGTTACCGTATTTTACTGTAATTTAACAATAAGCAGCACAGACAGACATACCCAATTGACGCCCCTGAACCAGAGAGTAGCCATGTGAAACACAAGCCTGTTCCCTGTGGCTGTGTGCGACCATGTGCGTATGACTATGTGTGCGCGTGTCTGTGTGCGGGTGCGTGTGTGTGCGTGTGCGCGTGTGTGTGTGTGTGTGTGTGTGTATATTTAACAGTAAACCACTTCAATCCCAGCATGCTTAGCGGGGGGGACATTTGCCCCCAGAAATCCGATCCACAATTTCAATTGGGACAGGTTTTGAACTTGGAGATCTGCAATTATTTGGGGGGTCAAAGTATAGCTGTAACTAAAGTCCATTTATCTAAGACTAAAGGGTTTAAGGTAAGCCATACAGACTTTGTTGGACAACAAAGTGTGCGTGTGTGTGCAGTGCGTTTGACCGATCTGCGCACGTTCACTGCCGTGAACCTTTTGCATGATGCATGTACCGGTATGTGCACATCTTTGTACATGTGCGCATGTGTGTTTAATACTGTGTGTGCGCACTTGCGTGTGGTTACATGTCTCCATTCCCTATCTCTAACCCTAACCCTAAACTTAACCTCTATGGAAGTGTTGCCACTCCGACAGTAAGAAGTCAATGTCGGAGTGGCGACATGTCGGAATGGAGAGCAGTCACCCTTGCGTGTGTGTGTGTGTGTGTGTGTGTGTGTGTGTGTGTGTGGGGGGGGGGGGTGGACAGGGAATTACTACTTTGTGGGGACCTCATGTCCCCACAAAGATAGTACAATAGGAGAAAAAAAACCTTGTGGGGACACATTTTAGTGTCCCACAAGGTGTTTAGGGGTTAGGTTAAGGGTTAGGGTTAAAAATTAATGGAATGTCCCCACAAATATAGTAGACTATGTGTAATGTCCCTACAAAGTAGTAATTGCAAACCTGTGTGTGTGTGTGTGTGTGTGTGTGTGTGTGTGTGTGTGTGTGTGTGTGTGTGTGTGTGTGTGTGTGTGTGTGTGTGTGTGTGTGTGTGTGTGTGTGTGTGTGTGTGTGAGTCAGACAGTAAATAGGGGAGAGGACTTATGTGACTCAAGTCGAGCAAATCCCAGTAGCACAGATAACCCTGCTGGATTACACTGTAGTCCCTCAGCTGTACCTCACACATGGAGGGAGAGAGAGAGAGAGAGAGAGAGAGAGAGAGAGAGAGAGAGAGAGAGAGAGAGAGAGAGAGAGAGAGAGAGAGGCAGGGGCGTCACACCAAATTCTGGGCCCTGGGTACAAGGATTCACTGCGGGCCCCCCATGAATGTTAACTACTGAAAAATAGCAGATATACAAGCTCACAGCGTGGCACCGAGTGCCGTGCTGTGAGCTTGTATGTCTGCTATTTTTGGAAAAATCTTGAAAATGTGTGCAAGAAACCTATGTTTCCATGTCAGTTGTGCTCAAACTTTTTCATGTTGTGAAGGACCCCCAAGATGATATGTATTTGGCCACGGACCCCCATCTCCAAATATTTAGTTCCGGGGACCACCCAGAAGCACATATATTCAAAGATTTTCACACATTTTCACTACTTTTCAAAAATAGCAGATCTACAGGCTTGCAGCGCGGCACTCGGTGCCGCGCTGTGAACTTGTATATCTGCTATTTTTCAATAGCTATAAAGTTACTAGGGCCTCTCCATCGTGGGCCCTAGTAACCCGTGAAGCGGTTTCATGCCAGCAGAGGATTTCTGCAAAAAACGCTCCCTTCTCATTGAAATGCATTGGCGGAACGCAGATTCCACTCTCATAGGTATTTTGGTGTGAGGGCACCCTAACAGAGTATTTCTACATTGCAGTATTGATACTTTTACTCAAGTCAAAAATGTCAGTACTTTTTCCACCACTGCCAGTAAAGCCCCTTTGAATTGAATTCAGACAGAGAGACAGAGAGAGAGAGAGAGAGAGGGAGAGAGGGAGAGGGAGACAGAGAGAGAGAGAGAGAGAGAGAGAGAGAGAGGGAGAGGGAGAGGGAGAGAGAGAGAGAGTAAACATGTGAACTAACAGTGTGCAGTTCAGTGGTGTCGTTACCATAATGTGTACAGCGTAGCTATGCATCATATTATTTCATGATTAACAATAGCTTCCCCATGCATACGCTGTATACCTTCCCATAAATTAGCAGAAGTTGATTAATTAACATGTACAGCATTAAGACTCGGGAAGCATGTGAAAAGTGCTCCCGCCTGCTCATTTACATTATACACGCTGCAGCAGCCAATCAGCCGACTCGTACCCCCCAGAGAAACCAAACAATTGTACGCCGCCGGGCCACACAGGTTTGTGGCCCGGCGGCCCCGATGGTGGGCCTTGAGGATATTACAAGTTGGCCCCCAAATAATTAGTAAAACAGTATTTTTTACTTTTATGATAATCATCAACATCAATCCATTAACCCTTTAAGTGCCTATCCCGAACATGTTCAGGATATTCTGGATCAAAAACAATTTTTTATTTGCTATTTTACTTACCCCGAGCTGCTTGGAGCAACGTGGGTGGTCCCGGCTCGCCCAGCGCTCACCAACGAGAGACGCTAGATGCTCCGACGATTTATTCCATTGAAAATGGTTTAAAATAAAGTTTAGACCCCCCCCAATGTTCACCGAATGTTCATTGTAGGCGGCGCGACGTATTCCAGGGTGCCTATCCCGAACATGTCCGGGATATTTAATAAAATGAATTATTTTATCGGAGGCCTCAACGAAGCCCCGGTCTAGACGTCCATCCTTGGCCGGAACTTAGACTCGGCCATCCACGGGCCGTATTCGCGCTAACGGCCAAATCGCGCCGCCCACTCCAATAATAAATCACATCTTTAGACAGGATTTTCTCCGGATTGTGTCCCCAGACCCAAAGAGAAAGTTTTTTGCGGCTGAAATAGCTTTAGATCGGGCTTCTAAATGGGTTAGCATTTTGGCTACGTGTCAGCTAGCTTCCTCCTCTCGACACCCATAGCATTGACTGGAGTGAAAACACAAGCCAGTTGGGAGAGGGTCGACGAAAGCTATAAAGAAGGTCTATGGATAAATTTCTGGCACTCTAGCACCCCTTGTGGCCGGATGGCACTGTATGAGTTTTAAGACCGGAGCTTGATTCTGTACAAATACCCTCCAAATCAGAATAGTTCTGAACCTGTTTCCTTACTTTTCCAGCCCTCAAATTGATATGCATTTTTTGGCCATAGTAAAAACCGCATTCATGGTCTGGAGAGGGCACTTTTTTTACAGACGGATATAAGGGCAGGGGCTCAAGCCCCCCTTTGTTGTCTATGTGTGCACGTGCCCGGGTTAGTAGAGTACATGCAGGTGGCTGGAGTAACCGAGGACGACGGAGAAAACAGAAGCAGATGGAAACAGACGATACGCCATGGCGAGCCCCCCGATTGGATTTAGCCCAAAAAAAAAAGGAGTTGTCGCTCAACTTTCAAGACTATAGCCAGCGACGACGGCGCAACAAAATTCATCTCCGCCCTCCTAACAAGCTCGCCAGCTGTGTTTTCAATTACCGCCGCTATATGAGGGAGAGAACACGATTACATGCATTAACCCATTCAGAACGGGTACACTATATTTTGTGTATCATTATTTTATGCTTTAACTATTGAAAAATAGCAGATATACAAGCTCACAGCGCGGCACGAGTGCCGCGCTGCGAGCTTGTAGATCTGCTATTTTTGAAATATCGTGAAAATTAGAATTTTGACCCGATTCTATAAGTGTTTTTTGAATCCATAAGGTTTTTTGAAAAACCTATGTTTCTATGTCAGCAATCTGGCCAGCCATCGTCAAAGAAAAGGTCCTTTTCACTTAACTGGAGCTCAGTTAAGCCCTTTGCACACAGGACAGTTGCGTTTTTTTCGTTTGCGGCATGAATAAAATGCATTGGATTTGGTGTGCAAGGCTGTGCGGAATCGGCGCTGCGGATCCAAAAAGGAGTCATAAAAGGAGTGATGAGTTTTTTACCGCATGCGACAAGACGCACAAATCGAACTGGGTTCGATCGAGAAAAAAACGCACGGCGGCAGCCACTCGTCGCACGGCTAATTCGGAGCCGGTGTGCATGAGGTCATAGAGAATCATTGTTTTCTTTTCAAAAAATTATATTGTCCGTTTTATCCGTGCGGTTAAACGCGCCTGTGTGCAAAGGGCTTTAGTCTGTTCTTGAGAGACTACTATGTCAGTGGTTCTCAAACCTTTTCATGTGAAGGACCCCCAAAATGATATTTATTTGGCCACGGACCCCCATCTCAAAATATTTAGTTCCAGGGACCACCCAGATGCAAAATTTGAGTTACAAACGTTCTCTTTGAAAATACATTATATTCAAAGATTTGCACACATTTTCACGACTTTTTTCAAAAATAGCAGATCTACGAGCTCGCAGCGCGGCACTCGGTGCCGCGCTGTGAGCTTGTATATCTGCTATTTTTCACTGGTTAAAGCATTCAATAATTCTAGACCTATATGGGTTAATTAAAATAAACACAAGACTTCACGGAGCCTCTATAGCTCGCTGCCGGGGCTAATAAGCCCGGCGCTGTGCGTCTCATTCTGGTCTCATAATAAGGCATTTGGCGTGCCGTGTCGTGCCGGCACTTAAACGCAAAATCGAACGGGCTGAACAGCGGAGGCGGCACTTCAGAAGGACATGTTTATGTTCTCGTCGCTGCACAGCTGTTATAGCAGACAGTTTGCAGCTTCCTACCGCTGTGGCCCTCTTATTGGCCAGCTCCCGCAGCTGGAAGAGTGCTGCGGAGAGGTGTGTGTGTGTGTGTGTGTGTGTGTGTGTGTGGCAAACTTGTGAGGATGAAGTACAGTATATTTTAGACAAAGTCTAAAACATTACCTGAAGTTACTGTGAGACTGCAGTTTAACTACTGTACAATTCTCAACCTTTGTTGCTTAAGAAGAAGTTTAAGAGGAGAGCCAGGTAGGCAGAGATGTAAATACATAAATGTAAATAAACCAAAAATTTGTTGCATTAAGAGACAAACTTAATTGAGTTAAATCTATGCAAATACTAGCCTTCTGACAAATGTAGATACAGATATATAACCTATATGTAATTCATGGCAATATCTGGATATGGTTTCATTGTACACGGCAAGGACCAAATGTCAAAAGTATAATTTGAGAAATAGACTTCGTGAGGACCATTTCCCTGGTCCTCTCCAAGAGAAATGGTTGTTCTATAAAAAAAAAATATATAGGTTTACAGCTACAAAAAGATTCGGGTTAGGGTTAAGTTTAGAGGTTGGGTTTAGGGGTTAGAGATAGAGTGAGAGTTTAACAGGCCTACAGTCCAACTAAGGTACAGCAGGCCTACTTGAGTAAATGTACTTAGTAGGGCATTCACGAATAGTGATTTTTAGTATTCGAATTATTCGACCTCAAAGTATTCGAATAGTCGAATATTCGACAGGACTGGCCAAACTGTCAAATATTAACTAAGCAAGAGGCAGACAAAATAGCCGATCTACATGCTCACAACGCCTCACATTGCGAGGCGTTGTGAGCATGTAGATCTGCTATTTTCACAATATTTATCTGTGGAACCTAGTCACATTAAATGTAATACCTACAATTCCAGGTGCTTGTCAGGGTGGGGGTCCCCAGTTGAAATATGTTTGGGGGTCACAGCCTAAAAAGGTTTGAGAACCCCTGGTTTAGAGCATTAACAAATGCATCCACCATGGGGCAGTGACAACTCATTCTTATGACTTCCTATCTAGCCAAGCTTTATAAACTATATATATTTTTTTAAAGAAAACAATAAAACAATTTAAATAAGCGAATATTCAACTTCGGTGAACAACGTCGAATAGTGACTTTGATATTCGAATATTCAAACATTCGATGCACTAGTACTTAGTTACACTATACTGCGTGTGGGAGCAGTGACGGCCGCTCGGGGCTGTCGGCTGATAACAGGGTGGATCAGATCATAGACACGGCCCTCTCTGGCTCCTGGCTACGACACCGAGACTCCACATCAGCGATCGCATCACCAGATAAGAGACAGAAAAATAAACCTGTGTTCACAGCTATACAGCAGGACGGAGGAGCGGCCGTTTGTTTGTGTGAGGATGATGAACACGCGCCATGCGGCCGTGTGCTCGCAGCGATCGCGGGCCACACGCGCATGCCACACACACAACCCCCCATGCCGCAGTCGAAGTCAACCTCTGACACAAAATGTGTGGTATACTCAAATATTACAAAGAAGAAAGGCAAACATTGTGAAAATAAGCCGATCTACATGCTCGCAACGCTTGTAGATCAGCATCTCTTCAAAAGGTTTGTTATGTGGAACCGAGTCAAACTAAATGTAATGCCTCGACTCCTACAATTCCTAACTGCTTGTTTTTTTGCCACTGGTTTCTTTCCATTGAAACACACACACACACACACACACACACACACACACACACACACACACACACACACACACACACACACACACACACACACACACACACACACACACACACACACACACACACACACACACACACACACACACACACACACACACAAAAGAAAAGCGAAAGAGGATTTGACAGTGCTGTGGGCCTCATTCACAAAGTGAACATAATCTCACCAAGGACACCCAACTTTAATCAGAGGTGAGGGAGAAAACCTTTAGGTTGTTGTAGGCTGGGTGCAGTGGTGACTTAGCCTAGTAAACGACCAACTTCCGTTCTCGGTGACTGTGGCTGTGGAGCAAGGGTTTCCAGGGATTATGGCTGTGGAATGTTATTATAGTTGTTATTGATGTTGCCGTCTGTGCATGCACGTGTGTCTGTCTGTCTGTCTGTCTGTCTGTCTGTCTGTCTGTCTGTCTCTCTCTCTCTCTCTCTGTGCAACTGTTCTACAACTGTTCTATGGCAGACTCTATCAGACTCTAATAATACAGGGGTTTTCAAAGAGGGTGACGGGGCATGCACCCTGGGGTGCTGAGACGGCAGTCCAGGGGTGCCGCGAGGTCATTTGATAATATTTGGAGTCTATTTGGACACTTGAGAAAATATTTAGTATCATTTTAAACTTAGTACAAAGTACAAAGTTATTTTCAGTCAGTTCTAACCAAAATGGCTATTATCTCAACGCTTTCCTCGCAACATAATCACTAAACGCTGGTTTAAAGCTCCCAAAACGTATTTTATGAATGGTGACATGACATTAATTCAATAGTTTTTGTTAGCTTTAGACCAGTGTGTTTTAGATGCACCTCAAAAATCAGCAAAATAATTCAATGTTTTTAATGGCAAATGTATTTGCCATTAACTCTATTACTGCTTCGAACGTTAACACTCGTCCCAATTCTGACAGCGGCGCAAAGCCAATACGAACGCTTGTTCTTTTACCTTGTTTGAACACTGTAAGCTGAGGAGGGGTCGCACGGGTAGGTACAGTAAAAAAAAAAACATCTCCCGTAATGCTGCTCTCAAATTTCCGCCACACGTAAACATCAATTGAGTCCCAAATCACTTCCTGGCTGTATTCTGTGGACCTGATCTATAAAATCCATTTCTACGCTCTGAACGACGGAAAGATGGGAGAGCCATTTCACATTCATGCCTTGTATAAGGCTTCCCCCTGCCGTCAGTTTCGCTACAGTACAGATATATAATTGTGTCCATTGAAAAAGATTATTTTTGGAAATCATCCATAGATAATTTTCTATAACATCGCAAAGGTAAGCTACTTTTTGTTGGCACCAGCACAAATTAATAAATATGGCAGTAGAACTGTTAAAAGACAGCAAAGGCCTCTCTCCACACTGTGGAACACTCATAATGTGTTTGTGTATGACTGTGTGCACACCTCTGTGTGTGTGTGTGTGTGTGTGTGTGTGTGTGTGTGTGTGTGTGTGTGTGTGTGTGTGTGTGTGTGTGTGTGTGTGTGTGTTTGTGTGTGCGCGCGTGCTCGCACAAGAGTGTGTGTGTGTGACTGTGTGCGTGCGTGCGTGCGTGCGTGCGTGCGTGCGTGCGTGCGTGCGTGCGTGCGTGCGTGCACTATACAGATACATTATGTACACACAGTGTCCTCTGTGAACAGAACATTTACGATATGTCATCACTCATATGCAAATAGAAATATGACGAACATAAAAGGGCGTACACTGAATGTCATGCATGCTAAACTGCATTACGCATAACTCGGGGACCGCACAGTGGGGCCGTTCTGATCTGCTCTCCCTTCACTCTGCATTCCATACGCTCTGACCAACAAAGAATATACTTGAACGTGAACTTATACAGTCACGTAGAGAAATAAAGGGTAATAGCCTGCTCGTGCTCCTCATCCATATTTGTGTCGTTTAAAGCAGGGGTTTTCAAAGTGGGTGACGGGGCACCCTGGGGTGCCGTGACAGCAGTCCAGGGGTGCCGCGAGATCATTTGATAATATTTGGAATTTATTTGGACAATTTTAAACTTGAAGTACAAAGTTATTTTCAGTCAGTTCTAACCAAAATGGCTATTATCTCAACGTTTTCCTCGCAACATAATCACTAAAATATCGTCACTGTCGGGCAGAAACCTCGTATCTCCAAGTTTCAAATGTGTACGTCTTTTGATAAAGCAAAGCCCTGCTTCATCATACAAGACTGTTGCACAAAACTAGTGAAAACAGCCGATCTACAAGCACACAACGCCTCGCGATGCTTGTAGATCTGCTGTTTTAACTAGTTTAGTACATTTTCTAGATGATAAATACAAAACGAACGGGTTTGGACATGCAAGATTTACATACAAGTGAACATTATAATGTAGGGCGCCAAAATTATATATGGGGTGCCCTGAAACAAAAATGTTTGGGAACCCCTGGTTTATTAGTTAGTAGGATGATTTAATAAAACAAACCTCAAATCCAGAAAAGCATGTATTGGTGCTTGTGAGGAGGTGCAGACAGTTCAAGCAGCACTTCAAACTACCAGGATCACAGTAGGATGTCAGCAGACTGGTAGCACACGCTGTACCTTTTTAAAGTGCTGCTTGAACTCTGTGCACCACTGTACGTACGTCAGTAGCACTCATATCGCCACTGACGGGCAGAAACCTTGTAGCTCCCAAGTTTCAAATGTGTATCTGTTTTACTAAATTAAAGCCCTACTTCATCATAAAAAAAGTGTCGACCAAATATATTGAAAATAGCAGATCTACAAGCACACAACGCCTCGCGATGCGAGGCGTTGTGTGCTAGTAGATTGTCTATTTGAGCTTGGAGGTTATTTTCGGTACTTGATACCACACTGAACTAAGCATAATCAAGTGAATACTGGAGATACTGGCGTAACGGCATGGATTTCTACACAGAGAGGGCAATCTTTCAACATAAGATGGTGCATTCAAGTTCAGGAGAGTTTGGACAAGGCCGTTATCTTGGATGCTGCCTTCAGGGTATGGCATGGAATGGAAAGAGGGCGTTTTCATTTCTTTAACCATAGTAAAAAACTTCATGGTCTGGAGAGGGCACTTTTTACAGGTGGATAAAGGGGGGCTCAAGCCCCCTTTGATGTCTATAGCCCCTTTTCGACTGCAGCTTTAGCACACCACACCACACTACACGACACCGCACCACATAAAATATCTACATTTTCCATTACACAAAAGTACCCCTATCGGTAAGAAACAAATTGACCCTTTTAACTGTGATTATAATACAATTTACATTTGTATTTCAACTATCCTAATTAGAATACACTATAATGGATTATAACTGTGATTATAATACACTAAAGTATTAATGTATTACTATGATAACTATATAATACACTATAATAGATTATAATAGTGGTTATAACACAATAGAATATACAGTATTATCATGTATTAGAACTATATACTGTTAGTCTAAATGAAAAGTCAGCGAGTGTTTGGCCCTGTTTGGCCTAGCTCAGACCTACTCTAGATTGGATACTTTTTAATACCACGTTTAGTACTGCTTTCACACCACTTTACCCAGGTCCTTGTAGTGGAAAACCTGGCACAAGTGGGCGGTGTGGTATGGAGTGGTGTGGTGCTGGGCCATGTCAGAGGAAAAGGGGCTTATGTGTGCACGTGCCTGCTGTGGAGGGAGTAAGGCAGGGGCCACATTTCTTCCCAATAAGGCAGCTTTGCACAGAGCCTATTCATTCCCCTCTCATCTTCCCCACCGGGGGGTCTGGCGTGCCCCGGAGCTATACGGAGAATCCTTCTGTAGGCTATAATCTTCTCCGCACCGCGGCGGTGGGTTGGCTCTGCTGGCCTGCAAAACCATTCATCACGTTTCAGTTAATCTTATCACCGCGGCGTTCATATCTGCGGCTCAATAAATGTCCTCATTTGCATTTAATGGATGGCGTGGCGGAGCTTAGGGGTCGTGGTCTTGACATAAAGCGGTAAATGGATTGTGTGGACGCTGGTTGGAAAGTAACTAAGTACATGTACTTGAGTTGCTCTGATTAAGTACAACGTTGAGGTACTTTTTGCGTTACTGCTAGGCTTCGGAAACTTTAAAACTTTAACGGTTTCCGGTTCCTTAACGGTTCCCCTCCTTCCAGATACCCACCCTAGTTACTACTACTCATTGATTGCACTCTTAGAGTTAAATTTACACCGAGGATTTTACAGTGTTGATCGAACATTGAGCGATTCTCAATCCAGATAACTTTTCTTTGAGAGGATAATAAGAGTGTATTTCAGTGATCCTCAACCCGTTTAATTTCGAGACCAGTATTTATCATTTTTAAAATGATAATACAATACTGGCTTCCAAGCAGTTTCAAGGGGCACACTTGACCCTTCTCAGGGGCACACCAAAGGTCCCCTGGCACAGTGGTTGAGAAACACTGGACTAGACGATCTGTAGACCATTCTTGCAAGCTGGTCAAAACATGGACTAAGGGGAACGGTGATGTCACCCATTGGTTTCTTCAGACCCATTTTGAAGACATTCCGATCCACCCTTCTCCATTTCCACATATCTGCAGACAGAGTAAAACAAAAAAAACATGCACACACCTCCTCCGCCTCTGTCCTGAAATAATGACACGCCCCCTGCGGCGGAAAGTAACTATTTACTCAGGTATTTACTTTACTTGAGTGTTGTTTATAATCTTGGTGTTGCTACACAATAAGCATTGTTTTAGTATCTTGGTCTTGCTTCACTCAAGTAAATATTCACAGTATTGCGTCTGTATGTGTGGGCCTTGAAAACCACCATGAATAATGGCAGGAGAGGAGCGGCGAGGTGAGGACTCTTTGATTGGAGGAACGTGCGCGCGCGCGCACGTGCGTGCGTGCGTGTGTGTGTGTGTGTGTGTGAGCTGCAGTGTCTGGAGGGTCGTGGAGATAATTAGTCACACAGGAGGGGCTTGGCCTTGGGAAAGAAATGCCAAAGGAACTCGTCAACAGATGGCTTCACTCTTCTTCTTTCTACCAGTGCGATCTTTATTGTTTTATTTTCTTGTGGACAATGTCACTCACGCGTACTGTAAGGCTAACGAAAAAGTCGACAAGTCGACTGAGTCGACTTCATTACAGAAGTCAACTCCCACCAGAGAAAGTCGAAAGTCGAATCCTAGGTATTATTTTCTATCATTATTTTTGCTCCATGTGTGCGTCTGTACAGCATTCAAACAGTAGGATTGCTTATTGTCAAGGACGGAATGATCCAATATTATAGTGCTACATTACATTTGATATAATATGGTTCTATTGTGAAAATAGCAGATCTACATGCTCACATGAGCATGTAGATCAGCTATTTTCACAATTTCTGCCTCTATATATTTGATAATTTGGACAATGTTTAATTTGTCATTTTAGAGGTATTAAAAAGTCCTTAAATTGTCACTTTAGAAATGTGAAGATACCCTCTATATACTTAAACTTTATGTTGGTTTGTTTACAGTTGGGTGAGAAAACAATGTTGCACATTAAGTTAATCATCTGGGGACCCCCCAAAATAATTTGGGCTCATGTGTGTGATGACGTCATCAAACGATAAAGTCGACTTCAACTCAAATCGAGTCGACTTGCAAAAATCATGAGTCGTTAATGCCCTAGGCTATACGTCTATAGCAGTGGTCGGTTCCCAAACGTATCAGCCCGTGACCCAAAAGTTAAGTTAGACATTTGCCCGGGACCCAAACTAGCAGATCTACAAGCTTGATCTGAGGGAGCATTAGAGCTTGTAGATCGACTAGTTTCACTACTTCTTAATTATTATTATATTTTATTTATGGAATGACTTTGATGTGTTTGTTTTGAAAATGTATACAATTCTTCAATTTCTAAAAACGAAATTATAGGCCTATATTACAAAAGATTTTCCATCTTTTGAAGTATACCGTTGTTTCCTGTTGAGATTGGCACATTTCATCCAGGTTTTTTCATCTCACTCACGTCACTTTGTCTGCTGACCTCACTCAGCAACGAAATAAAAATAAAATAAACAAAAAATAAAAATAAAACAATTCACAGGAGGCAAGCAGTGATCACCCCATGATGTGCACTGCAATGTACTGCAATGTAGTTTCAAATGCACTACATTGCTGGCGCTTTTTGAGAGTGAAAAAAATAAGTAGACCTGTGTGACACCTGTGTGATCTGGGAAGCTTGCCCCAGGAAATGTGCCAAGCTCAATAGGGAACAACTGTATAGTTTATTTGTTGTAAGAAAAGAAAATTAGACTTTTACTTGAGTCGGGACCCATACAAATTGGCCCGTGACCCAAAAATGGATCCCGATGCAAAGTTTGAGAACCAGCGGTCTATAACATCTCAGCGCTGTATCTCATTTACATCGCCTGCAGATGTCTTTTTTAAACCTCCTCTTCCTGCTATTTTTTCCAGCTAATTTCTAATCTCATGTACGTACCTGTTCATGTCGTCACTGTCGGGCAGAAACCTTTTATCTCCAAGTCTCAAGTTTGTACGTTTTTTTTCACCAAGTAAAGCCCTGCTTCATCATACAAGGCTGTCGCACAAAAGTAGTGAAAACAGCCTATCTACAAGCACACAACGCCTCGCACCGCGAGAAGTTGTGTGCTTGTAGATCTGCTGTTTTCACTAGTTTAGTTCATTTTTAAAATGATAAATACAAAACGAAAGGTCTTGGACATACAAGGTTTCCACCCGACAACGACGATATACTTTTGTACTTTTCTCAAGTACATTTTGAATTCCATGCCATGCCATTTACTAGTAACAGAGCCGCCTATTTCTACACTAGTCTGCACTCCTGATACTTCTGCTTAAGTAAAACATTTGAGTACTTTTATTCCACCAGTGCACTGCAGATTCCACATCAACTGAGGTATTCATGCTGTGGTCCAGTGGAGGCCCATACAGCTGCTCTCCTTTTATTGAATCTGTGGAGACGCCACATCATTCAACTTCCACAGAACCTTCCAATGCGGCCGGCCTGTTGTCTGCACTCTCCAGCCCAGTGAAGCCTCTTATAGGAGCCTCCCTAAGTGCACTATGGGTAGAACCTCAGGGGAGTTCATGGTCATTTAAAAACAGGCACGCGCACAACATAGACATCAAAGCGGGCTTGAGCGCCTGCCCCTTTATCCTTCTGTAAAAAAGTGCCCTCTCCAGACCATGAATGCAGTTTTTACTCTGTTGAAAGAAATGTCCTCTTTTCCATGCCATAGCTGAAGGCAGCATTCAAGAGAATTGCCTTGTCCAAACTCTCCTGAACTTGAAAGCAGCATCTTATGTTGAAAGAATCGTCCTATCTGCGTAGAAACCAAGCATCGAAAATAGCCGGCCTCCAAGCTATTTTCTATATTTTCACCAAAAGGCCCTTATAGAAATTTCAGCCCCTGTCTCTCTGACATTCTCTGCACGTCCCAGTTTAAAAACATCAAATGACACCTTGCTTTGCTATAGATATTGCTGACTCAACGTACTGGTGAGATATGCAATAGTTCTGTTGATCAGAAATGGATTTTAAAAAATGGTCTCCTCGTTGACTAAATTGTACAATTAAACATGCAGGTTTTAAAGTTACATTTTTAGAACACAAACTCAAACAACTCAGATGTTGAACATGTATATTGTATGGTATAACTTTACATCTCTTTGTAAAGTTATACTTGTTATTGCGACCAAAGGTCGCATATACTCTGAAGAACCGTGTCGCTTGAGTGTCCTTCCGTACCCCTGTGATGTCAGTGTGATGTCAGCGAGTTGTGACATCACTTCCTGTACGGGGCGGCTACACGAAATGTGGATAACACTATATATGGAGATAGTCCAGTCCATCATGTCATATGGGACTACCGTCATAGACAGTAGCCAAAAGAGAAGGATACACAAGACTAAGAAAGACAAAAAAAGGAGGAGGAGGATAAAGATACCAAAAGGAGAGAGAAGAAAGGGTGGATGAGGTACAATGTGTCTCAGAAAAGAAAAGGAGGTGGCAACGGGGGCGGCTAGATAAAGTTATTAGGCCTGGATCCGACTTTAAGTCGACGCACAGGATTCCAGAAGTGTAGCGCTTATTCGCTCTTGTATCAAACTGGTACTCGAAATGTTCTTAGAATTTAATATATATTTTCTAAAGTAAATATGGGGGCGGCTGTGAAAAAAAGAGAAGAATAAAAAAGAAAAAAAGGAGGAGGAGGATAAAGATACCAAAAGGAGAGAGAAGAAATGGTGGATGAGGTACAATGTGCGGTATCCTCCTTGTCAAGCTCGACGTTGGTCATTTGGACCTATACATGGAGAAATGGAGCGAACCTGTTTGGCCTAAACATGGAGATGTGGTACAGAATGACTCATATATGGGCATAAAAAGTATGTCATGTGACATCACTTCCTGTACAGACAGTCAGACAGACAGCCATTGACTCCGGCCTAACAATGGCTACTGTCTATGACGGTAGTCCCATATGACATGATGGACTGGACTATCTCCATATATAGTGTTCTCCACATCTCCATGTTTAGGCCCTATCGCTCACACCCTAGGTGGGGTTGGCGATAGGGCCTTTCTGTGTGGAGTTTGCATGTTCTCCCCGTGTCTCCTAGGGTTGATACCCTCACAAAAACATGAACAAACTCCCCCCAGAATGATAACAACTAGAATCGTCAGAGAAACGCTGTGGTTGGCCAGATAGTCAAGAATTGGCGCGCCCTCAGGTGTCTTACTAGTACTGTCACTCTGCTTTAACCATTTGAACCCTATAGCGCCCCCTTTTCTGGGGGGGGGGCGGGGGAGGGGGGGGGGGGGATTCCAAAAATAGTATATATCTACAAGCTCACATGTCAGACTCTGCGGGGTGGTGGACAGGTACTTTACCCCCAGGCCGGTGCTAACCCAACACCCCCATGCCTTTATCTTTCCGTTTTGGCTGTTATAACTCCCTGGCAGCTGACTCTACTGGACATTACACTGTACTGTATCTATTAGCTGAGCTACAACAGCCGACCTGCCCGAGACCTAAGAGTTATATCTGTGGTATCCAGGAAACCCAGCAGGAGGCTGATATGGGGTTTGGAAAGTTCAGGGCTGGGTTGGGGCTGTCAGGCGGTATGACAGCATATTTCTAAATGTACAGTAACCTATTTCAAGGGCGGAGAGCAGGGAGCTACGTGTTTTAACCCAGTAACAACTGGAATTATTCGATATTTTAGCTATTGAAAAATAGCAGATGTGCAAGCTCACAGCGCGGCACCGAGTGCCGCGCTGCGAGCTTGCACGTCTGCTAGCATGAAAATGTGTGCAAATCATTTTCAAAGCAAACCTTTGTAACTCAAATCTCTGCTACTGGGGGTCCCCGGGAACAACATATTTTGAGATGGGGGGGGTCCGTGGCCAAATACACTTACATGAAAACAGTTTGAGAACCACTGATTTAGAAGAAGGATTTAGAAGACATTCATAGAATTGCGTCAAAAATATTCAAAGACTTGCACAGATTGTCACGATTAAAACGAAATAAAAAGAAATAGCAGATCTACAAGCTCGCAGTACGGCACAGGGAGCTTGTATATCTGCTATTTTTTAAATAGTTAAAGCATAAAATAATGATTAGTCTAGGGCTCTATTATGATCCAGGTCTCATGCCTTATGCCTTAACTTCTTTGCCTTTTTTTTTTTTACTATTTTGAAAATCATTTTTAAATACTTCAAATGCTGATCTACATCTGCACGTTGTGAGCTTGCAGATCAGCTATTTGAAATGTAAAAATAAAATGTGAATATATAATAAAAAAAGGCAAAGAAGTTAAGGCATAAGGCATAAGACCTGGATCATAATAGAGCCCATAGTGCGTTCTCGGTCTCAACAGGTTAAGCTGGAAGCAAAGAGTGGGGTCTCCTCCTATAGGAGAGCTGAGACCCGGCCAGGTTCTGTGAGGAGAATGTAAATGATGCCTCCAGGGCCAGGGCTAGTGCTTCCACGGCCCGCCACCGCTTCTGGTAATCTCACTGACTGCACATGCAGCCAAGACGTGAGTGGCACGCACACACGCGCACACACACACACACACACACACACACACACACACACACACACACACACACACACACACACACACACACACACACACACACACACACACACACACACACACACACACACACACACACACACACACACACACACACACACACACACACACACACACACACACACACACACACACACACACACACACACACACACACACACACACACACACACACGCACAGGGGTGTCGCGCCAAATTCTGGGCCCTGGGTACAAGGATTCACTGCGGGCCCCCGCACAATTGTTTTCTGCTTTAACTATTGAAAAATAGCAGATATACAAGCTCACAGCGCGGCACCGAGTGCCGCGCTCTGTGCCACGCTGTGAGCTTGTATATCTGCTATTTTTGAAAAATCAAGATTTGTCTATTTCAATTTGAATATTTCAAATCTTCTTTTTTTTTTTTTTTTTAAACTGTTTCTATGTCAGTGTTGCTCAAAACTTTTCATGTGAAGGACCACCAAAATGATATGTACTTGGCCACGGAAACCCCATCTCAAAATATTTAGTTCCAGGGACCTCCCCAGAAGCAAAATTTGAGTTACAAATGTTCGCTTAAAAAAATACACATATATTCAAAGATTTGCTCACATTTTCACAACTTTTCAAAAATAGCAGATCTACAAGCTCGCAGCGCCGCGCTGTGAGCTTGTAGATCTGCTATTTTTCAAAAGCTAAAGTATAATATAATTAAGGCCCCTCCCTCCACCTTGGGCCCCAGTAAATCACTCCCACGTCCCCCTCCTTGTGACGCCCCTGCACATGCACGCACACACACAACTACACAGTCTCGTGGCTCTTCTGGCTGTCCTCTGGTTGACCCTAATATCAGAGCCGGCCAGACCTGCCTGCCTCCTCTCCCATGTGTGGAAGTGGTCGTAGTGGGATTACTAAGTAGTGGTCCTGGACCCATCATCATGGATAATAACAACCTCCTCCCACCCTCATCCATTCCAGCCTCATCATCTCACCCAATTCCTTGGCCTTTGATCCAGCTCTCACCCAACCCCCGGCCAGCTTGAAGATATATGGGCTATTTTAGCTGAATGTTGGACTATATAGGGACTAGGGAGGCTGGGGTTCATCATGTGGCATATCGTCGTTGTTGGGTGGAAACCTTGTGTCTCCAAGTTTCAAATTTGTACGTTCTTTCGCAAAGTAAAGCCCTGCTTCATCATAAGGCCGTCGCACGAAAGTAGTGAAAACAGCAGATCAACAAGCACACAACGCCTCACACCGCGAGGCGTTGTGTGCTTGTAGATCGGCTGTTTTCACTAGTTTAAATCATTTTTAAAATGATAAATGCAAAACCAACGGTTTTGGACATACAAGGTTTTCACCCGACAACGATACAACAAATAGAATACTGCATGTTCCAGCTTCATGATATTGTTTGTCCATTGCATGTATGGTTCCTGCAAGGTTATTATAGTTTTGCATTGTTCATTTTCAACTTTGTATTTTGATTTCATTTTCATAAGTTTTGTTTAAAAAACAAAATCGTGGGCAGTTTTGAGACCAGGATTACTGCATGTTTTTTGTGAGGGTACCTACCCTTGGGGACACGGGGAGAACATGCAAACTCCACACGGAAAGGCCCTACCCCAACTAGGGTATGACGCAGAGGAGAGAACACGCCCCCAGCCATAAAAGCGTCCCCAGCGGGAAACAAACCCAGGATCTTCCAGCTATGAGGCGACAGCGCCACCGTTTGCATTCTTTTGAAAATACATATTTTTAGTTTCCTTTTGATTCATCCATTATTTTATGCTTCAACTTTAGAAAAATAGCAGATATACAAGCTCACAGCGCGGCACCGAGTGCCGCGCTGCGAGCTTGTAGATCTGCTATTTTTTGAAAATGAGTGCAAGTCTTTGAATATCTTTGACCCGATCTTTGACCCGACTTCTAAATCATTCCCCTAAATCATGCTGTTCTCAAACCTTTTCATGTCAAGGACCCCCAAATATTTGGCCACGGACCCCCATCTCAAAATATGTTGTTCCAGGGACCACCCAGAAGTAAATATTTGAGTTACAAATGTTCGCTTTTAAGTAGATATATTCAAAGACTTGCAAAAAAAATCATGATTTTTCAAAAATAGCAGATCTACAAGCTCACAGCGCGGCACTCGGTGCCGTGCTGTGAGCTTGTATATCTGCTATTTTTCAATAGTTAAAGCAGTCAATAATCCTAGGCCTAAATGGGTTAAACTAATAGAATGGTTTCTGTAGTGCTCGGACACCCTTTGCTACACACAGAGTTTTGTCTGGCCCACAAGGGCAGATTAGTCACCACAGAGGTTGTGCTACAGTTGATAAACTTTGTCTATAAAACTTTTTGTACACGGTTATGTGCAGCGGTGGAAAAAGTGCTCTCATATTTTACTGAAGTAAAAGTATCAATTATACTGCCATATAGAGAATGACTCTGTAACAAGTACAAGTCCGGAATTCAAAATGTACTTGAGTAAAAGCATGAAAGTGTTGGCATCAAAATGTGCTTTAAGTACCAAAAATAAAAGTAGCGTTGTGAGCTTTTAGTTCGGCTAGTTTCCAAGTAGCCAAGGTCTCTTAGCCTATATCAGGTGTGCATAAGACCTTTTTGCCTAATAGCCAAGGTACAAAATAGGGCTAAAGTGGTTCATGTATGGTTTATATTATTATAATCTATACAGTATCTGCAAATTAACTATAGTGACTAAAGTTTTCAAATAAATGTAGCAGAGTAAAAGTACAATATTTGGATCCAAGATGTAGTAGAAATAAAAGTATTTGAAATTGAAAAAGTAAAGTACAAATACCTCAAAGCCTACAATTCAACAATTCACCCTTTGTCAAGTCCCGCCCATTGTCCTGCCCCTCTCCACACCCATTGGTTGCTTTGACTTGGAGGGACATTCAGTGGGACATTCCATCCACTGCCATGTTAATTCAGTTGCTTCATATTGTTATTCTGTGTGCTCAATTCTAATTTCAAACTTTGTTTCAGTCAATTGGAGCTGCTCAGTGGCAGCATAGTGAATCAGCATGTTTTTAAATGTTTTTATTTCTCCAAAAATTATGTTTTAGCTAATTCAACATAAAAAGGGCGGAACCAGGGCGGGACAAGGCAGATAGAGCCTGCTGGTTGGTCAGTCAGGGACCAACCAGGAGGCTAACAAATGGTGAATTGTCATACTGTTGCACTGGCTGCCCCATGTTGCCATGTCATTCCAGCCAAAAGCGTCTTGTCGTGTTTGGTTTAAAAGTGTGAACAACGCCGTCCTTCATGGGAGGTTGCTCTTCTAAAAGTGAAATTGGGATGGTGTTTTTTACCCAGTCCTTGATATAATAATAATTTTGTCCCCTTTTGGTGGTCGTTGGGGGTGTTTTTGCTGCGGTACATTTGCACATATATAGGACTAGCATTTTGTCCTCTGCATGTGTTTACCCATGCTAACTATTAGGAGAGGTGGCTAAAAGTGAAGTGGGGAGGAGTTTGAGTGAGTCCTTGGTGGAAGGTGCTCTTCTGAAAGTAAAGAGGAGAGGAGGTAAAGTGATTTTCTGTAAGTATAGAGAGGGTATGCATGCACGTGACATCACTGTAGCTGGAAGTTATGTGGGAAAGCCTACTGAGTGGCAAAAACCTAATGTCTGCCATTGACAGCCCATTGAGCCCATACATCCAAACAGAAAAGTCCTATCTGATTGTATTAAACAAAGTTAAACTAAACTCACAAACATTGCGGCTGTACTGAAAGCTTGGAATTATCCTATTTCTATCTGCAAAGTTTTTGCTTTATAAAAATCCACCATAGGCATGTTATGAACTACTTTCTGTCAAGACATTCTGTTCAGGTGATTATTTCTCCAAGTGTCAGAGTTTGGAAGCACTCGTGTTCAACAACACAACAAGGTGGTATGCAGGACCGTTAGTAATTTGCAACTGGCACTTCCTTCCAAAGTCCAATGCTCCATGCTGCTCAATGTTTTGCCACTCAGTCTAGATTAGGGGGGCGGGTCCCAGTGGACGTGCATACCCTCTATAGGTTCATATGTGGGACTCGGATGCTTGTTTTTACGTAGAGATACTTTTTTACAAGTAAAGGCCTGTATTGAATAAACAAAGAAGACATAGGCCTATTACAAAAGTATTGACATAAAACCATACTTACAGTACCGATTCAGTACCAAAGTGGAAAGTAGTCATTATGCAGAATAACTCATTTCACAAAATGAAGTTGTGCATTCATACATGTAAGATACAAAAGTAGCAGGTATGTACATGAGGTTAGAGTCTAGCCTCATGTACTGTATACTTGTTTCCTATGGAGACACAAAGGAATCTCTTTGTGTCTCCATAGGGAACCACTGCCGGTCGCAACAAGAACCAAAGAATCTCCATGAATCGATGGGGTGAGAAATTGATAGGAAAAAAAGGTAGTGGGTTTGTGAACTCTGGACATACAAGAGTTTGTCTGCCCATGAAGCACTGATATCAGCCAAAACACTTTTTATACTTTCATAAAGGAAATATGATAAAATCCAAAAGTGCTGCTCCATTGGTTTCAAAACGCAGGAGGCTTTATGCCGCTAGTAGCTCTATTTTAGAGGGCTTGTTGGCTACAGTGCTCGCTGTGCAGATATAAGTACGTTAAGAGTTGAGGTATGGTAGCGCCCCAGGATATGTTCTGTTCCTGAGGACAGATAATGTAGACTCTACAGCCGGAGGGGAGGTATGTATACTGTAGCTACTGTACCTTTATAGGTAATTTAT
This sequence comes from Nannobrachium achirus, assembly GCF_963921795.1. Lineage (NCBI taxonomy): Eukaryota > Metazoa > Chordata > Actinopteri > Myctophiformes > Myctophidae > Nannobrachium > Nannobrachium achirus. The sequence continues at coordinate 50,965,472 of NC_137826.1, forward strand.
TAATCCCTGGGGGGGAAATGTCATTGGCACCGTAGTGTGTGTATATAATAAATCGTCACTGTCGGGCAGAAACCTCGTATCTCCAAGTTTCAAATTTTTCGCAAAGTAAAGCCCTGCTTCATCAGACAAGGCCGTCGCGGTGCGAGGCGTTGTGTGCTTGTAGATCGGCTGTTTTCACTAGTTTAGTTAATTCTTTTAAATGATGAAAACAAACGGTTTTGGACATATAAGGTTTCCACCCGACAACAACGATATCATACACACACACTGCGGTGTGTGTGTATATAATATATTATACACACACACTATACACACACACTGCGGTGCGTGTGTATCTCTTTCCAGTGGTGGAAAGTAACTAAGCACATGTACTCAAGTACAGTACTTTTTTCTATTTACCTCAAAGGCAAATATTGTGCTTTTCACGCCACTACAATATTTGGAAATTGAGGTTACTTCGTAAAGCATACATTAACCACTTCAGATCTATTACTTTGGCTATTTGAAAATAACCCACCTACAAGCTCACAAGGCGTCGTGAGCTGGTAGACCTGCTTTTCTCTGCATTTTGAGACGTACGTCCATATCATGCTGTCACGCAGTCATAAGTTTCGCAAAGTATAGCAAAAACAGGTAACCTGACTCCGCCAGATGGTGGCAGCAGTGCGTACCGCCCTACTTTACCATCTGAGACTGCTCGGGGAGAGTTGATATCAATCGTAAAGTCCCAGACCGGACGAATCAGCGGCAGCTATAGGGCGGGCTCTGAGCGTCTCTGAGCCAATAGAGTCTGACTGCAGACCACGTGGAAACCCAGGAGGCGTATTATGGGTGTAACTTCATGCAGACAGGCCAATATGAGTGGTTGGAGTTGGCATTCCCAGACTGTGATAGACAGACGGCCCCATCCAATCACTTGCTAAACAATTTGAAAACATGGCCCGCCCCTTACATCGGGTCTGCCCGAGCAATTCCAGATGGTAAAAGTAGGGCGGTATATGCGGTATACGCACTACTGCCACCATCTGGCGGAGTCAGGTTAAAAAACAGGCAATCTTACAAGAAGGACATGTGTTGAACATGCTCACCTAATGTAAAGCATGCCCAAAACAGCAAGACCAGGTTGAAAGTGCTTAAATGTGTCTGTGGGCTTCATAAATACATTGGAGTAGGCCAGTAGGGCAGGGGTCTTCAACGTTTTCAGGCCAAGGACCCCTTAGTTGAGAGAGAGATGAAGCAGGGACCACCACAACCTGTTCATAGATTCCATTTAGTGTCATTGTTTGACAGCACGATCATCAGTGTATTTTGGATTCAGGTCAATTCGTGTTTTCAGATATTTAACCACTTGAACCATCAATACTTAATAAACTTGACCTTTCCACTCTGTACTTACTCTGCTCTTTTCCCCTCTTTTTCACCTCTGAAAGGGGGTGAAAATAGACAATCTACAAACTCACAACGTTGCGAGGCGTTGTGAGCTTGGAGATCGTCTATTTTTGGCTAAAGTTCTCAGAATATGGACACTAGGATTCAAGTGGTTAATAATAAAAGGAGAACAAAGGTGTCTATCACACAAAGATTTGGAGGACCCCCTGTGGTAACTCTGAGGACCCCCTAGGGGTCCCGGACCCCCTGTTGAAGACCCTTGCAGTAGGGCATTGATTTACAAAAAAAAAAAAAAAAAACTAACAAAAAAAGTTGAAATCTGGAGATACAAGGTTTCCACCCGACAACAACGATATACTTTCTGTATCACATAGCTCTGTTTGGCCTGCCTGCATATAGTCTGCACCGTGTCTGTCTGCTCCTATACCTTGTACCACTTGATTCCTCTCCAGGCATGATGAGTCATATATATCATATATATCTTCCAGTCACGTAACGTGGCTCATTTCAGAATGTACGTACATATTCTCCGCATGCGCTACATAAACCTCAGTGTGTGACAATACCAGAGCTGTCACCTTGTTCCTCCCGGCAGGGACGTGCTGGGCCCGATTCAGCCCGGGAAAAAGAGTTGTAGAGGCCCTCATTGTGCACTATAGAGAGAGATCTCTCTCTATAGCGCTGCTGCTACTCAAAGATTTGTCATTTCAGATCATGACAAGTGACAAGCCAGTGGGCCAATTACATATTATATTTCGTTGTTGTCGGGTGGAAACCTTGCATGTCCAAAACCGTTTGTTTTGTATTTATCATTTTAAAGATGATTTAAACTAGTGAAAACAGACGATCTACAAGCACACAACTGCCTCGCACCGCGAGGCGTTGTGTGCTTGTAGATCTGCTGTTTTCACTACTTTTGTGCGACGGCCTTGTATGATGAAGCAGGGCTTTGCTTTGCGAAAAAATGTACACATTTGAAACTTGGAGATACAAGGTTTCTGCCCAACAGTGACGATTTACTTTGTTGGCCACCCAGCCCCCAAAATGGAACAAAGGCCTGGACCGGCCGGGAATGAACCGGCCGTTCGGAGTTGTCCCGCTTTTCCCAATGGCCAGCACGTCCCTGCCTCCCGGCTCGTTTTTGTCTTTTCTTTTTTACAATGACCATATGTCACCACTGCAATATAGAGGACGTAGACGTTATGTAAACTTTTATTCTCCGTTTTATGACGGTGTTGCTAGGCGGAAATAGCCGCTCTACAAACTCCCAACGCATCGCGGCGAGCTTGTAGATCTGCTATTTTCTAAGTATACACTCTCTCTGGAGGCTCACAACGGAGGTTGATATAATTTGCACACAAACACTAGCTCTACAGTAAAAGAAATAAAGGTGTTTTGACAGACAAGCGGACCATCAGGGACATGCAGAGAATGTTAGAGAGGCAGGGGCAGAAATTTCTAAAAGGGCCTTTTGGTGAAAATATCGATAATAGCAGACCTCCAAGCTCACAACGCGTCGCATTGCTATTTTCGGTGCTTGATACTACACTGAACTATACGCATAATCAAGTCAATACTGGAGATGTGGCATAACGGCATGGATTTCTACACAGAGAGGGCAATTATTTCAGCATAAGATGCTGCATTCTAACCTGACTGCGCCAGATGGTGGCAGCAGTGCGTATGCCTGCATAACGCTCTGCCTTACATCTGGGATTGCTCGGGCAGACCCGATGTAAGGGGCGGGCAATTTTTTCAAATTCTTTAGCAGGTGATATTGGCCTGTCTGCATGACGTTTCATCCAGAATTCGCCTCCTGGGTTTCCACGTGGTCTGCATTCAGACTCTATTGGCTCAGAGCCGCTCAGAGCCCGCCCGGAGCTGCCGCTGATTCGGCCCGGGACTTTACGAGTGTAATCTCTCCCCGAGAGATCTCAGATGGTAAAGGCAGAGCGTTATGCAGGCATACGCACTGCTGCCACCATCTGGCGCAGTCAGGTTAGCTGCATTCAAGTTCAGGAGAGTTTGGACAACGAAATTCATTTGAATGCAGGTTCAGGTATGGCATGGAAAGAGGGCATTTGCATTTATTTCGCCATAGTGAAAACTGCATTCATGGACTGAAGAGGGCACTTTAACAGACAGATAAAAGGGCAGGGGCTCAAGCCCCCTTCGATGTCTATGTGTGCACGTGCCTGCGGACCATTAGACAGAGACAGACAGACAGACAGACAGACAGACAGACAGACAGAGAGAGAGAGATGGGAGGATGAGGAGGTAGAGAACAGAGTGATGTTGTGCTCATCAACACACACACCTGCTGTCCGTCAGAGCTGCTCTCACACTAATGACTTTAATTACACACACACACAGGCGATTTTAAGGGGTGTCCTAGGGTGCACGTGCACCCCCTGGCCGCCAGGCGGCCATTTTGATATATATTTTTTTTTGTAATGTAACTTTATTTTATAATTATTAAATAAAACAGTGATCGTGATTTGTAAAATGTGCGCAAGAAGAGAGGTGGAGGGGCAAGTATTTCAGCTTGCTTGCTTGCAATGTAAGACCTATCAGCTTGCTTGGCGGCGGCGCTGTTGGCAGACTTGGCAGGCACTGTGGGTGGGCTGTGAGATTGACACCTGTGCTGGCCGGCTGTGTGACTCTCTGATATGATGACCCACAATTCCGTGATTTCCTTATCTGTTTCCGCCCGCCTAAAACAATATGGATACAGCAGCAGAGCAGCAATAATGGCGAAACGAACTATAAATACAAAGACAACAATTGACCAATTCTTTATAAAAAAGAGCAAACCCAGTGCCACAACCGATAATTCATCATCAGGAAATGTGAACACGGGTTCACTCGACACTGACAGTAATGCTAATGAACGTGAACCAGAGGAGGTGGACGGAGCTTGCAGCAGCAGTGATCCAGCCACCGACATCACTGTGGAAGGCTCGCCGTTGCCGGAGACCGAGGCCCCGGTTCCTCCACAGCAAGCAAGCCCCACTCCAGACTCAACTGTTGTTACCCCAGGCCCAGACCCAGAGGAGCCAAATGAGGTATAGAACACTGGACACACTCATACAACAGCTTGAGGGGCGCTTTTCTGAAAACGATTTTCATATCCTCCAGTGTCTTGCTGATGTTGTAACCTCAGATAGCCCTTCAGAAAAAAGTGTGACAGACGTATGTCAGACATACATGCAGATGTTCTGAAAGCTGAAATCTCTGTAATGACTTCCATGTACAGGGAAGAGAATGTGCGCAAAAAAAAAGAAATGGAGGACACGACACTGTTTGAAAAGAAACTTGCTTTTTTTCAAGAGAAGGGAATGCATAATTCTGATTCATTTGGAACATTAAAACACGTCTACACACTGTACCTCACCATACCAGTTACGAGTGCTTAAGCTGAGCGCAGTTTCTCTACTTTGAGACAACTAAAAACGTATTTACGGACAACCATGACTAATAAAAGAGTGTCAGATATAGGCATTTTACAGATTGAGAAAATACACGAAATTAAAGTGCAGAAAATAATTGAAAGGTTTGCAAGTTCCAAAACCCGGAGGCTGCAGTTCATTGTGTAATAAGGATGTGTCTACTATTTGTTTTTGTGAAATGCTTATTTGACACTGTAAATGACTGCTTGATTGCTTGATGAATGATGATTAACTTGATGTTTGGCTTTATATGTCCTGGCTGTGCTGCCTCTGTCTGCAAAATAAGTAAATAAATCCTATAGATAGACATATGGTGTCTAGAAAAAGAAGCACCTGTTTTACACTTTTTTTTGTTTATATTGTGTTACATTTGGGTACAAAATTAACTGCAGAAATCCGCTAAAACGACATTACAAAACCGCTAATATCCGCAATTTTTTTCGCGTGCGCGCGCGCTGCGCGCGCGTGCATGAGGTAATAGAGGTCGTGCACCCCCTGCTGGAAGAGGCTAGAATCGCCTATGCACACACACACACACACACACACACACACACACACACACACACACACACACACACACACACACACACACACACACACACACACACACACACACACACACACACACACACACACACACACTTGTATTACACATGCCCCTCACACTGCTCTCACCCCCTTTGGCTTTAATTGCTTGTGCGTGTGTGTGTTATTGCTGTGCGCTTGTGTGTGCGTGCGTGTCCACAATTATAGCAGAATTTGATAAACAGACATTGTTAGCACAACTTTCCTGCTCCTCACAAGAGAAAATGGTTGTTTTAGGCTTTGACAAGTAAATACAGCATTCGTGTTGGTGTTAGGATTATAGGCTGTGTTTATGGGTTTAGGTGTTAAGGCCCTTTCCCACTGGTCGCGATAACGATACAAACTATAGTTTTCAATTGAAGTGGATGGCAGCGTCCACACCACAACGATAAAGCCGCCAATTGATGCGAACGCCGACATATCGTTATTGCACCCAGTGGGAAAGGGCCTTTAGAATTATAGGTTTATGTTTATACTCTACTATCATACAGATCTCTACTTAGGATATTGAATACAATATTGAAAACATTCCAATCCGGTTTACGCTCAAATCACAGCACTGAAACAGCCCTCCTCAAAGTCACCAACGACATTCTCCTCTCCGCTGACAATGGTTTCCTTTCCATCCTCATCGACCTCTCTGCCGCTTTTGACACCATCAACCACTCCATCCTCATCTCCCGCCTCAAATCCTCCCTCGGAATAACCAACACTGCACTCTCCTGGTTAACATCATATCTCTCCGACCATCACCAGTTTGTCCTCATAAACAACTGCCACTCCTCCACTGCCCCAGTCACCCACGGTGTCCCCCAGGGCTCTGTACTTGGTCCCCTCCTCTTCATCATTTACATACTACCACTTGGTCAGATCCTCCGTCACCACAACCTCCAATTCCACTGTTATGCAGATGATACTCAACTTTACCTCCATTTGCAGGAACACCGCACTGTGAAAAAAACTTCCGGGAAAATGCTTCCGGGAAACTTCCGGGGAAATACAACCCCACCTCCAAGAACTCTCTCTGCCTCATATCGTGCCCAGGCTTTTGTCTTTGCAGATGAGTAAGCCTGGCTACGCGAGGTTACTCCTGACCTACTTAGTTAAGCTGGCAGGAAAGCAAGTAATTTTGGGTTACATGTGTTTATTTATTAAAATGTATGAAAAAAAAAATACAAGGATTTTCTTTCATTTCATGTTTTGATATCATGAAAAATACATTTTGATATGATGTATTAGCTATTTATGTTTTAAATAATTACAACGCCAGCACCACCATTACACTAATTAATGAATGCACCCCCTAGAGAGTGCTTGCGCACCCCCTGGGGCGCTAATTTACGAGAGAAAACAAATCAAAACATAACAAGTTAGAATATGGTGATAATAGGTTTCTGCCCGGTAACAACGTTGTGTTCCTCTGTACTGTACCGTACGTCGTCAGGGGAATTATGTTGCTATGGGAACCGCTCGGGTCCAAATGTGAGTTTCCTGTACAGCTAGTGTATTCACCTAAGCCCCTTTTCCACTGCAGCTTTAGCACCACACTACATGCCACTACACCACACCACTCCACACCACACCACACCACACCACATAAAAATATCTACATCTTCCATTTCACAAAAGTACCCCTATCAGTAAGAAACAAGTTGACCCTTTTAACTGTGATTATAATACACTATAAATTATCACATGTATTACAACTATGATAATTATAATACACTATAATAGATCATAACTGTGATTATAACACAATAGAATCTATTATCATGTATTACAACTACCGTAATTGCTGGACTATAAGCCGCACCTGAATATAAGCCGCACCAGCTAAATTTCAAACAAAAAACAAACGTTAACATATTTAAGCCGCACCTGACTATAAGCCGCAGGTGTCCTTCCTGCTTCCTGCTAGAGCGCCCCTGGTGATATAAATCCTTGTTAAAGACCATTGTAAAACGAACTAACTGGCCGTTAGATGTAAAAATCTCTATATAAGCTGCACCGTTCCCGTTGTATAAGCCGCAGGGTACAAAACATGGAAAAAAGCTGCAGCTTATAGTCCGGAAATTACGGTATATCCTGGTGGTCTAAATGAAAAGTCATTGAGTGCTCAGTCATTATTAAATGTTTGGCCCTGTTTGGCCTAGCTCAGACCTACTTTAGATAGGATACGTTTTAGTACCACCTTTAGTACCACTTTCACCGCACAAGTCCTTGTAGTGGAAAACCTGGCATAAGTGCATGGGCGGTATGGAGTGGTGTGGTGTTGGGCCATTTCAGCGGAAAAGGAGCTAAAGACTGCAACAGGAAATAAAAACCTGGACGCATTATGGAATGTTTCATGTTGTCCAAGTGTGAAAAGGTTTATAAATAGGTATGCTATGCTACTGTAAGGCGCTCTACAGACGGGCAGCGGTTGGCGCAGGGGATCCCGCTTGGATCTGCAGGGACCGCGCCACGTTGACACACAAACACACTCGCTCAGTGAGTAAACGCCGTGCGGTATTTCACAAAGATGAACACAATCCATCTCTCACTGCCCGCGTACACCTGCACAAACGAGCACGCGCGCAGGGATTTCACGGATCTGCGCCCGCTCGCTTCGCCGCCCCAAAACGTCACAGCGCCTCCCATTGAAAATTAATACTAGGAGGCGGTGACCGCGTACCGTCTGGAACCCACTTAAATGGTGCATTTTTTCCACATACACACATTTCCGCAGCGATCAGCATGAGGAAACCATGCAAGGCACCAACCTGCTCATCATATTTAAAAATGTCCTTTATATTTGAAATAGCTTTTCCGAGGTATTCAGAAAGAAATTGGGTAACGTTCATTCAAGTTTAAAGCACCCTCTGACAGGAGCAATTTACCCACTTCAATTAGATCAATTACCTAATTTCCTGCTTTCAAAATATATTTTGTCGTTGTCGGATGGAAAACTTGTATGTCCATAACCGTTCTTTTTATATTTATCATTTAAAAATGATTTAGACTAGTGAAAATAGCCAATCTACAAGCACTTGTGTGCTTGTAGATCGGCTGTTTTCACTAGTTTTGTGTGACACTTTTGTATGATGAACTAAAGCTTTAATTTACCAAAAAACATACATTTGAAACTTATGAGGGATACGAGGTTTCTGCCCGACAGTGACAATTTGCTTGATACGCTCAAATGTACCTTCTTTCTTTTGATTGCTCATTTTATTTTCCATTCTTTCATGTATTTATTTATTTCATTGTTTGTGGTACAGTACAGTATAACAGAAATAAAATGGTTGGGGATAGTGTGAGAGCCCTCGTGTGTATGTTTCGCCCACGATAGTTTTGATTGCTGTGTGATTGTTTCTTGTCTTTGTTTGTGCGTTGTGCCTGAAGACATCTCGAGAACGAGATGATTGGTCTCAAGGGCTTTATCCTCCAATCCAGGGACGTGCAGAGAATGTTAGAGAGACAGGGGTGACATTTCCTTTGGCGGAGATATCGAAAATAGCAGAGCTTGGAGGTTGGCAATTTTCACTGCGTTTGACCACGCTGAACTAAGCATAATCGTAAGCATAATTTTGACACAGAAAGGGCAATTTGTTCAACATATACAGTAGATGCTGCATTCAAGTTCAGGAGAGTTTGGACAAGGCATTTGAATGCCACCTTCAGGTATGGCAGCCGGGGAAAGAGGGCATTTGCATTTCTTTCACCATAGTGAAAACTGCGTTCATGCTCTGAAGAGAATGAATTCCCTGCTTTGACAACACCAACAAACAAACAAAAAAAAATAGATGTTATTGAAGCGAATTGCATGGATGTGTGTCTCTCTCTCTCTCTCTCTCTCTCTCTTCAGATGAGCAAGGCACACAGCAGCAAGGGAAAAGGTCAGGTTGTTATTTTTTTGGTATTCTCTGTGTGTGCACAGCACACGCTCGTGCGTGCGTGCGTGTGTACTGTCCGTGTGGGCACTGGGCACGTTTGTTCAGTGCGTCTGTACGCGCGTGCGTCCTTGTGTTTGTGTGTGTCTGTGCGTGTGTGTGTGCGGTTTCCTGGTGTGTGTTTTGAGAGTGTAGCGGTCTACTCAAGCTTGAAATGATGTTTCCTGGTGTCAGAAGTGTGAGCCTGGATGTGTGTGTACGGGGGCTCTCAGAGCACGGGGGGGAAGGGGGGGTGGGGGGGGGGCATCAATCCTACTGTGTAAATAAAGATCTCCCTCCTCTCCTCTCCTCTCCTCTAGTCTCATCTCCTCTCCCTTACTCTCCCGTGTCCCTCCTCTCCTCTCCTCTCCTCTCCTCTCCTCTCGCGGTGTAAAGTGAGTATATTTACTTAAAGGTACTACACCATGAATTTCAAATGTTCCTTTTTTTCTAGTTTTTTTGGTCTTCCCATTGTCTCTTCCAGCCCCCCCAAAAAACCCAATTCATTAACTCTAATTCTTGCCTTTCATTTCAGTGATTTTCTGAAAGGGGCGTGTCTGAACGGTACTCCTTTGAAATCTGCCCTCAGTCTAGGTAGGCATTGGGCTCATTTCCCATTGACTAAAGTAGGGCCTACCTAATAAACCCCTTGATGCGGCCTAGTTCTGCTTATGGAAAATTTGTTTGGTATAGGCCTATGCAACTTTTAGTCTAACTCGTAGCGACTGGCAAGACTACACTAAGCTACTCGAGTATTTTAATAGGGACTGGGGAAACAAACGGGGGGAAACAAAACAGCCGCATATTCTGCTTGTGGTTTCCGTCTAGAACGGATCAACGGCCCGCGTTGTAAATGAACGCCAGGCTTTCCCCTGGGAAAACCTGGTGACGCGAGGTTACTACAAAACATATAGGTTATATTAAACAAATAAGCACTATTTTACATGTTGTCTATTAAACACACACACACACACACACACACACACACACACACACACACACACACACACACACACACACACACACACACACACACACACACACACACACACACACACACACACACACACACACACACACACACAGCTGTAGGGTGGAAACCTTGAATGTCCAAATTGAAAACAAAAGAATCGTGTGTTCCAATAATGTATCCATTGCAGTTATTATTTTACTCAAGATTTATAAAACCTCACACAAACACTTAAACGGGGACTGAGCATTGGTTAGACCTCCCATTGGTTAGACCATTGCTTTTATTGAGGTTAGGGTTAAGGTTAGGTTTAGTTGGTCTAACCAATGCCATACCCACTTGAACCACCTTTCACAAAAGATCACACATCAGGCATTTATGGTGCGATGTATTGTGAGCTTCAAGATCGGCAATTGCCAATTCTTTTGCAACTTTTGAGACTGTAAGAAAAAACTTCTGTGTCGGCTGGAAACCTCATATGTCCAAAACCTGTTACTTTTCAGGTTTCAAATAAAAAATCGCAAGTAGATCTATGAGCTTAAAAGCCGTGTTTCGAGCTTGTAGATCTGCTACTTTTGATGCTTGTGTCTGACACTGTGGTACATATATATATCGTCACTGTCGGGCAGAAACCTCATATCTCCAAGTTTCGCGAAGTGAAGCCCTGCTTCATCAGACAAGGCCGTCACACAAAAGTAGTGAAAACAGTAGATCTAAAAGCACACAACGCCTCGCAGAGCGAGGCGTTGTGTGCTTGTAGATCGGGTGTTTTCACTAGCTTAGTTCCTTTTTTTAAATGATAAAAAACAACGGTTTTGGACATACAAGGTTTCCACCCGTCAACGACGATATGATCGGGCAGCAGTGGCTCAGGAGTTAGCGCAGCCGCTTGGAAACCTTCCCGGTTCCCCAGTTCGATCCCGGGCTCCCTCCAGAGTTAGCGTTGAAGTGTCCTCGACCAAGACGCTGCGGCTGAACCCCCTAATTGCTCCCGGTGAGCAGGTTGGTTGGTGCCTTGCATGGTTTTCTCCGCCATCGGTGTATGAAGGTATGTGTGAACGGGTGAATGTAATGCTCAAATCTATGTAAAGCGCCCTGGACAAAGGCTCTATAAATGTAGCATGATTTCAGACTCCGCGCTGGAGCTTGAGTCTGAAGTTATCCCTATTCTATTTGATTTCAAAGGGGAGGGGATTTAAAATTTGAAATTCCCAATCACAAGAGATCTGGTGGGAGGGGTTGTGTTTGACTTGTGTACACAAAACATTCCCCCCTCCCATCAAAAAAGTTGTTGTCTTTGATGTTTCATTGATTAGAGAGAAGCACTAACGAGCTGACACTTGTATGGCTCAATCAATTACTGCAGTTCAGAACCCCTTTGAAGTTCAAACGGAGCAATTAAGAGCTCTGGTGAGCCACCCCTCCCTCCACTGTTTCTGTTGATTTTCAAAAGTTAGACCCACCCCTCCTCCGTCTTGCATTGATTTCATTGGTTGGTTTGCCAAGATACCAACAGAAAGAGGCGCGTCATATGGCAAAACCAGACCAAGAGAAGCAGTCCACTCAGAGAGTGGGCGGGTCTATTGGCTGGAGCCAGGCAACTATAAATGCACCATTTACCATTCATGATCAAGTAGGTCATACATTTAGGGGAGAAAAACACAAAAAGTTAGAATATGGAAATAGGAGGAGTCTGCCCAACAGCGACAATATACCGCAGCTCGCTCTCTCGCTCTCTCTCTCTCTCTCTCTCTCTCTCTCTCTCTCTCTCTCTCTCTCTCTCTCTCTCTCTCTCTCTCTCTCTCTCTCTCTCTCTCTCTCTCTCTCTCTCTCTCTCGCCCCCCCCCCCCCCACTCATGGTGCCTTTGTACATCATCATCATGACGGTCTCAAAGGTTTCCCGGGGCCCATAAAGAGGAGTATATTTTTGGCAGGGTGTACAGTGGGCAGAGTGCAGCAGGCACTAGTCTGCATACTGAACAGTAAGGCGGCAGCGTAAATCTCATCTGCTGCTCCCACACTTTTATTAAATGCACAGCGTGCATGCTTCTCACCACCTGACACACATTCTACGCACAGTGTCTCTCTCTCTCTCTCTCTCTCTCTCAATTGAGCTTTTTTGGTATGAGAGAAAACGTATGCTGTGAACAATTAAATGCAATTAAGAAATGCGTAAACAAGAGCCATTTCAATTTAAGAGCTTATACAGAGCTACCTAACCCTTCCATACAGGAAAGGCTAGCTTGGTACACACTTCTGAAACCGTTTACAGCAGTGTTTCATGTTTTGCATTCAATTGGTATGAAAACATTCGCGACAAATAGCAATTTACTCAGACACAATTACAGATGGTTGCTCTGTTCAGATAGTTCTCCCTCCCTCCCTCCAACAGAGCATTATTTGGTGTGAGAAAATTAAATGGGAAAGAAGACGTGTATACAAACCTTTCCGTGAAGGAGAGGTTAGCTTTATGTGAACTTTTGAAACAGTATTTCAATGTTTTGCATTCACTTGGTATAAAACATTCGTGCAAATAGCAGCGATGTATTCAAATGTAGTTAGTGGTAGTTGCTCTGTTCAAGGGGCGTCACACCAAATTCTGGGCCCTGGGTACAAGGATTCACTGCGGGACCCATGAATGTTAACTATTGAAAAATAGCAGATATACAAGCTCACAGCGCGGCACCAAGTGCTGCGCTGTGAGCTTGTATGTCTGCTATTTTTGAAGAATCGTGAAAATGTGTGCAAGAAACCTATGTTTCCATGAGAGTGGTGCTCAAACCTTTTCATGTCAAGGACCCCCAAGATGATAATATGTATTTGGCCACGGATCCCCATCTCAAAATATTTAGTTCCAGGGACCCCCCAGAAGAAAAATTTGAGTTACAAATGTTCGCTTAACCCTTAAGTTCTGTTCAGATTCACTACACCTTCGTTCTGTTCGGGTCATTTTGACCCGGTGGATATTTGGTTTAAAAATAACAACACTAATATAAATTTTAACTTAACAAATCATCATGATACATTGACTTTGACTCAATACCAAACAATTCATATGATATATTTGGTAAATGTTTGCATTTCTGCTTTGCTATATCACATTAAACACTGAAAGAGCTAGGCGTTTTTACTGATTTAGCTGAAATCCATGTAAAAAAAACTACTTCATTTAATACTGGGCAATATTGCTCATGCTTATAGGAAGGGGGGGAGGGTTCGGAATGGGGCTTCGGAAGGGGGGTGTTAGAAGTGGGGGTGACTGTGTGTCTGTGTTTTGGCATAATACTGTGTATTTCTGTGCTTCCGGGTCAAAATGACCCGAACAGCACTTAAGGTTCAAAAAATATGAGGGGGGTGTAGCATGGGTGTAGTGCAAAAATATTTTTTTTACATGTTCATCTCAGAAGAATCTTTAAGGCCAGTGAGTTTCAGGTGGAAACATTTTTAACTTCTACCTTTTTTTTCCAAATGAAAATGTAAAACGGGTCAAAATGACCCGAACAGCACTTAAGGGTTAAAAAATACATATATTCAAAGATTTTCACCCATTTTCACAACTTTTCAAAAATAGCAGATCTACAAGCTCGCAACGCGGCACTCCGTGCCGCGCTGTGAGCTTGTAGATCTGCTATTTTGCAATAGCTAAAGTTACTTGGGCCCCCTCCACCTTGGGCCCTGGTAACTCAGTCCCACTTTCCCCCCCTTGTGACGCCCCTGCTGTTCATACAGTATACAGTATTTCTATGGTCATTTGGTATAAAAACAAGTGCAGAGATACGCACGCACGCACGCACGCACGCACGCACGCACACACGCACTCTCTCTTTCTTAGATACTGCACAACACATGCACATACTTATTTACAAAGGGATTATTTTATCATAGCCATCAGCCATTGTCTCATAGCATTTTGTTTATCCTTATAGCCTAGTCTTAATTAAACTCAAGGTCCTTTCACAGCAGTTTTGCCATCTTTTACGCTTTATCAATCTGATCAACATACATCATAATCCTATGAAATTCTCTCACCGAGATCGTCTCATCAGATTATCTTATAGTTGCACAACTAGCACACTGCGTGATTATGATATTATCATGACATCTTATATGTATATAATATATCATAATATTATCATGATATATTATCATGATAATAATATCATTATTATTACTATGTGATATTATCGTCACAGAATGGCTCCCGGTCAGGCTACATACAGCAGTGAACGGCCCCTCGTCCCCTCCTGACAGTCGAGATTAAGGGACTTTCTTGACCTCAAAATCACCCTGATTATCTTGCCGTTTGAGCCCACTTATAACTATCGTATCCCCCAAAGTAGACATCAGTGAACGAGATATGTTTAAAATTGTTTTTTTTTCTTCTAAATTACAGATGGTTTAGCAAACACTGATCTGTATATATCAGAGCACTCAGTAACTGTTTTCAACACAACTTCACTTCAGATCTGTATCGTCGCTGTCGGGTGGAAACCTCATATTAAAGTTATACCATGTAACTTTTTTTATAAAACAAATCTTAAAATCGTCCTAACTGTTTAATCGCTAAAGTTTTAGAACACCCACTCCGTTATTTTCAGCTTCTAAAGCCTTCCCTTTATATGTTTTCTATGATCCTGACCGGGGTCCGGTTTTCGCGGAAAAATAGCGTCATCTGCATCATCTGTCATATGTTGGCCAATCACATCGCGAATCATACACACATGATACACTACCGGCCAATCACAGCTTATCTGCCCATGTCTTCAGGAAGTAGCCTCGCTCAGCTACAGTGTTTACCATGGTGAAGGATTCTTAACCTCTTAATCCCCAAATCCTGGCCCGAAAATTACTTTCTACCATGCGTTCTACCCCTCCACGGATTTGTATCGGTCGCGGTGGTTTGCGGCGCCGCTCCGGTGAGTCCGCGGCGGTGGTCCGCGACGACTCCGGGCGAAAAACGGCCGAAGCAATACCGCTACTGACCACTAGTTTAGCAACTTACACAGTATAGCTTTAAGTCAAGGATTCAAATTCAAAAACAAAAGTAGCAATCTACGAGTTGTACATACTGAATGCTATCACGTAGTGTGCAAGTTGGCCTATAAAATAATCTGATGTGAGAATTTCATAGGATTATAGGTTGATCAGATTGATACAAAGTTAAAGAGAAAGAAGAAAACTGCGGTAATGAGCCCGTGTTTAAGACTATGCTATATGGATACAATAAATGCTGAGACAATGGCTGATGGCTACGATAAGTCTCTTATAATCCATCTGTGCATAAGTATGTGATGAGCAGTGTCCATGAGAGAGAGAGAGAGAGAGAGAGAGAGAGAGAGAGAGCATATCTCATAGCATGTATATCTATGAACATGAGCAACTACCACTAATTACATTTGAATACATTGCTGCTATTTGTCACGGAACGTGTCGCTTTGTGCCGCGTTTTGAGCTTGTGGATGTGCTACATTTGATGCTTTTGTGTGGCGATTTATGAGAAGTCTAACCCAGTTTGATGTGTGTCTTGGCTGCTCAACAGTGCCACTTGGTCACCCAGCGGTATTGCAGCTGTTTGCAGTATACTCATACATACAACATACATAGTTAGTTACATTGTCAGGGAGTTGAGATTGTAAATGGAAATGCGTACGTGTGTAGGGCAGGGCACAAGCATGTTTTTCTTTTTTTTTTTTTTTTCAGATTCCATCATACGCTTGTGCAAATTCATAGCTACGAGTGCTCAAATCTTAATGTACGACTGCACAACATCAGAACTGTCTTTGCAAAATTGTCCATAATTATACAGTCAAGCTTGGGAGCGCTCAAAAAACACAAAGTTAGAATATGGAGATAGAGGTTTCTGCTCGACAGTGTACTGTACTTCATCGTATGACTAATAGCCACTCGTCGCCATAGAGTGCGCGGATCGGCTATTTTTGGACCATTTCAAAAACTTTTTTTCCAAAATGTCACAATTTGTTCCCTCAAAGTGTGTGTCCTCGTATGACGGACATGCCCAGAATAGGTACGTACGCCAGGTTGGTTCAAAAGTGGCCAGAAAAAAGGACGTCCTTGCCCTATTGGCGTTAAGGAGAGTACAGGCCAAGTCGCTGCCACTTTAGCGGAAGTGCTTTGGTCCGCGTCCAGGAAGGAGGGTAGAATTAGCATTTGGGTCGAGCGTTATTTATCAAAGCTTCCTGAAAGTTTCTCCAACGCCACCTCCATAACTTAGCATTTCGGTGCCCTTGAAGAACACCTTCGATGGTAGGAGTGGAGTTGGGACTGCGTGTGTGTGTGTGTGTGTGTGTGTGTGTGTGTGTGTGTGTGTGTGTGTGTGTGTGTGTGTGTGTGTGTGTGCAGGGGCGTCACAAGGGGGGGGGGAGTGGGACTGAGTTATTAGGGCCCAAGGTGGAGGGGCCCTAGTAACTTTAGCTATTGTAAAATAGCAGATCTACAAGCTCAAAGCGCGGCGAGCTTGTAGATCTGCTATTTTTGAAAAGTCGTGAAAATGTGTGCAAATCTTTGAATATATATTTTTTTAAGCAAACATTTGTTACTCAAATGTTGCTTCTGGGGGGTCCCTGGAACTGAATATTTTGGGGTCCTTGACATGAAAAGGTTTGAGCACCACTGACATGGAAACATAGGTTTCTTGCACACATTTTCACAATTTTTCAAAAATAGCAGATCTACAAGCTTGCAGTGAGCTTGTAAATCTGCTATTTTTCAATAGTTAACATTCATTGGGGGGCCCGCACCGCAGTGAATCCTTGTACCCAGGGCCCAGAATTTGGTGTGACGCCCCTGTGTGTGTGTGTGTGTGTGTGTGTGTGTGTGTGTGTGTGTGTGTGTGTGTGTGTGTGTGTGTGTGTGTGTGTGTGTGTGTGTGTGTGCGCGCGCATGTACGTGTGTGCACTCAACGGGAATCGCTCACCGGCATGAGACGGAGCTCGTTAGCGGAATTCATCTGTCATTCGGAATCACATACGAATGAAACGGATGAATTAAAAATGAATTAATTATTACCGCGTGGGCCTGCTTGACGGCTGCGTTTATTCATGGGCACGTTAAGGTCAAAGCAGGAGGGCCTTGTGGTTCTCTCCGCTAAGCTTTGAACTAAACTGTACCGGCGAGTTGAGTCCCATGCATAACCTTAGCAGGGGAAAAGCCAGGACAGCTAATTCATTGGATTAGAAATACATTTATTTGGTTTGGAGATAAATGGATGTGCTTTTAGGCACGCTACATCAATGGTTCTCAAACTTTTCAATATCAAGGACGAACAAAATTATATGTATTTGGTGTGTTTGCATTGCATGTCATTTATTTAGGATACAGCCTTGAAATCAAGCAGCGACACTGAGCGCAGCCAGGTGCGCTGAGCCTTTGATTGGACAGCGTTCTGTATGTATAGAGCTGCGCGGTCATTATCCCAGAAATAACACACCGCTGAATTCATCGATTGACCCATCGGCAAACGGAATCAAGCATTCAACAAAGCTGTGTAATTAATATACTACTAGTAAGACGCCCCCAAACCATCAGAACTCTGCTCGCCATTTACTTCCCCCAAAACCAACACCTTGAGAGATGAATAGCGCCATATCTGCATTGCGCTTCTTTTTTTTAACAATGTTGTCTGCTCTCTCTTCTTTTTAATTTCTTTTTAACGGCTTTGCCTCTTTTTTTAATGTGTCCACTGTTTCTAAATGTGAAGCATAATGAGCTGTGGAGAACGGTATTTTGCTCCCCTGTATGCCTAGGCCTATAGCGTGTATTGTGGAAGTGACACTAAAACGGATTCTGATTCTCAGGGACTCAGGGACACGTTGACCAGTGTTGGAAAAAGTACTGAAATACTTCAATGAGTATGAGTGTTGAGTAAAAGTTTGAAAGTGTTGACATCAAAATGTACTTAAAGTACCTAAAGTAAAAGTACAACATGTTTGAAAATAATAGCAGATCTACAAGCTCACAACACATCGCATCAAATATCCTACGTATAAAAATAAGGCTAAAGTGGTTCATCAATGTTTTATAATATTATAATTGATATCTGCAAAGTTACTAGTAACTAAAGTTTTCAAATAATTGTAGTGGAGCAAAAGAACAATATTTGGATACCTCTTGAGCCACTGCCGCTCTCTTATGTTGAGAAATACGTTGAATAGATAAAACAAATGATATGCCAGTGAAAGATTACATAAAAAAATATATTGTGTTCATCTGAAAAGGTCCCACCATATATAAAGGGGCACTGTAAACGCCCCCTTTCCCTTATTTGTACATGGTATTTCAGGACATGAAGCTTCTGGTTGATCCAGGTGTTGTTTGACCCATAGCAGCATTTTGTTCCATTTTCGATTTTCTCCCCTGCACCCCACGGCTCCAAAACGGCACCTTTTGGGTCGTTCCGTAATCCGGTTATTATTCTCGCTCAAAATTCACTTTTCTCGCTCGATCTCAGTCCCTCATACTGTTGTTAGCATATCCGAGCTACACCAGCTCCTGGTCGCCGCCATGTTTGTTTACAAAAAGCTCAACTCTGAAACTCAGGCCAACTAGAGAAACACTGGGAAATCCCGTTTTGTATCGCGTGATTCCCCGACGCGCGACGAACAATAAAACACAAAAATGCTCTTAGCCAAAGAAAAAAGATGTAACTATGTTGACAAAGTCTGCAGAGTGATGTATGGTGTAGCCTCTTGTCTGCCTCAACAGGTAACAGGCTGTGGGGGAGGGAGGTGGAGCTGTGAGAGCAGCAGCAGCAGCAGCAGCAGCAGCTCGTGAACGCGCGTTTCCCAACGGGTTAGGGATTTCCCAGTGTTTCTCTCCTGGGCTGCGAGTTGAGAGTTGAGCTTGAAGTAAACAAACATGGCGGCGACCAGGAGCTGGTGTAGCTCGGATATGCTAACAACAGTATGAGGGACTGATACCGAGCGAGAAAAGTGAATTTTGAGCGAGAATAATAACCGGATTACGGAACGACCCAAAAGGTGCCGTTTTGGAGCCGTGGGGTGCAGGGGAGAAAATCGAAAATGGAACAAAATGCTGCTATGGGTCAAACAACACCTGGATCAACCCAGAAGCTTCCCGAATCATCATTTGAAAGGTAGGAAAGTCGTTTTTGACCGAAATACCCCTTTAATAGTCTATATTCACAGCCGCCATATTGAAGAGAAGTTGGATCTCTTCTCACTTCCTTCAAAGGTGTTACCAATGATACTAATGAAGGCTCTGTTCCATTTCATGTTGCACAGTGGTTCTCAAACCTTTTAATTCAAGGACCCCCATAACTCCTGAGAGTGCACAAATGGAACAAATGGAACCATTTGTACACTCTCAGAGTCCTTTTAAGTTCTCATTTGGAACCCCCTAGGAACCATGAGGGTCCCTGGACCACACTTTGAGACCCACTGGTGTTTCTAGTGAGCCAACATGCATAACATCAGCACCTCGACTCTGTTTGACGGAATGGAACAGAGCCTTCGTTAGTATTATCGGCAACGCCTGTGAAGGAAGCGAGACGAGACACAACTTCTCTACAAAAAATGGCTGCTGTGCACATAGCCCATTGTACAACCTTCAAGAAATCTGCCTGGAATGTATTATAAATCCTTTAACAAGCAAGCTGCCAGAGCTAGACGAGTGTCCGGTCGGTTATACTCCTCTCCCCTGTCTGTGAGCTCTCCTCCTGGGCACAGCGTGGGCCTTGAAGCCCCTTTGAAGAGGACCACCTACGGACGCCTCTCCCAGGCTGAAGCAGTTTTATAACCTGCTGATTTAACACTGTGTGTCTGCTGCTACCGCCCTGTTTCTCAACTTTATCCTCTCTTCAGCACACAGTACATACAGTATGGATTATATAAGGAGACCTCTAATGTATATAGCTCAATGAACGAGACGAGAGAGAGAGAGACCCATGCAGGAAACGCCTACCAGCTGAGCTATATGCTATACGAACGTTGAAACTGATAACGAGAATGCTATATTGTGCTTCTATTTTAATCTTGTGTATGTTAAAAGTGTTATTAAACAATTGTCTTGATAGTTCATTATTTGAGTTTCCAACAGTGTAACCTTTACCGTGTCAGCGTGACCTTAAACCTAAACCGTGTTTATCAACTTGAGATTGGATCATAATATTGCAACCCTGTGCTACCAAGGTGCCTGGTACAGAAAGATAAGGTCAGAACCAGACACGTGCACACGTTGACATCAAAGGGAGCTTGAGCCTCTGCCCTTTTATCCTGTCTGTAAAAAGTGCCCTCTCCAGACCATGAATGCAGTTTTTACTATGGTGAAAGAAATGCAAATGCCCTCATTCCATAACATTGGCTACCTGAAGGCAGCATTCAAAAGAATTGCCTTGTCCAAACGCTCCTGAACTTGAATGCAGCATCTTATGTTGAAAGAATTGCCCTCTCTGTGTAGAAATCCATGCTGTACGCCACATTGCCTTTTTTATGCTTAGTTAAGTACTGAAAATAGCCGACCTCCAAGCTTACAATGCGTCGCAGCGCAACACGTTTTGAGTTTGGAGGTCGGCTATTTTCAATATTTTCACTAAAAGGCCCTTTCAGAAATGTCAGACCCTGCCTTTCTAACATTCTCTGCACGTCCCTCGTCAGAACAGAGTTTTTTTCCCCTTTCTCAACGATGTACCAAGTCCTCCCTCCGTTGAGGGGAGTGACTTTATTCCTGTGTGAAAACTGTTGCTTTACTCTGCATGTCTCAGAATTCATTTCTCTGAATAAACCAGCTTATCGAACTCTGTATATTCGCTTCTCATAATTGGCCCTGCGTCACGGCAACTTTGACTGAGTATTTCCGAATTTCCTAGCTTTCAGAAACCACACCTCATGGATAACAACATACAGTATTACTGGGGTGGGACTATACAAACGAATAACTGCCTGGGTAATATTGGACCAAATGTAAATGATAGTAAATAAAATATTTAGCCTTCGAAAAGGCATTGGTTAGACCTCCTAAACATAACCTTAACCCTAACCTCAGTAAAACTAACGCTGGTGAATGTTAACCTGGTGAAATGCTAACCTACCGACACTGGTGAATGTTAAAGGGATATTTCACTTAAAAAAAATAATAATAATTTGCTTGATTCAATATTTAGATATTTGATGTAAATGTTATAAGGGGCCCCATACACACATATTGTAACTTCTACTTTTAACCATGATAGATTCATTAAAAACACCCATTATTATATATATTTTTTTCTGGTGACTCATATTACGCTCCTAACACTCGGACTGAAAGACCTGCAAAAACACTCCCTGCTGGTGAATGCTAACCTGGTGAGTAGCTAACCTGCTGATGCTGGTGAATGCTAACCCGGTGAATGTTAACCTGGTCTAACCCGCGGGAGGTCTAACCGATGCTCAGTCCCCGTCTTGGCCACAGTCACATTTGTGTAGGGACATATTGATGACAGGACATATTGATGACCCGTGCTCTACACGCGATGCAGAGGTATCTGACCTCAAAGACACCATCAACCCTGAAGCTTTATTGGACCCTGTGGAACGACCTGGAGCAGATCATTGGAGGACAACACATCGATCAGTGACGTTCAGGGACGTGCAGAGAATGTTAGGGAGGCAGGGGCTGACATTTCTAAAAGGGCCTTTTGGTGAAAATATTGAAAATAGCAGACCTCCAAGCGCACAACACGTCACGCTGCGACGCGCTGTGAGCTTGGAGGTCAGCTATTTTTGGTGCTTGATACCACACTAAACTAAGCATAAAAAAGGCAATACTGGAGATGTGGCGTACGGCATGGATTTCTACACAATGAGGGCAATTCTTTCAACATAAGATGAATGATGCATTCAAGTTCAGGAGAGTTGGGACAAGGCAATTCTCTTGAATGCTACCTTCAGGTATGGCATGGAAAGAGGGCATTTGTATTTCTTTCACCATGGTAAAAGCTGCATTCCTGGTCTGGAGAGGGCACTTTTTTACAGACGAATAAAAGGGCAGGGGCTCAAGCCCCCTTTGTGTGCACGTGCCTGGTGACGTTGGTCCGAGACCGGTCCGTTTAGCAAAGCAAAACAACCAATAAAAACCCCTTTCACATCGATCCTGTATTGGACTGGGCGGGAACCCGTCAACCCAGGCTTGTAACACTGTAAAAAAAGGAGCCTTTATTTTTTCGAATTTCCAACACGTTTCGGCATGTTGACCTTCATTGGGGGTCATATACCAGTATAATAAAATACAAAAAAGGTGTTTACAATCACCAGAGACAACGGTCGCTGCTGCACAGCGGTTCACCGGTCACCTTCAGGAGGGCAGAGCCGTGTGCTATGGACACATCTAAAACCAGACTGGAACGGATCCAGGGTGGAATTGTTGCCTGTGTCATTTAGGAAGGACAAGAGTAGGACACAACAGTTTGGTAGGGAGTCCAAAAAGTCTTACTTTTCAGGATATCAAATTCAGAAACAGCAAAAGTAGCAGATCTACAAGGTCGAAGCGCGTCTCTTCGCGCCACGTTTCAAGCTTGTGGATCCGCTACTTTTGGTGCTTTTGTGTGACGCTGTAGTATGATCTTGTAGGGCGTTAATATGTACGCACAAACAGAAAAAAGTTGGAATATGGAGATTTCTGCCCGACAGCAACAATATTCTGGGTATATTTAACATACAGATGTGCCATTTCAAAAGTAGTAGATTCATTCAGTAGATCTTCAGGGGATTTGCAGAACATTGAGCTTTCAGCTATTTTTGCTATAGAGGGTATGCGCATGCATAACGTGAATGGGAAATCGAGTGGCAAATCGAGTGGCAAAGTGAGTGGAAAAGTAGGTTTAACATTGTTAAACGTAATTTAATGCAATCAGATAGGACTTTTCTGTTTGGATGTAGGGCTGTCAAGGCCAGAAAGTAGTTTATTGCCACTCAGTAGGCGTTCCCGCATTTAACTTCCGGTTATGATGATGATGTAAAATGATGATGTAAAAAATACCATAAAAGGTCTTATTTGAGATGTTCCTTTTAGGCAGGGTGTTTAACTGTACTTGTACTGTACTACATTTCAATTGTATTTATTGACTATACTGTCTTGTACTGTTCTCCATTTTTGTCTAATAAAATAATCAATCAATCAAGTCACGTGCATATCCTCTATATTTATATGACATTCTCTGACTTTGAAGTCTATCTATGAAGGTGGATTCTGCTTTTCAATGGGAATGGAGTGGTTTCTTGCCATTTGCGAGTTTCTGCAAACATACGCTCCATTCTCCATAAAAGTTTGAAAGGCAAAACAGGGAAAGAAACCTGCATTTGCAGGACATTTTCAGGAAAAGAGCAGTAAATACTTAGAGTTGAAACGGCACATCTGTAGGTTAACTGTCATATAATGGCTTCCTAAAAGACAATTAATGTTCAAAGTTCTAAATCTGGACGGAGATATAGAAGAACGTTGAGGAAAAAGTTACCTTTGGTATAGGAGTTTTAATGCAGCCATTGCAGCAAATAATTATTATTATTGTCGTATGTTGTTCTTATACGTTTGATGTTGAACAGTCTGTGAAACCGAAAATGAGACAAAAAGAGAATAATCTAATTTGCGGAAATATTTTAAAACTTTTGAAAACTATTGGTAATAGAAAATGTGTCCAGTAAAAAAAGTTCTCAGAAGAACATAACACAAATTTTGTTAGCGAATGACTGTGACTGTGAAGGACATTCGTCTTGGACGCGGGACACGATCAAAACTGCCAAAAAACACACAGAGAAGATGGCGTGTTTGGAAATGGAGGCCATCTGTTTTGTGTCTGTCTGTACCCAACAGAGAGACACACACAGTTCCACATGAACACTTGTTGTGTAAAGTCATGTTAGAGGCGTACTGGGCCTGGCAGTGGAACAAACCAACTGAGTACATCGTTGAAGGTGGAAACCTTCTTGTATGTCCAAAACCGTTTGTTTTGTATTTATCATTTAAACAATTAGTTAAAATAGTGAAAATAGCTTATCTACAAGCACTTGTAGATCAGCTATTTTCACTAGTTTTGTGTGACAGTCTTGCGTGATGAAGCAGGGCTTTACTTTGCGGAAAAAAACATCCAAATTTGAAACTTGGAGATACAAGGTTTCTGCCCGACAGTGACGTGTACTCATGTACTTAAACCTCATGTCTTCAAGAACTGGACTTAAGTTACAACTACACATATGCCTCATTCACATACAGAAAAGCCAAGCTAATGGTTTGCTTGGTAATTCAATGTATTCTCTATGCAAACCAGCTTTTAAAATTTCCAAGCTGGAAAAAAAGCTTGGACATTTTTAAAGCTGGTTTGCATAGAGAATACATTGAATTACCAAGCAAACCATTAGCTTGGCTTCTCTCAGTGTGAATGCAGCAGAAGACCACTATTTCTTCTGTCTACACCAAATCACTTAATCACGATCTGCAAGCTTTTTTGTCTTTTAACTCATACAGTGCCGCCGGCCACAAGGGGCGCTAGAGTGCCAGAAATTTCTCCATAGACCTTCGCTCTAGCTTTCGTCGACACTGTCCCAAGTGCCTTGGGATTTCACTCCAGCCAATGCTATGGGTGACGATAGGAGGAAGCTAGCTGACACGTAGCCAAAATGCTAAATCATTTAGAAGCCCGATCTAAAGCTATTTCAGTCGCAAAAACCTTTTTCTTTGGGTCTGGGAACACAATCCGGAGAAAATCCTGTCTAAAGATGTGATTTATCATTGGAGTGGGCGGCGCGATGCGGCCGCGTTGCCCGATTACGGGCCGGGGGAAAGGGCTTTCGGTCGGCCGCCTAGATTTTAAATTTAGAGCCAGGCTTGGTGCGGCCTCGGATTATTTTATTCATTTTATTAAAAAAGCCGGACTAGTTCGGGATAGGCACACTGGAATACGTCGCGCCGCCTACAGTGAACATTCGGTGAACATTGGGGGGGCTCTAAACTTTATTTTAAACCATTTTCAATGGAATAAATCGTCGAACCATCTAGCGTCTCTCCTTGGCTAGCGCTGGACGAGCAAGGACCACCCACGTTGCTCCAAGCAGCTCGGGGTAAGTAAAATAGCAAATAAAATATTGTATTGGATTGAAATAAAGCCGAACTTGTTCGGGATAGGCACTGTAAGGGTTAAGATATTTTTTGGGGTCTTTTTTCAGCCTTTATTGATAGGCTGACAGGAAACAGAGAGAGAGAGAGATGGGAGGGTGACACACAGCAAAGGTCGTCGGGATTGGGACTCGAACCCGCAACACACTGTCAGGCCGGACTACCAGCCTAGGTGCCTGGACCACTACCCTCAGGTAGCCCCCCAGGTCGCGCCAGTTCTTGGCCATCTGGCCAGTGATATCAGACCAGTTACCCATATATGGAGACCCCTGCATGATAATCAACAATGTGATGTCAGAATATGCCCATGGGCATTCCCAGATATGCGCTTAATATTGATGACATCGAGACAGGAATCTCCATATATGGGCATAAAACAGACAAGGACAGATAAATGGGTTATCAAGCCAGAGCGTGATGTCAGAGCGGCAAACCCATTCGGTTAAGAGTGGTTCCCTTGACATCACAGTGACATCAGAGCATGATGTCAGAGCAACAAACCTATTGGACCACAGACAAACCCAGTGTCGCAATTATTTTGAACTTTTATTATAAATATTTGAAAAGATTCTCAATACTAACGTCAAATTACAGGCCTCTTACTTGTAGAGTACTTCTGTCTCCACAGAGTGTGCAGTAAGTCACACAGCAGAGAGAGAGCCTTGCCGTGTCTGGCATGGCTCTGTGAAGTCTTCTGGCTGGTTAGACGCCCAGACGATTGTCTGCAGTTTGGTGGTTTGCCTAATGAAGAGCCCAGCTCCCCCGCCGAGCTACTAGACACCGCCGCGTCACTCCAACAGAAGGACAGCTTCTGCTGCTCAGTCCTTGGACGGAAGTCCAGGGGGGCCGATAAATAAAAAAGCCATCACGTTTTGGCACGGTCATGGATTTGTAAAAGCTGTCAGTCTCTCACTCACATCTTAGATTCCACAGTGCCTCTCATGTACAGCAGTGGTTCTCAACCTTTTCAGGCCACGACCCCCGAAATAATCATATTTTAACTGGGGACCCCCTCACCCTGACAATCATTAAGAGTTTACATGCACGGTTCTATTGTGAAAATAGCCGATCTACATGGTACCCAACCTAGACCCTAACCCTGACCTCAGAGGGGGGTATTTCTGAATGGAGATGTTTCTAAGTGGGGGTGTTTCTGAATGGAGGTCTGCCCCCGATCAGGTTCTCACAACGCCTCGTGTTGCAAGGCGCTGTGAGCATGTAGATCGGCTATTTTCGCCTCTAATATATGACAATTTGGCCAATGTTTAATTTGTCATTTAAGAGATATTAAAAATCTATAAAAAAGCCCCACAGTGCTGTGGACATCAGGGATGTGGACATCAAGGATGTGGACATTGGGATCTCCATATATGGGCATAAAGGGATTTGTTCCGCTGGCATCACAGGGATCTCCTTATCTGGGCATAAAAGGGTGAAAACCAAACATCCCTCTGAGTCAAATATAGAATAATCTAATTGCGGAAATATTTTAAAACTTTTGAAAACTATGCCCCCTGGCATCACAGGGATCTCAGGGCATCATTAATATTGATGACATCAGGGAACTCCATACATGGGCATAAAGGGATTCTGTGACATCACAGTGAAGCCAGAGCATGATGTCAGAGCAGCAAACCCATAGAAACCCATAAAAAAACATCTACACGGACATGGACAAGCTGTGACGTTTCTCACACACTTTATTGTGACCCTTCGGTCACAATAAAGTGTATATTTTTATGTCTCTGTTTTAGTTCGCTGTTCCACTTGGTTTCATCGTCTTGCTGCGCCGGGGATGAAACGATGCCATTTGTATTTATCTGTTTGTTCTGCTGATGGCTTTGCACTGTTTGTTCATTTCCTCTGACACACACTAAGGTACAAGACTCTCCACACACTGGAGAACACACTACCAGAGAGAGAGAGAGAGAGAGAGAGAGAGAGAGAGAGAGAGAGAGAGAGAGAGAGAGATGTCCCTTTATGTCATCTCATTGTTGCTACAGTATGTTGTTTGTTGTTATGCCATAATTGCAATCGTGCTTTGGCAATATGTGTCGAATGTCATGCAAATAAAGCCTGATGAACACTGAATTGATTGAGAGAGAGAGAGAGAGAGAGAGAGAGAGAGAGAGAGAGAGAGAGAGAGATGTGTGTGTGTGTGTGTGTGTGTGTGTGTGTGTGTGTGTGTGTGTGTGTGTGTGTGTGTGTGTGTGTGTGTGTGTGTGTGTGTGTGTGTGTGTGTGTGTGTGTGTGTGTGTGTGTGTGTGTGTGTGTGTGTGTGTGGAGAGAGGTGTCATTACGAATACGTGAGAAAGAGAAGACAACTGAGGAGAAAGAAAGAAAATCGAGACTGAGATTGAGAGAGAGAAAGAGAGTGGTGTAGAGAGAGAGAGAGAGAGAGAGAGAGAGAGGAGAGAGTGAGTGTACAGTGGTGTTGATCGTCCCCATGGAGGGAACATGTCTCTCGTCTCTCGCTGGCAATAATCCCCCCCGCCAATCAATCACACTGCCATGCAGTAAAAAAAAACACTGCAACACGCACGCACGCACACACGCTTGCGTGCACACAAACACACACTACCCGGATGTTTATTCCACACAGCTTTTAGAAAACTGAAACTTTAGCAGAAACTTCATCATAATGAGCACAGTATACTGTACAGTACTATAGCACACTGTAAACTCTCTCTCTCTCTCTCTCTCTCTCTCTCTCTCTCTCTCTCTCTCTCTCTCTCTCTCTCTCTCTCTCTCTCTCTCTCTCTCTCAGTCTCTCTCAGTCTCTCTCTGTCTTTTTTGTTGAAAAAAATAAGGAAACAGAAAAATAATAAAATGACTGTGCAAATTGATTGAAGGAAAACCCAATAAAAGGCAGCAGCAAACAGAAAGGTATCCAGCGCTTTGATTTAAAAGAAGTGAGAGTTCCAGCAGACTTGGAGCTTTTTTTTTTTTTTTTTTTCAGGAGCATAAAAACCGAACACTGCTTTCCCCCACGTTTAGTTCTTACCCTGGGGCTCAGGGAGCAGACCTGAGAGGTCTGGATGGTTCAGAACACAACACAACACGACACGACACGACACGACACGACACGACACGACAGAAGACATGTCCTTTTACGTATAGGGAGCCAGTGTAAAGATCCAAAAAGCGATAATTATACTGTATGCTCCACTTGCTTTGGTATCGATAAGGCCTCGAGCGTTTTCATACAACTGCAGTCTGATCCATTTGATGTGACCTGTAAACACACCTTTACAGTAGTCAATGCTAGGGACATGCAGAGAATGTTAGAGAGGCAGGTGTTGACATTTTCAAAAGGGCCTTTTGGTGAAAATATCGGAAATAGCCAAACTCCAAGCCCACAATGCGTCGCAGCGTGACGCGTTGTGAGCTTGGAGGTCGGCTATTTTCGGTGCTTGATACCACACTGAACTGAAGCATAATCAAGTCAATACTGGAGATATGGCGTAACGGCATGGATTTATACACTGAGAGGGCAATTATTTAAACATAAGATGCTGCATTCTAGTTCAGGAGAGTTTCGACAAGAACATTCTCTTGAATGTGTGGTGGAATTCAGATCAATCAATAATCATGAGAAAATGAGGAGACAAGACAATTGTATTAGTACAATTAGTACAAGTACAATTAACACTCTGGGCAGTGGTAAGGTAGTTCTGGTAAGACACTGGAACAAGCTGTACCATAACAAGATAGGCTTTACCAAAACAATAGCTACTCAGTCCTAGGTAGACATCTAGACTCTTACAAGCTGTACAGTATCAATGATGTGTCGTTAGGCTAGATATCTAACATATAATTTAGCGAATGTCTGTCTGAGTGAGTGTCTGAGTGAGTGTCTGTCTGTCACAGCGTTTCTCCTCAGTGGCTGGAGCAATTGATCTGAAATCGCATCACCAATAGCATATGAACACACCTGACATAACTGTGAAGCCCGTTTGTAACTTTCACAAATCATATGCTGTATATTAGCATTTTTATGGTGTATCTATCTATATCTATTTAGCCTACAGTACCTTTTGTGACCACACATGTTAAGGGAGGGGCGCTGTTGTTCAGGCCATGCACAATCACACACAAACCCACACACACACACACACACACGGGGGGGGGGGGGGGGGGAGTGTGTGTGTGTGTGCAGGCGGGCCGGCGGGCGGGGGGGGGGGGGGGGGGGGGGGTCGGGGGGGTAGCCATTAAACGAAACGGGTATTTCTTACATTGATGCTCCTACATATTATCATGCAAGCACCAGTTAAAGTTACTTTCCATCCCTCATACTGTATGCACAGTGCACATCCCATAACCCACACACTGCACATCATTTTGGAGCTCATATCTTTGAACGGGTAAGGGCTAGTTAATATAATCAATGAACACTTGATCTACTCTATAACGTCACACATAATCAATCATGATAATCTCTAATCTACAACAAATGCTGCCTTCAGGTATGGCATGGAAAGAGGGCATTTGTGTTTGTTTCACCATAGTAAAAAAAACTGCATTCATGGTCTGGAGAGGACACTTTTTACATGAGGGTTAAAAGGGCAGGGGCTCAAGACCCCTTTGATGTCTAAGTGTATACTTGCCTGGTCAAGGCTACACAAAACATGAATACATGGACATGTTTTGTTTTCTTTTTTCTTCCAATCCTGCTGAGACATACGTCTTTTAACCACCTGAGCCACAGCACCGTGTTTATTTTGACAAAAATGTTTGATTCAAGTTTTCGTCATAAGAAGGCAGATCTACAAGCTCATGCCGTTGTGAGCCTGCCATGACATCTGTGCCCAACCAAGCATAATTTAGTTCTACTGGATCTCTCTCCACTAGTCCCTAACTACTTATTACCTGTTGACAAAATAGTAAATATATTTAGTTTATTTTTTGTAATCCTAGCTTAGTTTATATTACATTTTTGTTTCATCTTAGTCAGTAAAAAATGTTGTTGACAACCTCTTTTTCATCATAGTCTACAAAACTAGTTAGACGCCTCAGGGCGACAAGCGACCTAAAGGGCGAGGTCCCCTGTTTTAGTTGGGGAAAGAATCATGGCACTGCATCTTTAAAGGTTAAAAAATTTGAGTTGTGGGCCGCGTAAAATTGCTGCATCCGTCTGTGAAAAAGAACTTAACAAAGTACTGCTCTTCTCTTTAATGAAGTCCATATCTTCATCATCACATGCAGGACTGCAGTGTCTGCTGTTATGATGTCGCGTCAGCGCTTCAAATTAAGCGCTCTCAAGAGTGCCCCCCCTCAGTGAGTCAGTTTCCCACACCTGTCCCGCATTTTAATTTCAACTGTCCCAGACTTAACAACCATTATTGTCCCAAATGGACGTTACTTTCCCTCGTCCCCATCCGACATAACTAAGGGATAATGAAACAAGGAGAGGCGGACATTATTAAACCCAAACAGGGTGATGCAGGACCCCAGCGGTGGAACGGGAGGCCCCTTGGAGTGCTGCGTTTTCTAGCAGTGGTGGAAAGTATAGGTATCAAATACTTGAGTAAAAGTAAAAAAGCAATGGTATCAAATGTACTTAAACTACCAAAAGCAGAGTACTCATTATGCAGGACGTCCAATTTACAAGTTTTCAAATGTATCCACCTGTTTCCGCGAGAATTTGCTGTAGCATTATATGTGGGACACATCCGGAGAACAGCAGACATACAAGCTCACGTCGCATCACAGATGCAACCGTTGTGAGCTTGTAGATCACACTCGGCTGCGACGCCGGAAACTGCCGCACACCTTCTGCGCAATGCACGATGGGACGTTGGAAACTTGTGGATACAATGTATTAAAACAAGCTTGCAATGTGTCGCATCGCAAGCTTGTAGATAGATTTGACTAAGTGGGTAATGTATCTTTTTGTAATAATAATCTGAATCTACAAATTAGCAAGTACAATATTTGCATGCCTCAGAGATGTAGTGGAGATGTAGAGTAGAAGTAACAGTAGGCCTACAGAAAATACCTCAAAATTGTACTTAAGAACAGTACTCCGGCATTCACCTCGCACACAGCGCATCTCTTCTCCCTGCCTGCCGAGAGCCAAGATATTTTCAGCGCGGGTGCCTGGAAGCCTTTTAGGTGAGCGCCTTTAGTTATTTGAAAACTTACTTTGCTGATTTCGATAATTATTTAAAAAAAAACACATGAACAAGTAAGTCCTGTTTTATACGATGAGCTATACTTTATTAATCCCCAAAGGAAAATTGAGGGGCATAATGTGATAAAAATGAATAATCTACGGTAACAAACTGAAACACATCAGACGCAGATGGACATAATCACACATAAGAACAAGGCCGAGACAGATCCATATATGCATTGAGGGAAAGAGTTCTCATGCATTATTTATACAGTCTGATTAGCCTGACGCTCAATTTTTTATTTCGTTTCACTCCATTATTCAGTCTGAAAGCCCTCTCAGTGCAGCAGTTTTCAGAGATGGGGGTGTGGCTAAAGAGGGACTCTTTGGGGCGGTTAGATTTTCAACCGAGAAAACTATGCTTCTCTACAGTGTCGGCCCACCCTGAATGCGAGGCCATAGGGATTCAGGGCCTGGAGGTATAGCCTTAGATTGCATGAAGAGGTATTTCATTGATACTGACGTTTTCACCCTACAAGTGTCTTAGGGGAGTGTCTTAAGGGAATGCAGAGCTTCGGAGCTCTACGGGCTCTGAACTAGGGACGGGACGATAATTGATATTATCGTTTATTGAGATAAAAAAAACACTCACGATAATCGTATCGTGGAGATTTCATTTATCGTGATATCGTCCTCCGTCATGCACTGGGGGATCAATTCACCTTTTATTTGCCGAGCTGCATATCCGGTACCACCCTCTATAATTGGTAAAAGGTACTTATAATATAAGTACTTGATACAGTCTTTTTTCACTCTGTATCAAATGTCTTTGCCAAAAAATAGCCGATCTACAAGCTCGCAGCGCGTTGTGAGCTTGTAGATCTGCTATTTTTTGGCAAATGTTCGGCCCCAGGATAATGGATTTTGATTATCGCGATAATATCGTAAATCGTGATTTCTTTTGTCACAATAATCGTGATATGACATTTTCATATCGTCTTTTCGCATGCGGTAAAAAGTCATTTGCTAACGGAGAAAACACAACTCGCCTGTGTGCAAAGCCCTAAATGCAGATTCCGCGCGTCTCGCTAACATTTGGCAGAAGACCATGGCACCTTATATTTTGCATTTGATGCATGTTCAGAGCCCGTAGAGCTACGAAGGTGAGTGTCCAGCTATGCATTCCATCAATACCCTAAGACACTCGTGGAGTGTTGAGTTTGTCCCTAGTCCTTCTGTCTGTGACTGACTGCGGCCCTTCCATTCAGAAGCCAACAACAGAGCTGGCCTTTTTCATACTTTTATACTAAACAAGTTTAAAACGTGTCGTGATTCCACCACTTGATTCCGGTCCGTGAACTACCCTGATATTGTTGCTGTTGGCTAGAAACCTCATATGTCCAAAACCATTACCTTACTTTTAAAACAATTTAACATTGTGAGAATAGCTGATCCACAAGCTCACAACGCATTGCATTGCGACACGTTGTGAGCCTGTACATTGTCTATTTTCACTACTTGTGTGCGACACTCTGGCATCGATTCATGAAACATAGCGATGAAATATCCGAGATACAAGGTTTCCGCCAGACAGAAACAATATGCTGCATGTCGTTGTTCAGTCTATATAGATCGGCACTATCTATGCATCCATAATAACGGACCGTTTTTCACAGGAGCAGGTTCTGTTATATCGATAAATAACAGACCAGCAGAATGGCCACGATTGACTCATGAGAATCAAGGTCTCTTCCTACTGCTACACACATAATGTACAAAACGTTTTGTAATGATCTGGAAGCCGCTGAGATCATTGTTATCCGTTTCCCTCCCTCACAGGAATGGAGTATTGATCGTCTTTATGTTGGAAGAATCAGCCTTTTGTGCCACAGCTTCCACACAGTCTTTACAAGAGGAAGCCAGGCTGCCGCTCGGTTCACAATTTAGGCATTTAGCAGACGGCTCTTTATTCAGAGAGACTTACAGTATCAGCAAGGTAAACACATTCATCAAATATGTGTGAGAGAGAGAGAGAGAGAGACGGTTAAATACTTTGAACCCCGGCATCCGTATTCATAGGGAAACCTTGTGCAGAGAAAATAGTAGGGGCATATCTTAAAAAGTCCTTGAATAAATTCCTAACCAAAAAAAAAAAAAAAAATCTTCACCAATGTGTTTGTAAAGGTGTCTAGTAACACATCTCACAAAGACTGAAATTCAGTTTCCCTAGGCCTAGGAGAATCTGTTACAGCTGCTGAAAGTTGGGGTCCCATTAAATTAACTATACAGGGGAAAAAAACACCAAAATAAATATGCTCTAAGTAGCATGTGAGGGGTCAAACTAGGGGTTTTTCATTATTCTGAATCCATTGCAAGCATTTGTTTTGCACAAAAAACATTCCTTGGGGTAAAGGCGGCTCCCACAAAACAGTGAAAAGTGATGACTCATCACTAAACCATAGTTTTTGTCGGGCCGTTTTTTGGCCAAGGAATGTTTGACCCCTCACATGCTACTTAAAGCATATTTATTTTGGTGTGTTTTATCCTGTATAGTTAATGTAATGGGACCCCCACTTTCAGCAGCTGTCAAGGATTCTCCTAGGGAAACTGAATTTTAGTCTTTGTGAGATGTGTTACTATAGAGACCTTTACACACATTGGTAAAGAGGTTTTTTGGTAAGGAATGTATTCCAGGATTTTACACTATTTCTGAAGATATCCCCTCACTAAAAGTGTTGTGAGCTTGTCGATTTGCTATTTTCAGTGAATACATTTAGCGTAGATAGAAAAATAGAACAGACAATTCACTAGTACAAATCCCTGGGGGATTCCGGGGTCAACAGTACAGGGTTTCAGTGGTTCAACTTTAATCCTGGTCTCAATAATGCCTCCCCCTTGCCAGCCGAGGCGCGTGATGGAGGGGAAAGGAACTGGTTGGAATAACGTGTTCCTTCCACGCGCTACGTTCAAAACAGGGAAATCCCCACTGTCAGGTGAAAAGAAGCAACTTGGACTCCTCATGCATAGAAAGAAGCATGAGGTCAGTCCGTTGTCTCCCCAGGCGAGGCAGAGGGAGAGCAGAGCCCAGGATTACATAGGCAATTGGCACTGGGTGCATGGGTTACAAAATCGTGGGATAAAAATTATAAAAAAAATACTGGGAGCTCACTACTGATGAGAATCATGATTCTGCTAGACGTGGCAGAATTAAAGATGCCGCGCTTCTCATTAGGACTCGGAGTGACAAGGAAGGACACGATCAGAAACTACTACATTAGAGGATCAGCCCAGGGTTAGAAGGTCTGGGGATAATAAAGCACGATAGGCAAGGTTGAGATAGCCTTGCATAACCAGACTTTATTTTAAATAGCAGATCTACATGCTCACGAACGCCTCGCGCTGCAAGGCGTTGTTGAGCTATTTTCGGCAAAGAGGTTTGGTGTATATGGGAGAAAAGAGCAGACTAAGTACAGAGTGAAAGGTCAAGTTTCTTAAGTACTGACGGATCAAGTGGTTAAATATCTGAAAACTCAAATTGACATGAATCCAAAATGCACTGATGATTGTGCTGTCAAACAACGAAACGACATGGAATTTATGAAAAGGTTGCTACACTCTGTAGCAGTTATTACAATTATAATATAGTGCTTTAATGGCTAAAGTTTTGTTTTAACAAAACAATTATGACAACATGATCTTTAAATTCCTTAAAAAAAAAGAAAAGAAATAGACATACAAGGTTTCTGCCCGAAAGCGGCAATTCTAACTTCAAACAAACACACATCAATTCATCATTCTCACTTCCCGTCCCTCACCCTCATGTGTTGTAAAGACGCTCAAAGCTGTTTTCATTAGGCAATTAGTGGCTTTGACAAAATGCATCAGTGCTGCCGACTCTCCTGTAGGACGCTAAATACAAAAAAAAAAAGTAAAATCTAAATGGCTTTCACAACACTTTCAAAACGCCATTTGACATCCCCATTTGACATTTATGAATTCTGAATTAAGCCTCGTTGCCCAAAGGCACTTTGGAAGCGCTGGAAGGCACCAAACACGT
This sequence comes from Nannobrachium achirus, assembly GCF_963921795.1. NCBI lineage: Eukaryota > Metazoa > Chordata > Actinopteri > Myctophiformes > Myctophidae > Nannobrachium > Nannobrachium achirus. Next base: position 51,001,071 of record NC_137826.1, read on the forward strand.
AACACATTGCAATCCAACACCCGTCATTAGAGGTGGACCGCAGTTGTGGAGAGCAACTAACTATGTTTATGCCAGTACAGTTTGGGGTATATTCACAATAATCATGTTAGTTAGGTTGCAGTGTTACTCTGTACAAAGACTTGCTACAGTATGCAGACTAGTGCTTGCATGCTCTGCCATCATCTAGTTGTGGGCTCGCCTATAAGGCGAGCACACTCTAGATGTTGTCATTATTTATTTATTTATTAGTGTGGTTGCCCTAACAGGGCAACACACTATAGTTCTAGGGAAACTTTATTTTTCTTTATTTATTCTTCTAGATAAACTTTTTTTTCGGCGCGTTTCACGGCCCACAGTTTTTGCGCCACACACTCGCGCCATATGTCAAATCGACCGGCTTCATCGGGAATCGTGTGCTATCATTTTGCTAAGAGAAAGGTTGTATCGTTTAATTGATATTAATTTATTAGTGAATTCATTTTGCCCATTGACTTATAATGGGAATCACAAAAACGCACATTCAATTATTTTTCTCTCACAAACCATTGGGGCTACAGTTTCAAAACTTGGAGAGGAGGTTCATAATGCAGGCAAGGATTAACTGAAAAATAATTACATCATTCGGCCTCATGGTGGCGCTATAACAGCTCACTTTACGTTTTGGCTTATAACTCTTGAACCGTAGGTTGGAAAATTAAAATTATTTTTTCCCTGGATTCCTTGGGTCATGACGCATCTCCCTATATAGGCCACGCCCATTTGCGTCAGGATAGATTTTCCGCCATTTTGAATTTTCTTCAAAACACACTTTTTGCTCCTTTTCCTACATATTTTCTCCAAATGTCACAAAAATCGGTACAAATGATCTCTGGACCCATGCGATAAACATATTCAAGCGATATTTCGATAGTCCAAACCGTTCGTCCGTAACAGGCTTCCAAAGTTAGCGGTAGGGGCCTATTTTGCAAGAAATAGCCATAAATCACGGACGAAATGTCCAGTCAACATCAAATTTTAACCACAGGTTGCGGGTGGGATACTCAACAAATCCCCAAAAGCATTTCCACTTCGACCCATAGGGGGCGCCACAAACGCGCAAAACGTAACTGTTTCATGCCAAAATGTGTTTTTCAGGGGGAACAACCCTCTCAAAACGAAACACAAACAATCTCTGGAGTGACATGAGAACGTAATCACCTTGGAAAATGTGTGGGAGGAGCCTATTTCTTAAAAACAAGAAACCCCATCCTTACATCATGAACACAGGATCCGAACGGCACCTTTTAGAATCGCACATTTCGCGGCCCGACAGTATCCGCCCCAACGTCGTCTCCCTCGGGCCCCGGCGTTTTCCTCGGGGTCCCGGCGGCACATCCCCGAGACTCGCGCCGGGGCGGGGCGGGCAACCACACTCGCAATTTCACAAATTGCACATTTTCTAGTTTGTTTATCTATCATACTGTAGACGGGAACTTCGGTTCCTTTCTACTCCTACATACTTAGTGAGAAAATGAAAATAAAAACATCAATGTGTTCAGCTTACAGTGGCGAAGTGTGCTATTATTTATTATAGCAATCGGCCAAATGGTGGCGCTGTAGGAAGTAGGAATTTTTTAATAATTCTATCAATATTGCGGTTTTATGCAAATTATTCTTCTGCCTCTAAATCATACATGCAAAGTTACACGTTCATGGCATTTGGCAAAGATGTGGAGGGTTAGTCAAAGTATCACTGAAACCAATTTTATTCCAATCGGCCAAAGGGGGGCGCTATACGAAGCGTTTGAAAATTCAAACTTCAAACGGGCATAAGTCATGACTCGTTTCGTTTGAAGACATGCAACTTGTTACACGCGTGCTTTGACTCAAGCGGAAGACATCTGTGTCGTTGTTAAGTAAGCTCCGCCCTTCGATTTTCCGCCATTTTGAACAGTTTGTAAAACGCGTAAACCCGCTTTTATTCTGGAATTTTCGCTCCACGTGCACAAAACTTTTTTTACGTGAACTTTGGACCGATATCTAAAGATCTGTCAGATCGGATTTCTTTAAAATTGAAACATGCTTTTTAAAATAAATTCAATGAATATTGCAGTTTTATGCAAATTATTCTTCTGCCTCTAAATCATACATGCAAAGTAACATGTTCATGGCATTTGGCAAAGATGTAGAGTGTTAGTCCAAATATCACTAAAACCAATCTTACCCCAATTGGCCAAAGGGGGGCGCTATATCATTTTGAGCAGTTTGTGAAACACTTAAACCCGTTAGGATTTTTTTTTTGCAATTTGCATGAAACATTCTACACACAATCTAAGGACCTTTATCTAATATGCCTATGAAGTGCACACACACAAAAAAAATAATAATAATGAATATAGCTGCAAGCAGCGATAAAGTGGCCAAAGCCAAAAACACCTCAAATCATGAACACAGCCTGCAATGTGCGTGAAATCTTGCAAGCACATTCCCAATAGGTCAAGGAACAGATACCACCCTTCTTACATTGGCCTGTTATAGCGCCACCAGCGGGTCAACTTTTGCACAACACATTTTTGGAACAAAATGGACCAATCTTTGACGTCAGTAACGTCAAAGAGAGCACTGCCTGCGATCTTGACATTTTGTACTTTTATAGCCATTGTTTTCTGGCTTGAAGCGAGCCCACAATTGTTTCGAAGGAACAATATTTTTCTAGTTAATATTACTTTATCGTGATTTTTGCATAATAATCAGGAACAATCTAACAACAAATAGTTAATATGATATAGTGGAGCAAGCACTGCACAGATAGCAAGTCTTTGTACACAGTACCTAACTACCATGAATATTGTGAATGTACCCTTCTAGTTAATCCTTTTAGGGATGTTGATGTTGTCATCTGCCCATTTGTCAATTTGGTGAAAATAAATTGGTTGAATTGAACTCATATTTTGGGACCATGGTTCACAATGGTTTGTAATGCAGGCTGCTATCCCAGGAAGTCATGTGATCAAAGATGGCCGCGTTGTGAATATAGTCTATAGGATCGTGTGCAGTTACAAATACCACCCAACCTGCCTGGCTTCTCTTCCCCGAACACACCAATTGTGTTCATATAGACGCTTGACAAAGCTGAATGCAACATGACGATTCGACACTCATGCGCCTTGTATTTCCGTTTTTAAAATAATTTATAGTTATACTCTGTACACAACAGTACAGAAGACACATATTGCAATGTTGATTCCACTACAATTAATACACAGAACATTAAGTACTTAAGCCCAAGCTCATCTATAAGCTCACAAACAAGTCACAATGTGACACATTGTGAGGCATCCATGATAATCCATGTTAAGATCCCTTAAAGAAGTACTTTTGCTTAATTTGAAAATTCAGGGCTTAAGTAACAGCATTTCTAAATTGTGCTTTTGCTACTGTTACTTAAATACATAAATACAACTATTGAGTACTTGAGAACAAAGCCTGGCTGTGTGCCTGTACTCTAAGTAGTTGCGTTAGCGGTTAGCCTATGTACAGGATAATAGGTAGGGTTTAGAAACGTGCTCAGTAGCTACTCGGCTTTATTTCAGCCTTCCAAAAGAGCCTGTTTTCCATAATGCTATCGCAACAGGCTTTAAACGTGTAAAGTGGATTACCGCACCTGGATGCATACAACGACACAACATGGAAAATAATTATAGACTTATCCATATTTATATGATTGTTTCCCTGCCGTCTAGAAACATTATGTAAAAAAAACAAAAAAACAAAACACTCTCCATTTGAGCAAATATTGCACTTTTTACTGCACTACAATTATTTGAACAATATTGTTACTTTGCAGAGGACAATATTTAAATAATACTTTTAGCATTATTTGAATTTGAGTGTGCTTTTTCTTCACCACTTAAGCCCCCGCATCCCTTGTTGTGGGGAAGGCTTTTGCAGAAAATAGCTGACTGATGAACTCACAACGCATCGCTGCACATTGTGAGCTTGTATATCTGCTATTTTCAACAGAAAACAGAAAAGACACTAGCATAGAGCCCTGAGGAATTCCCGTCAACAACATCCTATGTACCAGCCTGGTTCCAGACCCTGAATCACTAGCCACTCCCATTAAAACATTTGTTTTAGGCGGTCTGGTGACTCTCTCAATGGAGAGGGTTTCTCGGTTGATATTCCGAACGGGCAAATCAGCGCCGCTTCAACTCGATGACGTCGGGGGCTTGTGAGCAGCGTGGGTGGGATTTTCCCAGAACTCATGTGCGATTCCAAATAACCCAGCGCCGCACCGTACATTCCCAAACATGAACATCGCGTCGCCCGCCGCGGTAACGTGCGATCGTATCGCTCTCGCTATGAAACATCAGTAGCAGACATGTTTTGTTGTGTTTGATTACTAGTTTGTATAGCGCTCCTATTCTGCCTGTTTCTTTGGTTAGCAAGTAGCAACAGGCTAGGTTAGCCAGCCAGATAACACCAATAACAACTACGTCATCTGCTTTGCTACTGCTGTGATTGGTCAGGCGGTGAACCAATCGCAGAAGACTGCCTCTTTGGCAACGCCCATGAATAATGGAGTGAAACAAAATGTAAATTCTTTAACGTGGGCAACACATCTGAGTACTTCTTCCCACCACAGAGCAGTTCAATCAGTCTTCTGTGTGTGTGTGTGTGTGTGTGTGTGTGTGTGTGTGTGTGTGTGTGTGTGTGTGTGTGTGTGTGTGTGTGTGTGTGTGTGTGTGTGTGTGTACAGTATGCAGATGGACCCCCTGCAGAGGGCCAGCTAATTTTCTGCATGGTGTCTCTCACTTTACTGAAGATGTCATCTCCTGCAAACACCGTCCTACACGCTATGCACACACTTTACTGTGTGTGTGTCTCTCTCTCTCTCTCTCTCTCTCTCTCTCTCTCTCTCTCTCTCTCTCTCTCTCTCTCTCTCTCTCTCTCTCTCTCTCTCTCTCTCTCTCTCTCTCTCTCTCTCTCTCTCTCTCTCTCTCTCTCATTTCACAGTGGTGGAAAAAAGTACTCACATATTTTACTTAAGTAAAAGTATCAATACTGCAATATAGAAATTCTCTGTTACAAGTAAAAGTCCCGTATTCAAAATGTACTCGAGTAAAAGTATGAAAGTATTGGCATCAAAATGTACATTTGAAGTACCAAAAGTAAAAGTACGAAATGTTTGAATTAGCCAAGTTATAAAACAAAATAGTAACTAAAGTTTTCAAATAAATGTAGTGGAGTAAAAGTACCGGTACAATATTTGGATCTGAGAGAGAGAGAGAGAGAGAGAGAGAGAGAGAGGGAGGGGGGGGGGCGGGGGGGGGAGAGGGAATGAGAGAGAGACAGATAGATGGAGATCAACCTAGGCACTGGGCAGGCAGGCAGAGAGACAGACAGACAGACAGACAGACAGACAGACAGACAGACAGACAGACAGACAGACAGACAGATCATGTCCAAACAACCAAACTTTTACCGAAGACACAGTTCCAAAATATAACACTTCCCAAATGATGATTCCAAAAACAGACAAGCAGAAACTGCTCTGTTTACTGGGAAATATCCCCAAAATATGAAATGATTGCAGCAAAAAAAAAGAAAAGAAATCCATCTCTCCTGCCATGACTTGAACAACCAGTGGAAACAGAAAATAGAAACGACAATGAATAATATGTTTACTTTGTTTCTTTGTTTTCACACACACACCTTTTGTCATTCATCCACGTGTAATTGTTATTCAAATAGCTATCATTACTCTGAACGTGATTATACATGTGTTCCTGGAATAATAATTTGTGGAATGGTTATTGTGAAAATCATGGCTGTGAAAGATATCAAAACATAACTTGTTTAATTCGGCGGTTCTCAAAGTGGGGTCCAAGGGTTCACCGGCCAAATGCGTTGATATCGCATCAAAATCAGTTTAACCACCAGTTATATCATATTAACATACTCTACCATACAGATTGGACAAGATTACATTTTGTTAATAAAAATAAATAAAAAAATGCCTCTTTAACATTCATTTTAGACGGGGACTGCCCCGTGCCCCATGGTTCGAACTCCCGTTGGTCTGAACAGGTTAAAATTCACCAGGTTAGCATTCACCAGCGTCGGCAGGTTAGCTAGTCAGCAGGTTATCATTCACCAGCGTTAGTTTTACTGAGGTTAGGGTTAAGGTTAGGTTTAGGTGGTCGGACCAAAGGGAGTTCGAACCAAGGACATGTTACCTTTTAGACGTGTCTTTGACGACACCTCTTATTTAGACAACGTTGCGGTCGATCATCAAGCATGCCGACGGCGAGGAGCCATAGGCAGCTCCACTGGGGGACAATGCCCAGCCCACCCAGATTAGACTTTGTGATTATATTAGACAAAATGAGCGATATAAACTCTTTATCTCAACACGTTGCTTCGATTTCTTCCACGCTTGAGAAGTAAAACGATGAGAGATCAGCAGAAAACCTTCACTTTTTGGATAGAATGTTCACCAAAGGTAGGAAGTGATCGCTAACGGCGGATCTTCCACCCAGCAGAAAGATTCTGGTTGACTACGAGGAGGAACCTCATCTCGGAGCTGCTGCATAGCAGCGGAGGGAGGGGTTCCGAAAGGAGCTTCTCAAAATGCCACAAAAATCAGCTTGCTATATATAGGGGGTGTGTTGAAAAATAAAAGCGCCCCTTTGGAAAATTGAAGGCCCCCCTGCTGACTATTCCCTGGAGCCGCCACTGCGAGGAGCGGATGTGGATTTTCCCTTGGAACAATGTTTTCGTTTACAAACCGGCGTGGGCTGGTGACATATTGGATTTCCCCCCCTTCTTGCATAATCAGCCGCATAAGCAGCCGCGGCGGCAGCTGCGCTAAAGCAGTCCTCACACAAAAACGCGGTGACATGTCACACCTCGGAGCGTGCATTTACATTACACACACACACACACACACACACACACACACACACACACACACACACACACACACACACACACACACACACACACACACACACACACACACACACACACACACACACACACACACACACACACACACACACACACACACGGCACGGATCCCAACCCCTCAGCGCTTATTGGAGAGATTACAGCGCTCAGGGCCAAGGTAGCATGACGGGATTAGCGGCTCGTCAAGTGATCTTGTAATATCCATTTCATTCCACGAGGAGGAATTAGAATGGGATTTTTCTGTAAAGCAAAAAAAAAAACTGAAAGGAGCAAATGCCCCCCTAGAGCAATGGGTGATGTACCGTGCATTAGCACAATGGATATTATGATGTAGCTATTGTAGACATTCCACTTGTTTAGCAGCTTAGAAGCTATTCATTCATCTATCTATCTATCTATCTATCTATCTATCTATCTATATATCTATCTGTCTATCTATCTACAGTTGTTTCCTGTTGAGAATGGCATATTTCGCCCAGGTTTTTTCATCTTCTCACTCACGTCACTTTGTCTGCTGACCTCACTCAGCAACGAAATAAACATACAATAAACAAAAAGAAAAAGAAAACAATTCACAGGAGGCAAGCAGTGATCACCCCACCATGTGCACTGCAATGTAGTTTCAAATGCACTACATTGCAGGTGCTTTTTGAGAGTGAAAAAGATTGAAGACACGTGTGACATGTGTGATCTGGGCAGCTTGCCCCAGGAAATGTGCCAAGCTCAATAGGGAACAACGGTATATATCTGTCTGTCTGTCTGTCTGTCCGTCCGTCCAACCATCAGTGGTGGAAAAGGTAATTAATGCATGTGTTGTATTAATAATCTACGGTAATTCTATACAAAGGAACTAAAGTTGTCAAATAATTGTAGTGGAGTAAAAGTACTGTGCGTTTGACATGTGTAAAATTACAGAACATTAAAAATACTCCAGTAAAGTAAAAATACCAGAAAATTGCACTTAATTACAGTGCTTAAGCAAACTTTACACACTGCCATCCATCCATCATCTATTTTTGAAATTGCGTATCATTGTCTTTCTTTATTTTCATCGTACAAGAATGTCACGCCAAAAGTAGGAAACATAGCCCGAACCTCTCAACACGTTGCATCGTGAGATTTGAAACATTTTAATTTGCACACGATTTAAAAAGTGTCATAAAACAAAGTGCGAAAAAATATAGAACATTGTATGCCGGAAAGGCCAAAAGAAATGAAAAAAAAAAAGAGTAAGGTTAAGTCAGTCTGTGGGCGTTATAAATATTTAATCGCCGAACATTTGTCACATTTATCATATTATGTATTATCAATCTCTCACCCATCCATTATTGTTCCATCTAGAGAGAAAAGTCCTAGTAGGAGAGCGTAGAAATTAATGGCTAGCATTTCACCTGACCTTTTCCTTCATATAAGGCTTGGAAGTGGACTCCGCCCCTTTCCCTGAAACAACCGAAAGACATCATTTTCCCGTCCGGCTTTTGTCAGTCTTGCGAGGATTTTATGGACTAACCTTTTTAAGCCATAATACACACACCACTGCGTTTCAATCAAATTAAAAGCATAATTATATATCCGGCTTTTGTTGAGAATCTTTGCAAACGCAGAAGATAGTTGTCGTGTTCCCGGGTGGGAAGTCGTGGGTGGGGAGGGTGATATTTGTCACTGCTCGTCCCCCTACAGGCTGGGGTGGGGGACCTGTCGTAAGGAATTCTGGGCAGGAGGAATATGGCAAAGGTCAGGGGTGTCGCACCAAATTCTGGGCCCTATGGGTACTTTAACTATTGAAAAATAGCAGATACAAGCATACATGCTCTCGGTGCCTGTCGGTAAGGAATTCTGGCCAGGAGGAATATGGTAAAGGCAACTCTTCCTGGTCTCACTGGCAGGTGAGCAAGTAGGCGACAACAGAAGTGCGAGACACATACATGTTGGAAGTAATTGGCATAACAGTGAATAATAAATCTTAATTACAAGGGTTGGAGAAAGATAACTTTGATGCCCATCATTCCCTAGTGTTCCGTTTTGCAATGTTGAAAAAAATATAAAATACAAATAAAATAACTGGGGTTGACAATCACGCCCTAGTGGTGCACTGACAACTTTCTGGAAGAATTGATTTCAACATAATATATCATGTTGTTTTATGAAACATTGAGACTAAACCTTGACCAGATTTTTAGACGGGTAAACGATGTGCAATGGCCAGAAAACTGCTCAGTGGATGCAAACTACAACTATTAAGGTAGAACCGGGAGATCTAATCATTTCAAGCTATACTGTTAGCATCCGATAATGAACAACTTGATAAAAATGTAAAACATATGTTATGGTCTAAAAATGGTTTTCATCAAAACGTTGATATATGGTTCAAGTGAAAACGCCAAATGACGGCTAAAACTAAACAAACTATTTTAATACCAATACCTCTTAAAAAGCATTTAGTCCAATATTTGACAATCAAGAGTGCAAATTAAAGCTATTTTTTATAAGCAACAAAGTATGGAATAATGCATATCATTCGATCAGCTAGAATTGGTCTAAAGAAAGACCAAAAATAGACCGGTGAAATTAGGTCTTGATATAGACTAGACGTCTAAATCAGGTTTTGTGCTCAGTGGGATACTTCTGAGCTTATGCTATATCATGAATCATCCAGACCACACAGGCCATCAGGTACAGGTCTACTTCATGTCCCTAGAATCCAATCTAAACGTGGAGAAGCGGCCAGCGTTCAGTTCTCACCACACATAATCTGGAACAAACTCCCAGAAAACTGCAGGCCTGCTACAACTCTGTTCTTTTAAAGAGGTGGTACCATAGTTTTGTACTTTTTCTGTTTTGTACAGTATGTGTCTATGGAGTTAACATTACTCGAATAGACCCCCAAGTGTGCAAATATGTTTTCCCTGTGTATTTTTGTTTTTTTCCTGACAGCTGAAAGCCTCCGAGTCAAAAAGTCCAATTGAAATACACAGATTTAATAACATAAAATCATCCCCTCCAATCATCCCGGATGTGGGTGTGGCTAACTAACACCTTGCAGGAGGAGGCATAGGGACTGTTCAGGTGGGTGGTGCAATGGACGTGGCCTCATAACTTTAACACTTTCTGTACACTTTTTGGAGAAAAAAATAAAGACTAAAATAAAAGTATAATCATGATACCTGATGATCATGTTTTAGGGGGGGGATCACGGCAATATCACGGCACCCAACCTATAAATCACACAACAATATTGCTTGCTGCTGCCTTGTACTGAAAATAATTGCATTGTTCTTCTACACTTTCTAGTATTTCTCTGTTTAATTTTCATGTTTTTATCGTCCTCGAAAGCCCTTACAACTAGGGATGGTCCGATCAGGTTTTTTGGAACCGATCACCGAGCACCGATCACAAAAGTTTGATCACCCGATACCGATCAATCACCGATCCGATCAAGTTATTATTTATATGTTATTTATATTTTCTAAATGTTAATGTTTTAACTTTAATTAATTAATTCACTCATGAATTAATTTATATATTTGCCTTATAGTTATTTACCAGCATTACTATGTATTTATTATCATAGCAGTAACTAATTATTCCTTCAGCACTGTGGAAATCAATACCCCAAAATGGCCTCAAGTGGGCAAACTGAACGGCTGGTTGATCGGATGCACCGATCGGATCGGATCGGTGAATTTACCTTTTGATCTAAACCACCGATTATCGCCGATCACGCTGTGATCGGCCCGATCCGATCCATTGCCGATTGATCGGTAACATCTCTACTTACAACGTGTTTATTTTCTGCTCTATATCTTGATGTCTTCATGCCCAATGCGAGGCGAAAGGCACAGTCAATTGCCTTGTCAAAAAGGTGCCATACAAATAAAGTTGCCTCCAGGGGTGTCACACCAAATTCTGGGCCCTGGGTACAAGGATTCACTGTGCCCCCCATGCTTTAACTATTGAAAAATAGCAGATACATGCAAGCTTGTAGATCAGCTGTTTTTGAAAAATAGGTGAACATTTGTGCAAGTCTTTGAATATTTCAAATCCTTCTGATGTCAGTGGTGATCAAACTTTTTCATGTGAAGGACCCCCAAAATTATATGCATTTGGTTCGCTTAAAAAATACATATATTCAAAGATTTGCACACATTTTTATGACTTTTCAAAAATAGCAGATCTTGCAGCGCCGCGCTGTGAGCTTGTATATCTGCAATAATTAAGGCCCCTCCGGGGCGCCCGCTGGCCTGGTGGTCAAGGCGCATACCACATACTAGGCTGTGATGCCTGCTGGCGTCGCCGGTTTGATTCCCGATCCGGACGACCTTTGCCACGTGTCATTCCCCATCTCTCTCCCCATTTCCTGTCAGTCTACTATCCTATCAAATAAAGGCATAAAAAGCCTAAAATAAATAAATAATTAAGGCCCCTCCACCTTGGGCCCTAGTAACTCATTCCCACTTCCCACCACCCTTGTGACGGCCCTGCGTGCCATAGAAATAAAGTCGCTTCGCCCCTGCAGTCTCTCTCTCTAACTGGCAAATTGTCGATGTCTAACAGTGTCAGCGCCCGTGACATTATGACAATGAAGTTGTCAGCAAAAGGAAAGCAAAATAAATCACCATGAATGTGTCCATAGAGAGTGTGGGTTGTAGTGAAGCATATAGTTGACAAGCAGTGAAGTGTTGTCACTATTCAGTTGGAGCCTCGAGACCACTATATTATCGCCACCGTCGGGCGGAAACCTTGTACGTCCGAAACCGTCGCTTTTCAGGAAATGTGACATGTTGTGAGCTTATTAAGAGCTACTCTTTTCGCTGTTGTTGAAATGGGGGCTTAAACACAATGGCAAGTTATTTGTTGTTTTTGTTAAACTAAGTGTAAAATAGGTCAGAATTTTGATGGTAATCGTTGCAAATGAGTGTTTGTTCAGTAACAGGGGTCTCTCCAGGCCGCAGAAAATACATTTTCAGATTCTAATCAGGAAAGAGCACTCATACGGAGATACAGAATAAATATTACGCACACGGCCCACAAATATCAGTAATATTATTTTCACTGCTCTCCTACAATTCTAGACCACGGCCGTCTCCGAAAAAAAATGACGAATGGCGTCTGTTGGCGAGACTTGTTGGCGGTACATTGGTAAACAGCCACTGCCGTCATCCATCTTCAAGGCTATTAAAGAGAGACGTTCAAATCTATTTAAACATATCTGAGCGTGAAAGTTGACTACTTGCTGCAGCCAATGTGGTGACATGTATATAATGATGTCATGTTGTATGTCATCTACCGTAGTGGTTCTCAAAACTTTGAGCTCAAGACCCACAAGAGAAATTTGCCTGGGATACATAATAATGCATTTTGTAAGCTTGGAATAGCTTTAGTCCTGGGGAGACAGCAAATGCATCTTTTTGGAGCTGTTTATAATTAACAATCTGTCTACCTTCCAGAAAGCCGCGTGACGCCCAGACCTCCACCAGCCACCTCCTCGGCTCCAGTTAAAAGCAGCCCGTAGGAGGCTGTCAGGAACGTCACAGCCACACAGCTGTTCTCCAGGTGAAGGTGCCACTCGTCTATAGGACAGACACATGGCGGCGGGACGTCACGCGCAACACGCGTCAGCCCAGCCAGCCAGCCAGCCAGCCAGCGCGGGAGGGAATGCAGACAGACAGCCTCGCCACGCGTCTGTGTGGGACAGGGCACCCCGCGGTGACAGCCAGACGCCACCCCGGTCGCCGAGACAATTCTGGTCCCCCCCTCCTCTTTCCCTTCAGCCTCGTCTCGATCCATCTCTCCTTTTTTTTGCTTTCTCTCTCTCTGCAGGCTCTCTGTCTCTCCCTCTCTCCTTTTCATCTCGGGAACGGAGTCAATTTATTGTCACGCGCCACACAATCGAAGATTTACGAGGCGTTGTTTTGTTTGTGCATGAAGCTCTTGACGTTGTGTTTACTAGGAATTGTTAGGATAGAAGAAGAGAGGATAGAGATGAAAAAGAACGGGTCAAATAACAGAAGGAAGGTAGAAAGGACCAGTGGTGGAAAGAGTACTCAATTGTTTTACTTAAGGAAAAGTATCAATACTGCAATATAGAAATGCTCTGTTACAAGTAGAAGTAAGGAATTCAAAATGTACTTGAGTAAAAGTATAAAAGTATTGGCATCATTATTAAGTACTTAAAGTACCTAAAGTAAAAGTACAAAAAAGTTTGTGAGCGTTGTGAGCTTGTAGATTGGCTATTTTGAAATAGCCATGGTATAAAATAGGGCTAAAGTGGTTTATGTAGGTTTTATAACATTATAATTTATATCTGCAAAGTAACTAGTAACTAAAGTTTTCAAATAAACGCAGTGGAGTAAAAGTACAATATTTGGATCCAAGATGTAGTGGAGTAGAAGTAAAAGTATTGGATGTTGGAAATTCTCAAGTAGAGTACAAATAACTCAAAATTGTACTTAAGTACAGTACTCAAGTAAATCTATTTAGTTACTTTACAACACTGGAAAGGACTCTTCTGCAGGTGGGAAAGGTAATCGAGCATATTGTCACTGTCGGGCAGGCAGACACCTGTTATCTCCAAAGTTTCAAATGTGATACATTTTTTAGTAAAGTAAAGCCCTGATTCATCATACAAGATCTGTCGCACGGAGCTAGTGAAAATAGCGGATCTATAAGCACACAACGCCTCGCGGTGCGAGGCGTTGCATGCTTGTAGATCCGCTATTTTCACTATTTTAAAAACTTTTTTTTAATGATGAATAAAAGCGGTTTTGGACATACAAGGTTTCCACCCGACAACAACAATATAAGATCTGAATGTCTGCATGTCTCGAGGGCATCTACCTCTTTTCTCTCTGCCACAGTAGACTATTTCTCCTCTGTCTGTCTGTCTGTCTGTCTGTCTCGCTCACTGTCGGTGTATTTCCTGCCCTCTCAGCATGTGTGTGTGACAGGGCATTCGTTTGGTATCGCTGCTGTGGTTACACTGGTGACAGTTCAGCCAGGACGCACAAGGACACAGCGGTGACGCACAGAGCAGTCTTTAAAACGCCACGCTCACAGCCTCTGACCCTCTGTCTAGTCCCCTCTGAGATCTAGTGCTGTTGAGGATTTCAGATGAAGAAATGACAGATGAAGAAATGAGTGGTCTTTAATGAGATGAGCCACATGCAATGAGCCATGCAAAAGCCAACTGTCCATGGACTGTTGCAATATCAGCTGAGGTTACCCGTTCAGCTCATCGTTTTTAGACCCTCCAAGCCACTTCACGTTTCCAGACCATAGGTCGACTTGGTTGACCTATTCAGATGAATATATTCTTAGGCCTAAGTCCGATTTGAAAATTACCCACTGTTTTTCTGGAAAACATATTACTCTGCCTCTGTAGCAGTTAGAAACAAAATTCCAAAACTATTTGATAGCTTACACCTTTGGCTTTCATAGAAAAATAATCTGAAAAACTTAAAATATTTTTTTCAAAGAATGGCTGTACTACATACTGTACATACTGTAATACACAATTGTACTTAAGTACAAAACCGTTTGTTTTGTATTTATAATTTTTAAAACGATTTAAACTATTGAAAACAGCCAATCTAGATCTAGATCTGCTGTTTTCACTACTTTTGTGAGATGGCCTTGTATGATGAAGCAGGGCTTTACTTTGCGATTTTTTTTTCACAAATTTCAAACTTGGAGATACAAGGTTTCTGCCCGACAGTGACAATATATTCCCCATTCGTTTTGTGTCAATGTATTTAATTTAATTCTTTTTTTTTTTACAGTTTTTATCCTCTGGTGAAATTCTGTCCAATAATGCCATGCCCAAAAATAGGGATGCCAGATTGAGCCAAATTCCAATCAACCATACCGATAATAGTGTTGAACCTTGAATTTGTAATCCAGCCACCGACTCGGCAGACATGTGTTTATTTCAAAGGAGAAGGTACACTGTAAAACATATCAGTGTAGCAGACAGCAGTACTGTACTATAAGCCGACATCATTAATAATCCGGTATACTAATCCAGTATACATGTCACCACATTTGGCTGCAGCAAATAGTCAACTTTCACGCTCAGATAAATGTTTAAATAGATCTCAACGTCTCTCTTTAATAGCCTTGAAGATGGATGACGTCCGTAATGAACCAAAAAGAAAACGCCAGCGGCTGTTTACCAATGCACCACCATTACTCACACGTCTCGCCAACAGACGCCATTCGTCATTTTTCCGGAGACAGCCGCGGTCCTGGATTGCAGGAGAACGGTAAAAAATAATAATATCACACGATATTTGTGGGGGCTGTGTGCGTGCGTAATAAATTTGAGGGAGATTGCATTGTCAACGGGCAGAATTGGAAGCAAACAGGCTTACCACTATTAACATTAATAACCGCCAAGACGCTAAATATATTTCCATCTGGTGACGCTCCCCCCCGCGGGATTAAATTATTCATGAAGCCTGCTTCGCAGACAAACACACGAGAGGAATATCTCCCTGGCACGGCGAGAGTGCAAATGAAAAAATACAAAACGGATAAAAAGAGAAATATGAAATATGAAAAGCACAAAAAGAAATCACATTACCGACTGACTCATTGCTTATTTATTTGCTCCATTCATAACAACGCGGATTAAAAAGAGTGGATAAATCGAGGGCTGTTGCAGTCGCGTTGCGTCTCCGAGCGTCTCTACACCCCATACGAGCAGCTCCTGGTCCACTTGTACATTCCCATAATGCACCACTCTGGTGGTTTCATTCTTGAATGTGTTCCTACGTCTCCGCCAGGCACGTGCACACATAGACATCGAAAGGGGTTTGAGCCCCTGCCCTTTATTTGTCTGTAAGAAAGCGCCTTAATTCTCCAGACCATGAATAGAGTTTTTACTATGGTGAAAGAAATGCAAATGCCCCCATTCCATGCCATACCTGAAGGCAGCATTCAAGAGAATTGCCTTGTCCAAACTCTCCTTTAACTTGAATGCATTCTCATGTTGAAAGAATTGCCCTCTCTGTGTAGAAACCAATGCTCACATCTCCAGTATTGACTTGATTATGCTTAGTTCAGTGTGGCATCAAGCATCGAAAATAGCAGACCTCCAAGCTCACAACAAGTCGCAAAATTATAATGCTTTGTGCCTTTTACTATCTTGTGTTCTTGATCATGCTAGCCGTATTTTATACTTTACTATTCGGAAATTGCATTAGATTTGCGATTTCTGTGTTAACTCTATGGGCTTTTAGCAGGGTTTTACCCTTCAAAATGTGACTTCAGCACCAGGGGGATGCTGAGTGGGCGGGCCGTGAATAGGGCTAATTGTGAAAAATGAAAACGGGACCTCCAAATATTCAAACTTTTTTTTCCGGAATTCTGACAATGATGACAATGATCATATTCTTTGAGACACACGTCCAAGTTTTTGCCCGGTCAAACAGCATGTGACGTTGATGCCCTTCCCTTATTCGCTCATACCAGGGCATGTGGTACCGTTGTTCCCTATTGAGCTTGGCACATTTCCTGGGGCAAGCTGCCCAGATCACGTCACATGTGTCTTCTTATTTTTTCACTCTAAAAAGCGCCTGCAATTTAGTGCATTTGAAACTACATTGCAGTGCACATCATGGGGTGATAACTGCTTGCCTCCTGTGAATTGTTTTATTTTGAGAGAAAAAAAAACTGGGTGAAATGTGTCAATTTCAACAGGAAACAACGGTATTTGTAGGCGAGTGCATCTCTCCACTCCGACATGTCTCCTTTCCGACATGTCTCCATTCCGACACTAACCCTATCTCTAACCCTAACCCTAAACCTTGGGCCCATGGGAGTGTCGCCACTCCGACAATAAGAAGTCAATTTCGGAGTGGCAACATGTCGGAATGGAGAGAGCCTCCCTGTGTAGGCAGATTTTTTTTTTATTACCTGGTACGCCTATCCTGTTTCTTTGAGGCACTACATTGTTGCCACTGCACTCTATTTACGCGACTATTTACGATTTTACGCTGTTGTTTGTTGTCTAGAGTTCATGCTTACTCAGCTCATTCTGATCTCACACTTGTAAATCGCTCCGGATAAGAGCATTTGTTGAATCCCTAAATTGTAAACTGTGCACTTCTCACAGAGCATTACCAAGAAAAAAGATACACTTCTTTTATGACTTCACAGAACAGCGGCCTTGGCTTGTGCCGTCTGCCATAAAAGCTCTGCAAGGACTTAGAGTAGAATTACACAGATTCACAGGAAAACAAACACACCCCGCATATATAATGCCCACCGTCGGGTGAAAACCTTGTATGTCCAAAACGGTTCATTTTCAGGAAATGGGGTGGGGGGGAGTGTTCCATTGGAAGTCATTATAATACATAATTGTCATTGGTTCAATATGTGTCTAACCCACCAAGACTTAATCACATTAACCAACAATTATTTTTGAAAGATATTTTGGGGGCTTGTTCTGCCTTTATTTATAGTTTCATAGCAGAGACTGCAGAAAACGAGAGAGTTGGGGAGAGAGTTGGGGAGAGAGCAGCAAAGACCTTCGGCAGGGGTGTCACACCAAATTCTGGGCCCTGGGTACTTTAACTATTGAAAAATAGCAGATATACAAGCTCACAGCGCGGCACTCGGAGCTTGTAGATCTGCGATTTTTAGAAAAATCGTGAAAATGTGTGCAAGTCTTTGAATATTTCAAATCCTTCTAAGGTTTTTTTCAAAAAAAACTATGTTTCTATGTCAGTGGTGCTCAAACCTTTTCATGTGAAGGACCCCCAAAATCATATGTATTTGGCCACGGACCCCCACCTCAAAATATTTAGTTCCAAGGACCAACCAGAAGCACCATTTGAGTTACAAATGTCCGCTTAAAAAAAAACATATTCAAAGATTTGCACATCCATTCTATAATTAGGGAGGTCAGTCAGTAGGTCAGTCAGTAGGTCAGTCAGTCAGAATATGCATTGCCACCTTTCTCTCTTCAGCAACTGATCCCAATTTTCACATGGCATTGGCCATTATCATTATACAGACGATGACGGAGCCCGATTTCCATTTTTACCAAATTCAAGCTATTAATTCGCGTTTCTTCACCACTTCTGTACAGCACAGCCTGTTCAGCTCAGCCTGTTGTCAGGGTTACGGTCCGTTCCTCCAGGCCATGGGATCCCATAGCCCCACACACACCTCTCTCACAGTTAGGAATGTTGCAGTGAAGAGTCTCTCTCTCTCTCTCTCTCTCTCTCTCTCTCTCTCTCTCTCTCTCTCTCTCTCTCTCTCTCTCTCTCTCTCTCTCTCTCTCTCTCTCTCTCTCTCTCTCTCTCTCTCTCTCTCTCTCTCTCTCTCTCTCTCTCTCTCTCTCTCTCTCTCTCTCTCTCTCTCTCTCTCTCTCATGCATGGGTCATGCATGCACCGGGTCATCTTTCAACGGGTATGGAAAAACTATGTGGATTAAGTGCATACATCCCCATACCTCTATTCACCTAATTTTGCTGTTAAATTAGTTGTATCCATCATAAATATACACTCCTCCATGGGCTGCTGCTTACATTATGATGCTCCCACATATTCTCACGCACGCACCAGTTACAGTAACTTTCCCCACAACCCACACATATTTTGGAGCACATATCTTTGAACGGGTAAGGTCTAGTCTTTTCAAAATTAGCAGATCTACAAGCTCGCTGTGAGCTTATGTATCTGCTATTTTTCAATAGCTAAAGTATAAAATAATTAAGGCCCCTCCTCCTTGGCCCTAGTAACTCAGTCCCACTCCCCCTTCCTTGTGACGCCCCTGACTGTCTTTAACGGTGCTCGAACCTGCGGTGCGCTGCTAGGCTGCTTATGAGTCTAGGTGCCCGTACCGGTTCCTTCTCCTCCAAGGAACAGGCAGGTGTTGTATTTGGACTGGATTTATTATAAGAAAGTGTTTTAGCTGGCTGTGAATGCCCAATATAGGACAGACAGAGTCACATTGGGTGTACAGTACAAGTGAAATCATTTTGCCAACTCAAAGGGCTAGAATTTAGAGACCAACAGATGGCGTTGGATGCATTAACAACACTCAACATGCTGCTTCTTGCATTGTTTACAGCAGTTAATAGCTGATCTACAAACGTGTCGCGTTGCGTGCAAGGTTGTTGAAGGCTTCGGCTACTTCACAGCGCGAAGCGACGCATCGCGCACGTGTAGTTGTTGAATCCTGAAAAGTTTTGGACATGTGAGGTTTTGACCCGACAGAGACAATGTATTTTCATGTTTTCCTTTCCAGGAAAAGGCACAGAAGTCAATACAGTGTTTTCTCCTCCAGGCTGATTCATTGAAAGCCATGCAGGTCTATAACGTACATCTGTACCAGATAATGTACACGGTAATGCACTTCACACATCTCTAAAGGATCACAACCCACTAGACTAGAGCCTTTTCTACTGCAGGGATACTCAAATAGATGAACCTGTGGGCATTATTACAGACAAGGGGCCAGGGGCCAGTTGATAAAATAACAACATTATTCTTGATGACTTCTGTATTTCATTGGTGCCTTATATTGTCGATCTTAACAACTGACACCGTTTTCAGGCAAATTAAACATACCGGTAGTTGTATTGAATTAGCTGTGATGGTAAAATGAAAGCAAAAGCAGCCGTCCATTTTGGGTTAGAATGACTTTCTGTTCAAACTTTTTATGGAGTACGTTTTAGCCAATGAGGAAGCAGCATTCTCTATGACATCACCTTTATCCTGCCGGAAGTGGCCCCGCGGGCCTGAGTTTGAGTCTACTGTCTGCTTGTGGTTTTCAACCCTTTTCATCCGGAGTCCCCGGACCACGGGTTGAGAACCACTGCACTAGACTAGAGCCTTCTCTACTGTCTGCCTCTGCTTACCTATTGCACAGTGTATCTGTGTACAAAACACTAGGCTATAGCACTTCAAGCAAGTTTCATGTCAAGGACAATATTGTTTAAGAATAATTCAGGGGTTGCCTGTCTTTTTGCCAAGAGAAAAAAAATGTCTCCCAAGTCGCGACTCAACAGCAAAAAGAATCTTCAATGTCAACAAACATGCTTCGGTCCAATAAACCTGAAAGTCTCACAAATGCTGAACTGCAAAGGGAAATGTTCAAACAACAGACAAAAAAGAAAAAGGAGGCGGCATAAACAATTCAGCATTGTACATGCATTTCAAACAAGCACGAGGTTCAGAGAGAGAGAGAACAAAACACATTGCACAACAAATGCTTCTGAAAGTTAAAACATCCGAGTGTCAGGCAGCTTAGAGGCTAGAGCCGTATATATGTTGGTATGCAGTCAGTATATCCAGGACAAAACGCTGTTGCACCTGATGTCATATTGCATTCAGTATAGTCGGGAGCATTAGGGAGATAACATGGTCATTTTCTGCTAATTAGTCTAAAAGCGCCACATTTTGCACAGATGTATCCCAGAGCATGCTCTAATGATTTAGCTAGGGCGCCCGAGTCGGCGACCTTCGGGGTCGCCACAGCGGCCAAATCAAGTTGGGCTCATCGTAAAATGCTTGCAATAGATTCAGCATCATGACAAACCCCTAGTTAGACCCCTCACATCCTACTTGAAGCAGATTTTTTTCCTCCTGTATAAAAAGTCGATGGGAGCCCAACTTGATTTGGCCGCTGTGGCGACCCCGAAAGTCCGCGGCTTGGGCGACCTTGCTAAATCATTAGAGCATGATCTGGGCTACATCTGTGCAAAATGTGGCGCTTTTAGACTGATTAGCAAGAAATATCCCTAACACACCCGACTAGTAGCCTATATTTTTGTGAAGAGTTTCTTAGCCTGTTGATGCATAACGGATTAAATGTCACGTGTGAACGTTTCTACATCTTGAAATGGTCCACCATGACCACTTAACACTTACAGTAAGTTGTTTGTTTCAATGATCAGTGGATCGATTTGTGTTCCACCTTGGATCAGTGGATCCAACATAGTATACAATTTATTATTCATTCGGTTCTTTATGAAAACTTTCAACCCATTAAAACCGGGAAAGCCACCTTTTAGATTTTTGCATTGGCTATTCAAAAATAGCAGATATACAAGCTCATAACATTTTTTATACATTTTTAAATATGTTATATTCCTGGCACAATACATTTTCAGATGGACTAATACGGACTAATTAACTAGGGTCCTTGCCACGAAAAAGCTTGAGATTTAGAAGGCATTTGTAGAATCAGCCTTAGTTCTTAATGGGATAAATGAAAAGTACAATGCATTAAAAATATATGTAATTAATTATCTTTTTCAGTTATTTGCTGGCCCACTTGCAGTACCCTCATGGACCAGCAGAGCAGCCTGGTCCCCGCGAGGGCCCCTGGTCGATAATCTTTTAAGGGCCCCACCACCCTCCAACATAACCCCACCTCCCTACCGACGCACACTACCTCGGATTTTAAGCCATGATGATCATCTGTGGGCCAAGAAAGCACCTGTAGACAACAGAGGAGGGGCCCACACATTTGATATTGAATTAACGTATACATTTAATTTTAGTAAATTGTCAATGACCACGCGGCCCAGTTCCCCAAGGGCCCCTGAGAGCCAAGGGCCCCTGGCAACGGCCCCACCGGCCCAATGGTTAATACAGCCCTAACCATGATCCACACGTTTGGAACCACTGTAGTAATTCCAACCAAATCGATCAACAGGTTCTTGTCACCTTGTGGTGCGGCCGTGCTGAGCTAGCCAGCTGTTGGGATGTCGCACGGCTGCGAGGTTACTATGCAGCAAGTAGGGATGGGACGATAAGCAATATTATCGTTTATCGTGATAAAAAAAAACACTCATGATAATCATATCTTGTAGATTTTATTTATCGTGATATCGTCCTCCGTCATGCACTGGGATCAATTTTACCTTTTATTTGCCGAGCTGCATATCCGGTACCACTTAAACCCATTTAGAATTGGTAAAAGGTACTTATAATCAGTGTTGGGCAGTAACGAATTACTAATAATATATTACTGTAATATTATTACTTTTTCCAGTAACGAGTAGTGTAAGGTATTACTCTAAAAAAATGGTAATATATAACGCTTTACTTCGCAAAAAAAAGCCTCGCTACTCCGTTACTAGCCATTTTAGCCGATTGCAGAAAAAGAACAGATCTACAAGATATCAACATACATCTACAGAGATGCGATGTAGCTTGTAGATCAGTCATTTGCGCAGCGCGCACAGTTATGACGTTGCTTATGTCATGAGACCAGTGCATGGACCAGTGTCAGCGCTGCGTTGCCTGTCACAGTCACAGAGAGAGCATACAACGTGCGATGCGCTTACATGGATGGGACGTTTACAATCTACAAGCACTCCTCTCGGCCGTGGAGGGGTCCGCCGCGGGGTCCGCCGCGGAGGGGTCCGCCGCGGGGGTCCGCCGCGGACCGTCCGCGGAGCTCAGCGGGACCACCGTGGACCACTGCGGACTGAGTTGCTGCGGTTAGCCAGTTAGCGTAGCCTCCACTGTCTGTCATGTCAGGGCCGGCGGCAGCCCACAATGGCTGAGGGTGCTATGGCTGAGGGTGCTATGCTTTAACTCATTTAGTGCCACCCTAGTCACCACTAGAGGGCGCCCAGTGGCCATAGAAAATCCCATAGAGATATGCTGGTATATGCAGAAGCCCTGCAGCCATGACTTGCCTGAACACTTTCCTTTGTGCATGTACAGGAAGAGGATGAAGTTAGCTTGAAGTTAGCTATTGGCTACCAAGCATTTTAGAAGCCTTATTTTCGTCAACTTAGCCATGATTAAACCTTGCACACCTCATGCATGGGAAAAAAAACAGAGAAGAATGAGCTCTAAAAAATCCAATGCAATCCTGGATTGCATTGGAGTGGATTTGTGCAGTTTGTTCACAGCTTTCAAACAAAAAAATCTGATTGGAAATCCGTTCAGGCATTCTTGAGATAATCGCCATTATGTTTTACATGTTATGTAAACAAACATGGCTGCCCTGTATGTTAGATGGGGTTGTATGGGGGTGGAA
Source organism: Nannobrachium achirus (assembly GCF_963921795.1). NCBI lineage: Eukaryota > Metazoa > Chordata > Actinopteri > Myctophiformes > Myctophidae > Nannobrachium > Nannobrachium achirus. The sequence goes on from NC_137826.1 coordinate 51,024,034, forward strand.
CATGCAAAATCGCGATTGAAATCATGTTCACTAGATTTGATGGGGTCCAAAAAAAAAATTTCAATTTTTTTTTTTTTCAAATTTCTTTTTTTTTTTTTTTTTTTTTTTTTTTTTTTAATATCCCGAACTAGTTCGGGATAGGCACTCTGGGATGCGAAAATATATCCCGAACTAATTCGGGATAGGCACTCAATGAGTTAAGTGAAGGATACCCAACTCAAATCGGCCAGGTGAAAACAAAAGGCTAAATTTGCATACCAATGGGAGTGTGTGCCAAACCGGTTGTGGCCAGCCAATGCTGATCTACTGTATTATAATGTAAATTTTGGGAATTACTGAGGTGGGGGTGCTCCCTGGCCAAAATGAGGGTGCAAAGCAGGCCTCAGCACCCTCAGGGAGTTGAAAGCCTACTTTCCTTAGTGGGAACACCCAGAGCCACTGCACCTCACGTCTAAAATAGCCTACACTTTTTAGGCAGAAAAGAAAATATGTAGCCTATTATTTAAGGATAATATAGGCAGGGGTCTTCAACAGAGCTGAGAGTTTTAAATGTAATAAAAAATAAGCAATGTTTTGTTGGGTTATAGTCTTAATTATTAATTGATTCGCTTGTAGGCCTATACCAAAATCCATTAAAAAAAGTAAACTGTTCCCAGGTCATATATTGATGTGTGATTAAAATGTGATTAATTGAGATTAATTAATTACAAAGCCTGCAATTATAATTTCTTTAATCGCATCCCAGAGACTCTTATTGTTCCAATACATTGGATTCAGTTCTAAAAGGAGCTGGCTAAACAGATTTTGCAGGGAAAAAAAAAAGTAATATAACTTAATATATTACATATTACTCTTGATTATAATATAATAATATATATAATATTATTACTTTTTCCAAGGAGTAATAAGTAATAAGTAACGATTACTCTCCTAAGTAATATTGCCCAACACTGCTTATAATATACGTCTTTTTTCACTCTATCAAATGTCTTTGCCAAAAAAATGTCTATCTACCTCACAACGTGTTGTGAGCTTGTAGATCGGCATTTTTTGGGCAAATGTTCCGTCCCAGGATAATGTTTTTTTTATTATCGCAATAATATCGTAAATCACAATCTTTTTTCACAATCATCGTGATATGAAATGTTCATATCGTCCCATCCCTAGCAGCGAGAAGAGAGTCATAGCGGATAGGACAGAAGAGAGTCATAGCGGATAGGACAGAAGAGAGTCATAGTGGATAGGACAGAAGAGAGTCATAGCGGATAGGACAGAAGAGAGTCATAGCGGATAGGACAGAAGAGAGTCATAGTGGATAGGACAGAAGAGAGTCATAGTGGATAGGACAGAAGAGAGTCATAGCGGATAGGACAGAAGAGAGTCATAGTGGATAGGACAGAAGAGAGTCATAGCGGATAGGACAGAAGAGAGTCATAGCGGATAGGACAGAAGAGAGTCATAGCGGATAGGACAGAAGAGTCATAGCGGATAGGACAGAAGAGAGTCATAGCGGATAGGACAGAAGAGAGTCATAGCGGATAGGACAGAAGAGAGTCATAGCGGATAGGACAGAAGAGAGTCATAGCGGATAGGACAGAAGAGAGTCATAGCGGATAGGACAGAAGAGAGTCATAGCGGATAGGACAGAAGAGAGTCATAGCGGATAGGACAGAAGAGAGTCATAGCGGATAGGACAGAAGAGAGTCATAGTGGATAGGACAGAAGAGAGTCATAGCGGATAGGACAGAAGAGAGTCATAGCGGATAGGACAGAAGAGAGTCATAGCGGATAGGACAGAAGAGAGTCATAGCAGATAGGACAGAAGAGAGTCATAGCGGATAGGACAGAAGAGAGTCATAGCGGATAGGACAGAAGAGAGTCATAGCGGATAGGACAGAAGAGAGTCATAGCGGATAGGACAGATGGCTCAAATGATGGCCGCTGGTACTAAAATGGCCTTTCTCAGACCTCACACCACGGTTGTTTTTGGATGAGACACTTGTAAATCATGGATAAAAAAATAATAATGAAAATAAAAATAGACAATGAAAGACAACGACTATAGGCCAGACTTTTTAAGTTAAATTCCATAACATTGATCAGTGACAATATAAGAGCAGGCTTTTGTTTTTTGTTTTTTTTTGCACCACATTTCCAAACGATGCATCATGATGGCTTTCTGCATCTTTAGGAATGGGCTTATTGTGTGTAAAGACATATTCAGCCCCTTGTATGCATGCCCCCAGCCACCGAAATCAAAATCATTAAAATCTCTAAAACGATAGAAAGGAATAAATTAACCAGCCTTTATTTTATCTAATTGCAATCTAAAATATGAACCCTTGTTGTAAAAAAACAAAGTTGTCCTATAATGGGTTAAGTAAAGTAAGTAAGCCATGAGGCCCGGTAGGAGCCTATCTCCTGTTTCTGTAGCGTGAGGCAGTTTGATGTCCAAGTATAAGTTCGAACCCCGACCTCCCAGTCTCAGGACGGACACTCTAACCACAAGGCCTCCTCTGAGCTGGTTCTTAATGGGTTAAGGGGGATTTAAAAGCCAGCCCTCGATGGTACAGCCCTGCATCTAAAGTAAAAGCAGCCAAACATATAGGCCTCAGTAGCACATTAGCATTCACACAGTGTCTTGCAGTGGAAGTCACTGACTCCAATTATTGGGTCAGGACCGGGGGAACCGGCCACCAGCTGCTCCTGTTTCGGGCCCCGCTGTGTGACAAGAGACCAGGGTCTGTTCGCTTTATTGTTTCACCATCTCTTGTTAGGGACTGTTTGTTTTGTAGTCGCCACGGGAGCCAGTACATTTTTTTGTATTTTTCACCTTCGCTTTGCTTCGCTAAATGGTAAACGGAGTACATTCATATAACTTTCCTCCAATGTGCTTTACATTGTATTTCACATTCACCCGTTCACACACCGATGGCGGAGGAAACACCAACCTGCCCATCAGGAGCAGTTAGGGCTTCAACGTCTTGCTCAAGGACACTTGGACACGTAAAGCCCGGAGAAGAAGCTTGGCCCCTCCTTCAAACTTGTAACTTGGTTAGAACATAGAACCTTAGGATTCCAAGACGGTCGGTCTACCTCCTGAGCCACTGCCGCTTTGTTCAAAAGAGTCTGGCCGATGCCTTGACGTTATAGATTAGAACAAGGAAAAAAGAAAAGGGTTAAACACAGGTCCGTTTGACTCAGAACTAAGGGTGTAACGATAGTAACTGCATCGAAATATAGTTTTTCTAATCGAATCGTCAGTGCAAATAATCGATTGTATCAATACCTACCTACTTACTAGCATTTTTAAGAAGAAAGAGAGGTTTAATTGTCCATGTATCGTTTCGTCAGCCATGTATCGTGATATGTATCGAATCGCTATTAAAATGTATCGTTACACCCCTTACTCAGAACACTGGATTAGCAATACAGCAGAGTCACGAAAGCAAACCCCCATCTGAGCTGAAAGGTTGCAGGATGAGACTACTCGTATTTTAATTTGTCAAACACTGTGTGTACTTTTTTTCTAAAAAAAATAGATTTATTTGTGGGCTTTTATGCCTTTATTGATAGGTCATAATCCTAGTTTGACAGAAACAGGGAGAGAGATTGGGAGTGACACAGCAAAGACTGGATTGGAACTCGCAGCGGGCTGTCAGGCTAGTTTGGAGCCTCGGTGCCCCGACCGATATACGCCACAACGCCAGTGGTACAGGCCGCTGCGTGTACTTTAAAAGGACATATTTACCGTGGTCATTTGAAGGAGATTTCAAGCATAAGAGACAACAAGTGCGTGGTCACGGCTCACGCTCAATTCAACATCACTCAACATCACTCCCCCGACGACATGACAGCGGGGGAAGGGGAGAACTGTCGTTCAACAAAGGCGTTTCTATCACCATTTATCAAATCATCCAAGGGGGAAGGAAACCTTGTATGTCCAAAAGTGTTACGCTTAACCACTCTCACTTCCACTTGGAAAGCGCAAAAAGAGCATATCGTTGTTGCTGCGTGGAAACCTTGCATGTCTAAAATATCTGCTTTTATTATTGTTTTAAAAACATGATGACACAGTGAAAATAGCAGATCTACAAGCTCACAATGCCTCACGGCGTGAGGCGTTGTGAGCTTGTAGACCGGCTATTTTCACTACTTTTGTTTGCAACACTCTTGCACTCTATGTTGAAGTAGGGAATTCATTTACGAGAGAAACCAATAAGAAGTTTAAATATGGAGCTAGGTACGCGGTTTCTGCCCGACAGCCTTGAAAACGAATCCTTTTATCCATGAAAGGTCATCAGAGCCGTAAGTGAAATGACATTCACATGAGTATCGCCCGGGAAGTGCAGCCTCGATAGGCAATTTCCAAAAAGCAAGTGCTGGAAATTGTTTATCTAATCATGTTTGTCACAGTCATAATTGTAGGTCAGCGTGTCTCAAACTGGGGTCCGGGGAATCTCCCAGGGGTCTTTGGGGGAGATCGAGGGGGTCCCCAGCAAAATGAGGAACAGTTTAAACCCTTAAGCTTCATTTCAATATTTTGCCCATTATACAAGCTCACAATGTGCCCCTTTAAAGGAGTAGCTCACCCCCCAAATGTCTTTTTTTTTCTATTGATTACTCACAAGACAATAATCGGCATCGGCTATTTTTGTACATACAAGGTTTCCACCCGACAACGAAGATAGGAAGCAAGATGTCCTTCTAGGCGAGGCAAGCAAGGCATTCATGCTCACACGTTATTCACACTCAAACTAGATATGCTTTAAACCTCGCCCTGTCCTTTTTGAGCACTCTAGTCTAGACCCAGGAGCAGGTTGGGTTAACGCCCCAGCCTGTGTCTTCCGTGAGGAAGAAGCCCAACAAATCCACGGTGAGGCCTTTAGGAGGGCCATTCCAGCCACAAGCGGAGCCTGCAGCACCACCTTGCCCAAGTGGAGCTTGCAGTACTACCACTGGCCAACCCTTGCGGCCCAACCACCTGCAGCAGCTGAATGGAATGTTTGGATCGGGAGTCTGGTGCAACACACAGGTTCTGAACCTGGTGAGAGCAGGAGAGGACCTGGTGAGACGTAGGAGGAGCCCGGCCAGGAGTCAACCCATAGAGCCTAGTTCTTCCATGCGCCAGAGTGGTGCTGCCCCCAATCCCGGCAGAGTAGTTCCGGTGCAGCACATTGAGTGACCCTGGTCTTTCCCTAATAGGACTGATAGTGGATAGCTACTGGGACGTAAGTCGGGACTTGATCAACCCCGCCTGGGTCACCTGGGCGAGGGTGTATGATGTTGCGAGACCCGAAACACCCGTCGACCCCAGGCTACATCACTGATGATACGTCCCAGTTGCATCCTTGTGATGTTTTTTCATTAGACTATTATACTACATACAGTACATGAGATTTTATAATTGATTATGTTCATTTTTTAAGTATTCTATTTGTCTTGTAACAGTGTCCGGATAAATACAATAAAAACACTGTCCATGTTATGCTCTACTACTCGACCAATTAAGTTAGCCCGGCCTCAGCCCTCACAACAAATCTGTTATTTATTTTATCTGTTATATCTGTTTATTCATTTATTTTATTTATTAGTACAACAACCTTCTTGTTTTCCTACCTTGTCCTACTTGGGGACCAAAACACCAACTGTCGTCACACATAAAAGAATACAAAAAATAAAAATAAGGCGAGTCAGGTCAGAGCTTGGCTCAGGGCAAGGCTTTGCAGGTTTGCAGCCGATATGTCAAAACACCAGTGAAAAGTATTAAACAAAGCCTCTGGGTACGCCGCCTGCAAACAAAACGGTGTCACTGCGTTTCAAAGCCAGACAGAGATATATCGCCGATGTCGGCCGGAAAGCTTGCATGTCCAAAACTGTCCTTTTTTTTAGTGGTGCTAACCGCTCCTACGTCTGGCTTTGTGTGTAGGTTAGGGGTGTAACGATATAGTAACTGAATCGGAAAATCTATTTTAATTTGCAACAGTGCTGATTTCGTCGACTAAAACTATGACGAAAAATATTTGTCGACAGCGTTTTTTTTTTTTTTTCACTGACGAAAACGGAATGAAAACTAAATAAAAACTAAGCTTTGATGACTAAAACTAAGACTAAATATATTGACAATTTCGTCAACAAAATAAAAACTACACTAAAACGTTAGGGAGGGACTAGTGGAGAAGAAAGTCATTTTACTGTATGTTTGGTTGCTCTCAGGTGTTGCGTGCTGAAAATAGCCAAGCTTGTAGATCGGCTACTTTCATCACGCAACCAAGTGTAAAATCAGCCATTACCATGTCATCAAGGCCTGCCAAAATACATTTTAGTTGACTAAAACAACTGTAGATTTAGTCGCCTAAAATCTTATGATATTTAGTCGACTAAAACTAAAACTTTTCAGGTTACTAAATTATGACTAAAACTAAAAGACATTTTATTCAAAAGACTATGACTAAAATTAGTCATAGTCTCATGTCAAAAACAACACTGATTTGCAATGATCTACTTTTATCGATATGCCAAAGCAAAATATCGTACCGTTTTGTATCGTATCGTTTTACAACGCAGATAATCGGTATCAAATTGTTTTGCAATGCAAATAATTGTATTTAGCAATTTTAAGAGGGAAAATAAAAAAGAGGGGTCTAAATACTTTTTGTTACTAATTCCATTCCATATAGCTACTCTTGGTCTATCGATAAATGTTTGTAATCTCAATGTGTTCATGTCAAGGTGCAGGTTTGTCCATATGTGTTGAAATATAATGTCCACTTGTAAAAAATATATATATATATATATATATGTTACGGTTAGTTTGGGTAACTCGGTTAGACTGTGGTAAGAGCGCTTGTTTTGTCGTTCACCACACACCAATCACCACCAGATGGCGACGACAGCCATTCACTAGTGAAGGCACTGACGTCACTCGTTTGCGACTCTCTTTCTTTATTTACTAGCCTAGCCTAGCCTAGCCTAGCCTAGCTTGCCCAGGCCTTACGGCCTGGGCATAAATATAACGATTGCATTCACCATGGCTTCGTAACTCGCGCGGCGCGCGGCCATGGCCCGCTCTTCGCGGCCACTCGCGCCTGCGGCGCTCGGGGGCGAAGAGCAGGACCAAGGTCCGCTGGCCTTCGCGCCGCTTGCAATGTCGTGGACAATCGAGCGGCTCCGCCTGGAGGACGTTGTTGTGGCGACCGCTTGTTCCGCCCCGTGCGGCACGGCGAGCGCTCCGTTTCTCTATCTAACCGTTTCTCTATCTAACCGTGACATATATATTACACTTGTAACCCACGTTCTCTACATGGGTTTAAGTGGTTATTTTACAAAGAAAAACATTAGAAAAGGTGAAACGCGCTTTCCGCCCGGGCAACAAGGCCATCATTTCACAGCTCAGGTCTTTGAGGTATTCACGCCACGCCGAAGCTCGCGGCGTGAAAGATGGATAAATCTATAAGATGCCTGGAGCGAAACCCGGTGTCATCATTATGTTTAGAGCACATCAATCCAGGGGGCTTGTCACACGGTAGCTGTATGAGACATGCTGATAGCGCGCACGCACACGCACACACACACACACACACACACACACACACACACACACACACACACACACACACACGCGCACACAGCTGTCTGTGTAGGCCGACCAACATTGATCGACGTCTTTCACGCCGCGGACGCCTTAACATAGTCATCACAGACTACGGTCAGCAGTTCCAGGGAGACACAATCCATCGTGCGAGAGAGAAGAGGAAAAAAAGGTCTGAGTTTTGCAGATGAAAACACTATAGCAGCGGTAGACAAAGTAACCCAACTCCCGCACTTATATAGATAGATATTGATACTTCCATGGTCAAATAGTACTCAACTACAAGGGAAAGTTGCTCTGTCAAGTACTGTACTCGAGTTAAAGTACTGGACTAATTCCTTTTTTTTTTAAGAATACAAGTTTTCAAATTGCAAGGTACATTTTCTTTCTATTTCGTTTGACATTTCTAAAAACAAATGAAGGAGGAAATGGTGAAAGATCAACAAGCTCACATTGACTCAAGATGTGGCACGTTGTGAGCTTGTAGAGCTGCTTTTTCCACTATTCTTTGAAATTGGCTTAATTCAAAATTCTGGGTCTGGGTGTTAAAGGGATACTTCACTTTCAAAAAAACTTTTGGTCATTTTATCGTGTAATCAGGCTTTTATGAACACCCTGAACAGATTTTAATATGCTTCATTCAATATTTAGATATTTGATGTAAATGTTATCAGGAGGCTTGATCTTTGGATCAAGCCTCCTGATAACATTTACATCAAATATCTAAATATTTGATGTAAATGCTCCACATACACCCATTGTAACTTCAAACTCCTTTTTAACCATGATAGATTAATCAAAAACACTCATTATTTTTTTTTCTGTTGACTCATACTACCCTCCTATTATGTGAGCAGGACGTGTTTTTTCGATAACGTTTTTCATTTATTTATTAATAATTCTCTGGGAAAATGGAAAACATTTAATACAACAATTAATTATTAAAAAGAAATGAAAATAGCCGATCTAAATGCACCGAAAATAGCCGATCTACATGCACACAACGCCTCGCACCGCGAGGCGTTGTGTGCATGTAGATCGGCTATTTTCACTACTCTAGTGCAACACTCTTGTATGATGAAGTAGGGCTTTAATTTACTCAAATAAAAAAAACACACATTTGAAACTTGGAGATACAAGGTTTCTGCCCGACAGTGACGATATATACGTCTAATGTAATGAGATGCAATGCAATGTAATGTCTCCTACTCTGAGAATATTTTAAAGAAAAAAATAAAAATAAAAAGTTGGTCACAAAAAAATAAAAAAATAAAAAGATCTGTGTTTGTGTTGCTGGGAGCGTGCAATACGAAGTGGTTGTATCTGACAACATGTTTATGTTATCCCACAAACACACACACACTACCAGTGACTTTTTTTTAAAGACTCAAGTCTGACACCCTCTCACATTAGAAAGAATTTGGACAGACTTCTTGAGAAATACTTTTGAAAGACATCTTTTAACACCTTCTAAGCCAAGGGGAGCCCCTTAATGTTAAAACCGTACTATATCGCACATCCCCCCAGGGACTCTCAGCCACGTCGTACATTCCCGGACTTTGTCTTTAAAACCGGAATAAAAGCTTTTGATCCGAAAATCGGCGATCGTCTAACCTTCCCTAGTCACCACTCGTGCACTGATAGCTCATGCAGACCGTGCATGAAGCAGAGGTGACGTCAGCGCCTTTCCTTCTCCAAGGCACCTTCCACCCATCCGTTTACTGTCTACACACTCGAGCTCCTCCTGCAGCCATGCTTGGGGCTATGCTAGCGAAACTTTTCAGTTCTGTTCTTCAGTCACACATGGACTATTTGCGGGGACATTTACGTGAAAGGATCGCGCACGCGAAACGCACGGGGACATCGACGATCGGCCAAAACCCCCATTCTATCCCAACGGAAATCGAGAAAATCATGGTGAGTTACTGGCCTGGGGGGGAAAAAAAAAGAAAAAACAGCGGCGCTGTTCAAGATGGAGGGGCTGCGGGGTCATGTTTATAAACATAATATTATGTCTCAGATCACAATACAATAATAGAAATGTCACGGCTAATCTACCAACCACCATTCTATTTCGGACGTCAAGGTGTTAAAAGACCTCAAGTTTCACATCTAGAAAACAAGGTGTCAAAGGTTTTTTTTTGCCAAAGACTGGGACAATATGCCTTTTGAGATCATTCCCCCATCATGTGGGGGAAAAAGCACCTGTGGGATTTTTTTAAATTTTTATTTTAGTTTTGGTATTCGAAGATAGCAGATATACGATAAAGTTTGCAGATTTTTAAAAATCTTGAAAGAAGTTTAGAAGGCATTGTATAATCGGGCCTCAGGTTTTAAAGGAGTAATTCACCCCCAAAATGACCCAAATGCATTTGGGTCCCATCCAGAATCAATGGGGGTAAATTTACTATAATCAAATTATTGTCTTAGAATTATGACAAAAAACAAAAGATATTATTGAACTCAAGTCTCCATGTTGTGTGTAATCAATAGAAAAAAATTACATTTTGGGGGTGAACTACTCCTTTAATGGGTTAGAAAAAGAAAAGAAAGAAAAGAAAATGACGGAGGAGAAAATGTAGCAGAAACAGAGGCAGTAGCCATAGCTATTGTTTTACATAAAGAGCACAATTCTTGCAAATATGTATTCATCTTGTGTTTGGATGAAGCTGTAACACGGCACAATAGGATTAGTGCCACATAGGAGAGCATAATACAATTCAACCTGCGTTTGAATTACCCTAGCTATTACAGTGAGAACAATACCACAAAGGCAAAGTGATTGTATGTCGTTCTGTCTGCGCGCGCGTGCGTGCGTGCGTGTGCGCGCGCGTGTGCGTGTGCGTGTGTGTGTGTGTGTGTGCGTGTACTGTACCTCATATGTTCAAAACTGTTCATTTTCAGGATTCAAATGTAAAAATGAACAACAGTAACAGATCATCAAGCTTGTAATGTGGCGCGAATGCAGATCAGCTACTTTTGATGCTTGTGTGTGTGTGTGTGTGTGTGTGTGACACTGTAGTATGATCTCAAGGAGGGCATTCATTTACAAAGAAACTCCAATGTTAGAATATGGACGCGCACACACACACACACACACACACACACACACACACACACACACACACACACACACACACACACACACACACACACACACACACACACACACACACACACACACACACACACACACACACACACACACACACACACACACACACACACACACAGTATGAGATTAAGAGATGGAGCATTGCTTGGCTGTCCTATCTCTCTATATCAATGTACTTCTACACCCTTTTCTGTCTGTATACAAGGGCATTCACCGAATATTCGAATATCAAAGTCGCTATTCGACGTTGTTCACCGAAGTCGAATATTCACTTATTTGTATTTTTTTTTTATATTCTTTTCTCTTCAGAAAAGATATAAGCTTGTCTAGATAGGAAGTCATACAAATGCCCATGGTGGATGAATTTGTTAATGCTCTATACCAGGGGTTGTCAAACCTTTTTAGGCCGTGACCCCCAAAATAAACATATTTGAACAGGGGACCCCCACCCTGACAAGCACTTAATAGATATTACATTTAATGTGACTTGGTTCCACAGATAAATATTGTGAAAATAGCCATGCTCCCAACGCCTCGCAACGCGAGGCACTGTGAGCATGTAGATCTGCTATTTTCACAATGTTCGCCTCTTGCTTACTTAATATTTGACAGTTTGGCCAGTCCTGTCGAATATTCGACTGTTCGAATACTTTGAGGTTGAATAATTCGAATACTAAAAATCACTATTCGCGAATGCCCTACTGTGTGTATACCCCGTCCCCAACCTTCCTCATGTTCTCCCTCCATCCATTCACCCATGTGAGCTACTAGCCTGGGGTTTCCCCCATAGCCTCCTCCTTCATCAACTAGATGAATCCACACATGTCAGTGGTATGTGTGGGTAGGATCGGGCCACGGGTGTACTGGAGAATGTCCTCATCAGTGGTGTACTACATTTCTTTACCCAAGTAAAATTATTAATAGTGCAATGTGGAAATCGTCTGTTACAAGTAAAGGTCCGGTAATCAAATTGCACTTGAGTAAAAGTACAAAAGTATTGGCATTAAAACAGTAAAGTATACTCATTATGCAGAATTTCCTGTGCTGCAAGTATTCAAATGTATGAAAGTCTTTTTAAAAATAGAACATCTACAAGCTCACACTACGTTGCTCACACTATGCATCCAGCAAAGGTCGGGATCAGGACTCGAAACCTGCAACATGCAGTCAGGCATCAGAGCCTTTATGGTATGTGCCTGGACCGGTAGGCCAGCGGGGGGGCCCTAAATGACTTTTTTTCTATGAATTACACACCCCACGAAGTCTTGAATTCATGGAGATTAGTATTATTATTATTGTCATCGCATTCCTGAGCCAATAATTCGATGACTGGGTGGTTGGTCAATAGGAGAATCATTACAGGAGACAACTCTGAAAAAAGAATAAAAAATAAAAAAAATAATCAAGACTTCATTGTTTGGCCTATAGGCATATAACCACGGCCACCTGGGCAAAAGGGAAAGAAAGAGGCAGTCCTAAAAAAATAAAAAGAAACAGTAAGACTCCCTAATCGTTGGAAGATAAGCGACCATCAGGTCGCAACGTGATTTGAAAGCAAAATGTGTAGGAGCAGTGTCCAAAAAAGTGTTTGAAAAAATTGGCCTGATGGTGGCGCTATATGGGAGATATCCATGTTGATGACATGAGTGTAGACATATTGTGTACCGATTTGCATGATTTTAGGGCAAAATCTGTAGGAGCAGTGTCCAAAAATGTGTTTGAAAAAATCAGCCTGATGGTGGCGCTATATGGGACAGATCCATGGTGATGAGATGAGTGTAGACATACTGTGTACCGATTTGCGTCATTTTAGGGCAAAATCTGTAGGAGAAGCGTCCAAAAATGTGTTTTGCGAGAATCGGCCTCATGGTGGCGCTAGAAGAGGGTCATGTGAGAATTAGATGGGTGGAGGTTGTGGTTTGGCAGGCAAGGACTGTGTGTGCACAATTTGGCATGGATCGGGGCAAGGGTTGCGGAGATATGAGCAGGGCAAAAGTGTGACGTGTGACGTGTGACGTGTGACAGACTGACTGACAGACTGACGGACAGCTGGTCGAGGTTTTGATAGTAACTGCGACCTGATGGTCGCAACAACAACAACAACAACATATTGACAGGAGAGAGGCAGAGGAGCTGCCAGCTGGGCAGTGTCACAGCATTATCTTTTTTTTTGTTTTTGTTTTGAGGGGCAGCTGAAACCGACTAAAGTATTTATTTGGACATTTTACACACAGATGATTTGATCATCGTGGACGTGAACTGATTTCAGCCATAATGGATGGATTTCCAGAGGAAAGTCATTCCGTCATTGTCAGTCATGTTAGCGGTACAAATGGCTTAGCAAAGATCCCGGCCATCCGTACAGTGACTGTTGCAGTTGTCATGTTGCCAGCTATCAATCATGTAGCTTGTGTGCATGCGTGCGTGCTACAGAGATATTTATTATTTTCATACCGTAGTTGTTTTAGACCAGGGGTTTCAACAGGGGGTCCGGGACCCCTAGGGGGTCCTCAGAGTTACTCTAGGGGGTCCTCCAAATCTTTGTGTGATAGAAACCTTTCTTTTTATATTAACCACTTGATCCCTAGCATCCATATTCTGATAACTTTAGCCAAAAATAGCAGATCTACAAGCTCACAATGCCTCTCACTGCGAGGCGTTGTGAGCTTGTAGATCGGCTATTTTTGGAAAGAGCAGACAGTGAACAGTCAAGTTTATTAAGTATTGACGGTTCAAGTGGTTAAATATCTGAATACCCACATTAACATGAATCCAAAATATACTGATGATCGTGCTGTCAGACAATGAAACTACGGTATATGGAATCTATGATAAGGTTGTGGGGATCCCTGCTTCATCTCTCTCTCGACTAAGGGGTCCTTGGCCTGAAAACGTTGAAGACCCCTGTTTTAGACTGATGCCAGGTTTACCTGTGATTCCCAGTTTACTGGGGCACTACACTGTCTCTCTGCATTCCATTCATGTTTTGCTTCCTTGTTGTAAGTCACTCTGGATAAAGAGTGTCTGCTAAATGTCTAGATCAGGGGTTTTCAACGTTTTCAGGCCAAGGACCCCTTAGTCGAGAGCGAGATGAAGCAGGGACCCTCCACTACCCATAGTTACCATATAGTTTCATCGTTTGACGGCACAATCATCAACGTATTTTGGATTCATGTCAATTTGTGTTTTCAGATATTATACTTAATAAACTTGACCTTTCACTCTGTACTTGGTCTGCTCTTTTTCTCTTCTACAGTCTACACCAAACCTCTTTGCCGAAAATAGCCGATCTACAAGCTCGCAACGCCTCGCAGCGCGAGGCGTTGTGAGTTTGTAGATCTGCTATTTTTGGCTAAAGTTCCCTGAATATGGACGCTAGGGTTCAAATCGTTAATATAAAAAAGGAGAAAAAAAGTTTGTATCACACAAAGATTTGGAGGACCCCCTGTAGTAACTCTGGGGACCCCCTGCTGAAGACCCCTGGTCTAAATTCTAATGCCATTGTAGTGACAAAAAGTAGCCACACACACACACACACACACACACACACACACACACACACACACACACACACACACACACACACACACACACACACACACACACACACACACACACACACACACACACACACACACACACACACACACACACACACACTGTAACCATTGTTAAAAATAATAATAAAATGATAGCTCAGATTTCATTTTGGTGATATTTTCAAGAGGACACTGGAGCTGTGTTAAGTACAGAGAGGTACAGGGTCAAGTTGAGTCACTCCATGCTAACAGAATAAGCGATGCAGTCAGCAGCCAAACAGCTGACATGAGGTTGAATGAACCAGAACAATAACACAGCGCAATATTCTGTTTAAAAAAATGTCTGTTATCAGCATGCTGTTATACCAGTGGTTCTCAACCTGTGGGTCGGGACCCCCTGGGGGGTCCCCAAATTATTTTGGGGGGTCCCCGGATGTTTAGCTAAATGTTAACATTGTTTTCTCTAAAGTGACTTTAAAGAACTTTTTAGTACCTTTTAGACCTTTTAGTTTGACCTCTGGTCAAAACATTGGTCAATTGTCAAATATATAGAGAGCAAGTGTGAAAATAGCAGATCTACATGCTCACAACGCCTTGCGTTGCGAGGCGTTGTGAGCATGTAGATCTGCTATTTTCACAATGGAATAGATTGAGTTAAACTAAATGTAATGCCTACTCCTACAATTCCAAAATATGATTATTTTGAGAACCACTGCTGTATACTAGCTTAGGGATTCTGTCTGGTAATGAGAAAGTCACCGGTTCGACTCCCACCCCCCTGTCTATGAGTCGAAGTGTCCTTGAGCAAGACACTGAACTCCTAACTGCTCTGCCCCGAAGAGGGTCCGGCGTGTTCACATGAGAAGTGCAGTGAGACCCCCCGTTGACCCAAAGCGAGAACGCAGGCAGTGCGTCTACTCTTCTCCCCTCTGAAAAGCCCTTAAAACCACTTAAACCCCATGCGGTTGACCCTCTGTGTCCCTCAGGGCTCTATACTAGTGTGTTTTCTGTTTTCTGTTACGGTGGGGAAAGCAGAGCTGCGCGACGCGTTGTGAGCTTGTCGACCTGCTATTTTCCTGCGAAAGCTTAATTTTTAGTGTTCCAGTTCCAGTTTGTCTGCTCATTTCTCTGTGGTCATCACTTTCAATTCCACTTGTTGTCAGGTCGCAAGTTACTATGAAAAGCTCCACCGGCTGTCCGTATGTCCGTCACGTCACACTTTTGCCCTACTCTTATCTCTGGCACCATTGCCCCTATCCATGCCAAACTTTGCACACACACTCCTTGGATGGCAACTCACAACCTCCACCCCTCATTTCTCACATGGCCCTCTTCTAGCGCCACCATCAGGCTGATTTTTGCAAAACACATACACTGCTCCTACAGATTTTGGCCTAAAATCATGCAAAGCGGTACACAGTATCTCTAAAGTCATGTCATCAACATGGATCTGTCCCATTTTCCATATTCCCTCCTGATTGGCTATACGATTGCTTTCTAAAGTTTGTGTATGTGACCTGACGGTCGCTTATCTCCCGATTAGGGAGTCTTACTGGTTTAATCTGTAATTCTGTATCCTGTGTATGTAAAGAGCTGGAGAAATACACTCTATAGCAATGATATCATAACACAGAGCTATTTAACACTTATTTTAACCAACAACAATAACGTATACGTACGTACCCTACCTTTAAAACCTGTCTGGGTTGCTGGGTTGCACACAAAAGCCAGAGTAGACGTTAAAATGACCCCGAACTTGTTTCGAAAGCGAAATAACCCTTTGAAGTATAAATAAAAGAAAATAACACTGTGTCCCATTTACTGTGCGGAGCGGGGCTGTGGCCGGTGTGCTGCTGCCGCAGCCACCACAGCATCTCGCAGACGGACCTGCAATCTGATATAGATTACAAATGATTGGCTGGGGTGACAGCGCAGTAATGGGAAGTGACACTGCGTGGCCATCCGTCACCACTGCTGCTGCTGCTACTACAGGCCTTGGCACGCACGCACACGCACACACACACACACACACACACACACACACACACACACACACACACACACACACACACACACACACACACACACACACACTATTAAGCACCAGCATGGTCACCTTCAGTTAATATCACCCATCCTAACAGTGTGTCTGTCTGCTGCCCTGTGGACGCAACTTGGAAAGGTAACTAAATACATCTACTCAAGTGCGTATAGTGATCTTCTTGGGTTAAAATAAGTGTTAAATAGCTCTATATTAGGATAGTAATCATTCAGTGTTTGAGGCATCTCCAAGTCTCTTCAGCTCTTCATTAAACATTTATTTATTGTTTTAGGTCGGGACACCAATTTTGTCCAATCAGGATAGAGAACTCAGACAGGATACATATTAAGCAGAGTTAGTGTCGAAGTGTCCTTGAGCAAGACGCTGAATCCCTAGTTGCTCCAGATGAGCAGGTTGGTGCCTAGCTCTGGTTCATAGCGTTAGTGGAGTTCTCCCCAATGCTATGTTCCTCTACATTCCAAATCCTTGGCAAATCCGGAAAGACCCGTCGTCTGGTCCGAAAATAACAAAATCTGTTTCGACCGATTCGATTTAGCCCTAGAAATGTATTTTAATTGTGTGGTGAGGGGCTCAGACCGCGTCCACTAAGTAGAGTAAGCTTTCAACTGTCCACTGATACCTTTGGTTTGGTGAGGGGCGAAACAGTTTATGTTATTTTTCGGTCCAGACGACGGGTCTTTCCGGATTTGCCAAGGATTCGGGATGTAGAGGAACATAGCATTAGGGAGAACTCCACTAACGCTATATGGACCAGAGCTAGTTGGTGCCTTGCATGGTTTCCTCCGCTATTGTTGTATGAATCTGTGTGAATGGGTGAATGTAATGCACAATCGCCTTGGCTAAAGGCGCTATCCGCTATATAAATGCACCATTTAACATTTATTTAGGGGGGGAGACTCCTGTTACTGAACAAACTCTCTATAGCAATGATGTCAGAACATAGAGCTTTCACCTTTTAACTAAACATATTTCTGTTTCACTCACCACACCTTTTAGTACTATTTTGAGGTACTTTTATTTTACCTACAATATGTACATTTTACAATACTTTATTCTTCAAAAGGCAAATCTTTTACTTTTGAATCCACTACAATTATTTTAAAACTTTATAGTTGTAATTTAATTGTTGTGATATTACTTATAATTACAAAACATACCATATTATGGTATACAACTAAGAATAACCTAAATTTGCAAGATTGGTTACTCAAAGGACAACTTTGTTTTTTTTTACCAAAACATGATTGTAATTAGAGGAAAGAAAAGATGAGTGTTAAAATGTTTTCCTTTACTGCTTTCTATTGTTATAGTGATTTTAGTGTTATGATTTCAGTGGGTGGGGGCATGCGTACAAGTGTCTAAATAAGTATTTTTTAGACACAATAAGCCTGCAATTTCTTTGTTACTATTTACACCAGCACCCATAAGTCACATCTGCCCATGAAAGATGCTCCTGGTGTGACATTGCAGTGCATCTTGGGAATAGGCTTATTGTGTCTAAAAAGACATATTTAGCCAATTCACCGTTTGTCAGCCTTCTGATTCGTCCCTGAGACTCCCTGACTGGCCAACCAGAAAAAACCATTCACTTTTTGCTATCGGGGGTGGAGTTTGTGCAGTGGAGAATGTTGCTTCAGGCTTTCAACAACGGTCCGCTCTGCGGAGCACGGCGTTCGCGCAGTACGGCGCCGCGAGCTGATAGCGATCTCGCTCATCATAATGAATAAGCTTCAACAAACTAGTTCACATGGACCTTATCAATGTAACTAAGAGTTACGATTGGGTACATATATTTTAAATGGGCAGAATTACGAAAAGCCAGCCTATTATGTGAGGAGAACTATAATGGCTGTCATCTTCCTACCCAAGATGCACTGCGCTTTCTCTTTCTATTTCTATTCTCTCTCTGATCCAGAGGATTAAACTAATTAAAACATATATTTTCGGGGGAAAACTACTGTTTTGCTATGTAATTACTGTACCTTTTTCTTCCCTTTTTATTAATATCACGTAGATGTGTTTTTTTGGTACTTTATATAGCTGTAATGAGGCTATGAAAAAAAAATCCCATCCACTTCCACTATAAAAGAATCTGCAATGGTGATTCTGTCCCACTGGGATTAAACAAATTAAAACATATATTTTCGGGGAAACCCCCTGTTTTGCAATGTAACTACTGTACCTTTGTCTTCCCTTTTTATTAATATCACCTAGATGTTTTTCCTTTGGTACTTTAAATTGCAATAATGAGGCAATGAAAATACCCTCTCCCCCCATTCACTGCCACTATAAAAACAATCTGCCCAGGGTCAAATGTACCACCATAGTAACAGGGCAGAATGGGGCGGGATTTGCAAATGACTGAATTGCATGCATGCCCCCAACCTGGGGCATGCATGCAAATCAAAATCGTTAAAATCACTAAAACCATAGAAGTAAATGAAAACATTTTAAAAATCATCTTTTCTAAAATATGAACACTTGTTGTAAAAAAAACAAAGTTGTCCTTTAAGCCACATTTAATATTTTGCCAATCCAATAATAGCCGACCTACAAGCTTGTCAAAGAAAGTTAGAAAAAGTTATGGTACTGGTATTTTGCTGCCAATATTCTTGCACTTTGGCATTTCTACACTGTGGTATTGCTGCTTTTACTTAAGTAGTACATGGGAGTAGCTCTTCCCCCACTGCTCCTGGTGTGACAGTGAGATAATTAAGCACCGACATGGTCACCTTCACTTAATATCAACAGTGTGTGACACCTTCAACACGTCTGCTGTCTGAATGGATGTTCTGCGCTGTCCAGTAGGACAGCGGTTGATCAAACAGTCAAACAGTGTTCTGGTGACCTCCAGGGGTCCGCTGGGGGTCCCCAAGGAACAGTTTAGAATTCAGAGAAGTATAGGCTGATTTTGGTTGGGAACGCGTGCCCCTGTGCCTAGCATAGCACCCATAGCAGGCACCCACTCCACAGGGATAATTAACACTTTTCTCGCCATTTTCGCTAAAACGCGTTTTCAGATTTTACTGCAGTTGGCCAATACGCGTAAACTCTTTTCATTGTTTATAGTCGGGATCCACATGCCCAAAAGCTCAAGGAATAGGGTTGAACCTGTGATGTTCTGCCGCACTTTTTATTTCTGTTTTATCTATTAGTTTGGTCATTAAGGTCTACAGAATGAGAGGCCTGCTCTGCCGGAAACATCGCGAAAAAAAGTTATGGCCATTTGTATATTCACTGTCCCATTGACTCCACTACACAGGAAAGGAAATATATTATAAACAAGAAAAATTCTGCTTTAAGTAGCATGTGAGGGGTCAAAATGGAGAGTTTTCATGATTGTGAATCCATTGCAAGCATTTGTTTTGCACAAAAAATATTCCTTGGGCTAGAAAACAAATCAACAAAAGTGTGAAAAGTGATGAGTCATCACTTTTCACAGTCATCACAGTGATGAGTCATCACTTTTCACACTTTTGTTGGTTTGTTTTCTAGCCCAAGGAATGTTTTTTGAGCTAAACAAATGCTTGCAATGGATTCAGAATCATGAAAACCCTCCATTTTGATCCTTCACATGCTACTTAAAGCAGATGTTTTGCTTGTTTATAATATATTTCCTTTCCTGTGTAGTGGAGTCAATGGGACAGTGAATATACAAATGGCCATAACTTTTTTTCGCGATGTTTCTGGCAGAGCAGGCCTCTCATTCTGTGGACCTTAATGACCAAACTAATAGATAAAACAGAAATAAAAAGTGCGGCAGAACATCACAGGTCCCCTCCCATTTTGAGGGACTGGATCCCCGGCTATTAATATCAGACGGCTGTCTGATACACCCCGCAGTAAAGCATGGAAATTTCCCATGATCCGTCGGGAGATGCAGTCTTCCGGGTACGCCAGAGAATTCAGAAAAGTGGATTTATCTGGGATTCTATTCCCAGATCATCCAAAATCGTCCAGGATGTTTTTTCATTTTTTTTTCAACAGACCATAGCTAAAGAAGGACATACGAAGGAAGATTACACATAGCGTGTACACACACATCGTGGTCACGCCCGTGACTTTCCGTGGGTCCTTCGAAATAAGGTAAAAGCATGAAAATCGCTAACGGAATTGCATTTCTGAATTATAAAAAAAACTACCTGGCATTTTTTTCAGAAGCCTCAGAGACCGTCTAGTCTACTCGGACATGAATCCCTGGCTCCCTAAACCTCCACAGGGCTTCTACAAATGTGCCAACATGCGCCCAATACTCAAATTCATCAAACACACAATTCTTCACCCATCCACACACTGACATAACAAACACACTGTTCTGTAGAGAAGCACTGTAGATACACAGTCTCAACGCTTTAGAACTCAGCGGCCTAAATGAAGAGTTGAGCCTTTCATGCTTCCCCAGTCTGAAAGCTTCTGGAAATAGACTGCAAACAAGCATTTTGCCAATGCTAAAAATTGCATTGGCCTAAATATTTCTGGCCCTTATTTTTCTATGTACACACTAACTTGTTTTATAACTCTATTTTGTATGACAATACATATCGTCGTTGTCGGGTGAAAACCTTGTATGTCCAAAAACGTTCGTTTTGCATTTATCATTTTAAAAATGATTTAAACTAGTGAAAACAGCAGATCTACGAGCACACAACGCCTCGCACCGCGAGGCGTTGTGTGCTTTTAGATCTACTGTTTTCACAACATTTGTGCGACGGCCTTGTACGATGAAGCAGGGCTTTACTTTGCGAAAGAACAAACAAATTTGAAACTTGGAGAAACGAGGTTTCCACACGACAACGACGATATGGACAATGGACAAATGGTGTGTAAATATCTATGTATTCAGAGCCAGAACCCTGTGACGATCACTACTGATTGCTGCATTCCTGAGACGTGCAGAACAGGGTATTACAATGTAACAGAGAGCCAAATGCCATTGGCTCATTGAGCGCACAGCCCTCAACTACCTCTGTATGTAAATGAATGCCTCCCTAGTTGCTGCTATTTATGACTCTGAGGAAGTCTGAAAGATCCAAACGTCAGTCATTAATTTATATAGCATCCACTTAAACCCCATACGG
This sequence comes from Nannobrachium achirus, assembly GCF_963921795.1. Lineage (NCBI taxonomy): Eukaryota > Metazoa > Chordata > Actinopteri > Myctophiformes > Myctophidae > Nannobrachium > Nannobrachium achirus. The sequence goes on from NC_137826.1 coordinate 51,045,419, forward strand.
TTGATCTGAGTCCCTCTGGGCTTTATACTACTGCATCTTCTGTTTTCTGTTGTCGTGAGGATAGCTTTTGCTGAATATAGCCGATTGACAAGCTACGATGGACGCGTTGTGAGCTTGTCGATCTGATAATAGTGTTCCATCAGTGTATTTTGGATTCGTGTCAATTTGTGTTTTCAGATATTTCACCACTTGAGCCGTCAATACTTAATAAACTTGACCTTTCAGTCTGTACTTAGTCTGCTCTTTTCCCCCACTACACCAAAGCTCTTTGCTCACAAGGCCTCGCAGCGCGAGGCGTTGTGAGCTTGTAGATCCGCTATTTTTGGCTAAAGTTCTCCGAATATGGACACTAGGGTTCAAGTGGTTAATATAAAAAAGGAGGAAAAAAAGTTTCCCCCAGGACCCCCTGTAGTAACTCTGGGGACCCCCTGTTGAAGAACCATGCTCTATAGGAATGGTTTTCAACCATGAGATACACAAAGTGGTTCTTGTGTAAATAAGCCAAAAAGCTTACTAGGATCTCCTTTTAGTTGACCTTGTACCCAGTGATTTCTACTGTCATGGAACTGTACTTTTCCCTATGCAAACTTACACTTTTTCCTATGCAAACTTCTAATAAATTCTTCCTATCAATCAATCCAGGTGGTCCCCAGCTAAATGATTGAGAGTTGGCAACCAAACGGACCCTTATAAATCTTTAACTCTAGAGTCATTCTCCTCTGCCACGGTTGCCCCTGCTTGTGTGACGCTCAGGACTAGCCGTATTAGGCTGAGGCGCGCCGGCCCCGTAGAATCCCTTTGATCTACAATCGTTAGTTGCTTGCAGTTCCTTTTAACCGTTCACAACATGGGCTGATGTGTAAAAGGTTTCATAAGGAAACATAGCATAGAAACGACGCGTCCCCACTATGGAGGATTATCCGCCGCTTGGAGTCAAGTGCGTCTTCCTTTGCTCGCTATAGCTTGACACGGATCATAATTAGCGTGCTTTATCCTTAGAGGCCCTGTGTCGCACAGCACAGCTTAAAGTGTCTGTTTTTCTATCGTCGTGTTGTGGCGTCAGGACACTAATGAGACAAAAAACATGAAACCCAGAGCTGAACAAAGGGCTTTCTGATCCTGAATCAGTGCCTTGGATGCTAGCAGCGTTAGTTGTTTGCCGCTCCGCTCTTTAATGATGTGTGTTGCCACGTATACCGGCAGTGGAAGTACTTTTTTTGTACTAAGTAAAAGTAGCAATACCACAGTGTAGCAGCCCAAAACACTTTAACTTAATTTCCAGCCCCCACACATAAAAACAACAATGCAACAAAAATAGAAAAATAAACAAAATACTGCCAACAATTGCATTTTTTGACCTAGATATGACGGCCACGCAGACATAACTTGGTAATTATTTTGTTCTCATGTTTTTGTTACTGACGGTACTACCTACAATGCAGTACCAATGTAATTTAGATCAGTGGTTCTCAAAGTTAGGAACCAAATGGACCCTTATGAGTGTGTAAATTAACATTGATCTTACTATATAAATTGGGGTTCCAAAGATATATAGATGCATGTCAAACTGGGAGACCTTGAAATTAAAATGGTTGAGAATCACTGCTAGAGCCGTACACATCTTCTCTTGTATGGTTGTTGGTGGCATATCTTTTCAAATGGGGGTCCAGCACTCGCCCTCTCTCTCTGAGGGTCTGCGGGATAGTGTCAATTTGAGGTCCTTGACATGAAAAGGTTTGAGAACCACTGGTTTAGTTGGCATGCTATTCAGTCGCTATGATGGTTCATTGTTTACCTGGTACCCTAAAGTTTCAGCGTACAGATTATCAGTTGGACTGTATGTAACGGAGGTGATCCGAACCTCCCCACCCGGCTTCAAACCCGGGTCTCCCGCGTGAAAGTCCAGTATCTTAACCATTACTCCAAAGGGACATCCCTATGGAACGAGAGCAGATACTAGACTTTTGAGGCTTCAGGCTGGGGCTGCGACTCTCTCCGCCACATGTATATTGTTTAGACCGATGTGTCCTTGGTTCACCTGTGATCCTAGTTTACTGAGGCAGTGCACTGTATTGTTAGCAGGGGTGTCGCACCAAATGCTGGGCCCTGGGTACAACGATTCACTGCGGGCCCCCCATGAATGTTCTTCATAGGGGGAGGGGGTTTAACCCATTTAGACTGGGAACGCATTATTACGCATTATTTTGTGCTTTAACTATTGAAAAATAGCAGATCTACAAGCTCACAGCGCGTCACCGAGTGCCGCGCTGCACGCTTGTAGATCTACTATTTTTTAAAATATTTTTGCAAGTCTTTGAATATTTCAAATCCTTCTATGTTTCTATGTCAGTGGTGCTCAAACCTTTTCATGTGAAGGACCCCATCCCCCAAAATGATATGTATTTGGTCACGGACCCCCCCATCTCAAAATATTTAGTTCCAGGGACTCCCCAGAAGCAAATTTCGAGTTACAAATGTTCGCTTAAAAAATACATATTCAAAGATTTGCACACAATTTTCTCGACTTTTCAAAAATAGCAGATCTACAAGCTCGCAGCGCGGCACCAAGTGCCGCACTGCGAGCTTGTAGATTTTTCAATAGCTAAAGTATAAAATAATTAGGGCCCCTCCACCTTGGGGCCTAGTAACTCAGTCCCACTAGCCCCCCCCCCCCCCCCCCCCCCCTGTGACGCTGTGACGATTGTTACTCCCTCTGGATAAGCGCATCTGCTAAATGCCAACAGATCTGCCAATACTCTGTTATGAGTCCTGTATTACTTGAGTAAAAAAAATATATGCTTACAATACCTTACCAAAATGTAAACTTTTTGATCCACTGTCGAGGTCCGTGCGATTACTGTAGGTGTGCTTTGTAGTATGATTTAGTACTGTATAAAGTATACAACAATTGAAATACTCATGTTAAGTAAAAAACACCTCAAAGCACAGGACAGTATACTTGAGTAAAGAAAGTACGTAAACATTTTGACATATATGGAGATACAAGGTTTCTACAACTACATATCGCCACTGTCGGGCAGAAACCTTGTATCCAAGTAAAGCCCTGCTTCATCAGACAAGGCCGTCGCACAAACGTAGTGAAAACAGCAGATCTACTACTCTCTATTTTTAAAATGATAAATGCAAAACGAACATACAAGGTTTTCATACGACAACGACAATATTTATATTATAATATTATACAGACACTTGTGGTCAGCTGGTCTCTCTCTCTCCCTCTCCCTCTATCCAGGGGTGTCACACCATATTCTGGGCCCTGGGTACAAGGATTCACTGCTGCAGATATACAAGCTTACAGCGCGGCACAGAGATCTGCTATTTTTGAAAAATCGTGAACAACAAAACCGATGTTTCTATGTCAGTGGTGCTCAAACCTTTTCATGTGAAGGACCCCCAAAATGATATGTATTTGGCAACGGACCCCAACTAAAAATATTTAGTTCCAGGGACCCCCCCAGAAGCAAAAAATACATATTCAAAGATTTGCACACATTTTCACGACTTTTCAAAAATAGCAGATGTACAAGCTCGCAGCGTGGCACTCGGTGCCACACTGTGAGCTTGTATATCTGCTATATATTTCAGATAAAGCACAAAATAATTAAGGCCCCATCCACCTTGGGCCCTTGTTACACCCCCCCCCCCCCTCCCTTGTGACACCCCTGCTCTCTCTCTCTCTCTCTCTCTCCCCCTCTCTCTCCCTCCCTCCCTTCCTCCCTCCCTCCCTCCCTCCCTCTCTCTCTCTCTCTCTCTCTCTCTCACACACACTATAGGGTCATTTATCATCCTTGCAGGGTGTGTGTCGGTCTGGAGCAGAGTGCAGCTACATATGAAAGGGTTTTGTTTACCCCGCCTGTCGTGTCCCCGTGCCGCGCTGTACCTCTCTCTTTCCCTCTGAGGCGGAGGAGCTGGATGCCTTATCTCTCATTCCTTATATCTGTTTCTATCTGTCTTTGTAGACTCTGGCCGCATGTCTGTGTGTCTAAAAGATGTGATAAACCTTTACTGCCATCCCATGCGGGCGTGAACACAGATGCTTGTAGAAGCAACATCGCATCTGTTACACAACTGTTACTTACAGCAGTGTCTCTCTCTCTCTCTATAGTCCAGTAATTTTAGGCCAAAATTAGGCTAAACCTAAAACAAATTGCAATAGTAGCAAACTCAACTGATTTTGTATCCTCAATATGTCCTTAGTGAGGGAAAAAAAGTCCCAAGGAATCCCATCAGGGGAAAGTTTTGAAAACGACCTACCTACCTTCACTTACTATACACTACACTATAAAGGAAAAAATGACTCCCAAAAAATATCCTTTAAGTGGGATGTGAGGGCAAGATTCCTTGGGCAAGAAATGGCCCCTCAAAACGATGGTTTAGTGATTTTCACAGTCTTTTGGGGTCAGTTTTTAGCCCAAGGAATGTTTTTCATGCAAAATAAATGCTTGCAATGGATTCAGAATAATTAAAAACCCCTAGTTTGACCCCTCACATCCCACTTAAAGGAGATTTTTTGGGAGTCATTTTTTCCTTTATAGTGTAGTGTATAGTAAGTGAAGGTTTTCAAAACTTTGCCCCGATGGGATTCCTTGGGACTTTTTTTCCCTCACTAAGGACATAATGAGGATACAGAATCAGTTGAGTTTGCTACTATTGCAATTTGTTTTAGGTTTTTTCATATAACAACTGGACTAGGGGTAGGTGGAGGTACTCAAGAAAAATGCCCCCAAAAAAGACATATTGTAGTTAAACAATTAAAAAAAACATTCAATCGGGAGGGGGGAAAACATTTATATTTAATGATGACACATGGAGACATTTTTGTGAGCCAAATTACATACCAGGCACCTGGGATGTGCTTGAAAGTTTTATAGTTATTGACATGAAAACTGGACTGAAATGTTTTGGCCACAGTGTTGAAAATAAATCTTCTCAGTGCTCAGGAGGCACCGTTTGAAACTCTTTCACTCCATTTCTTATTTGTGATTTTATATTCTTCAAATGGGGGGGTTTATCAAAGCATTTTCAAAAAACATTCCCAAAAAGCTAAGATTTTCATGAATACAAAAATTAGAAAACAAATGTTTCAGAAGTGCCTATCTACAAGCTCACAACGCGCAGCGACGCCGTCCGACGCCAGCAGGATGCTGTCTTTTTGGTGGAGCCCTAGCCTTATCTGGAATATCTGACTGCCTGTACTGTAATGACCTACATTGCTGTATAGTTGTATTTATATTTACTATGTATTCACTCTACAAGGAACTTTTGATGATCTGACCTATTTCTATCACAGGATATTCCACATGCAGGATGTGCTCGCTCTTCTACCTCTATTCTTCTCCCACTTTCCTGAAAACTACAAACGATGATGCTTGCACAAAAAAAACAACTAAAGATTCAACCAATTCTTCTCTCCATCTGGAAACCTGTGATATGCCAATAAAACCAGTTCTGAATCTTCAGGCGTAAACGTGAAACACCAGGAAAGACAAGAGTACTACAAACTTCTACAATACAGTACATTCATTTCAACTTGATGATTTTATTTTCCATTTTGTTGTGTATGTTATTTTTGTTGTACAAATTGTACTCAAATTCAGGGTAATTCTTTTCAGCAAATTGAGATTGACGTCATTTTGTACTTTGAACCGGACCTAAAAGTTCGGTGGTCGGAGACAGTATGGACCCGTTTTCCGTCTTGAGAGTGGGAATGGGTTGTATTCAAAGCTTTTTTTTGCGTTTTGTTTCTAAGAACATTTATGTAAGCATACGGTCTCAAGTCCCCTATGGGTGCTGTACAGTGTGGTACACTATGTGACATTGTATTCTTTAAGCTGACAGGCCATGACTTTCTTCAACATGCATGTGGTAATGACCTACATTAAAACCCATTTAGACCGGGTACGCACTATTGCGTATTATTATTTTATGCTTGAACTATTAAAAAATAGCAGATCTACAAGCTCACAGCGCAGCACTGAGTGCCGTGCTGCGAGCTTGTAGATCTGCTATTTTTGAAAAATCGTCAACATTTGAATTGTGACCGGATTTTGACCCGATTCTATACGTTTTTGTTTTTAACTATGTTTCTATGTCAGTGGTTCTCAGACTTTTTTCAGGTCAAGGACCCCCAAAATGATATATATTTGGTCGTGGACCCCATCTCAAAATATAATTACGACTCACGATTTTCAGGATTTTTCAAAAATAGCAGATCTACAAGCTCGCAGCACGGCACTCGGTGCCGCGCTGTGAGCTTGTATAGCTGCCATTTTTCAATAGTTAAAGCATTCAATAATTCTAGACCTAAATGGCTTAATGGGTTGCTGCTGAATGGTTAGAACGTTCTTTTTTTTTTTAGTTTTTTTAATCCTGTGGCTTTGTGATATTGTTTCTGGTATAAGCTGCCAGCACTCAGTGCTTCATGCCTCAAAGGGAAATACTTTGAAGTAGTTGGAGGCGACAGCTTATTCAATATAGCCTAAGCATGTCAGCCATGACACCTTTAGAAGCTTGTATGATTTGTGACTTGCCTACCGGTATAATATCTTTGCCAGACCCGGGGGGGCTGGCCAATATGAGTTGACTCCGGCCACACCAAGCCCTATATAACTATGAAAATATAGTTTAAAAAATCAAGTGAATGGTAGAGTCCACAGACTCCACACCATAAGGTACCCTCATACACTAGGCGCGGTCACCGCCTCCTAGCAATTCATTTTCAATGAGAGGCGGGCGGCTATTTCGGCCGTGCAGCGAAGTTTTGGGGCGGCGAGGAGAGCAGGCGAAATCCACGTGAGCGTGCTCGTTTGTGCATGCGTACGCGGGCGGTGAGAGATGGATTGTGTTCATCTTTGTGAAATACCGTGCAGCGTTTACTCACTGAGCGAGTGTGTATGTGTCTCACCGTGGTGCGGCCACCACTGATCCTAGCGGCAGCCCCGATGGCAACTGCGCCTAGTGTGGAGGGCACCTAACTGTAGCAACAATATAGTGAATGCTATTCTATATAGTTTAATAACTATCTTACTCCCCATTCTTTAAACATATGTGTGTGCAATCACCCTCCAAGCTGTTGGATGAGGAGAGACACACACACAAGCACGCACTCTCGCGCGCGCGCACACACGCGAAAAACAGCACTTGCGAGGGAGACCTGGGTTCAACCCCGGGTTAGAACAGGACAGTTACATAGTGCAGCTTTTCAGAACAGAACTTGAGAACTCCACTGCTCGCGCGACATGGTTATTTCCAGTGTGACTGATGCATCTGGTGATCCGACCGTGTTGTGGATGATGGACTATGGAGGTGTAGGTGAGGAACTTTGGCTCTCCTCCCACAGAAGGTGGTGAACAGAACACACGTCCGGGAAGATGGATGACAAGAGGCTCGCTGCCTTTTATTTGAGCCAGGGGCCATGGAATATTATGTACAGTACATGTACAGTACACACTGCCACTGTCGAAAGTTGTATGTCTAAAACTGTTACTTTTTCAGCACATGGGAAAAAAAGTCACAAGCGATATATATCGTCGTTGTCGGGCAGAAACCTTGTATCTCAGCGTTTAGAATTTGTATGTTTTCTTTTGGAAAGTAAAGCTCTTCATCATGCAAGACTGTCACACAGAACTATAGTGAAAATAGCCAATCTACAAGTACACTATATTTTCACTGTTTTAAATCAGTTTTAAAATGAATATAAAACTAACGGTTTTGGACATACAACACTATTTATAACACCCACTTACTCACTTCACTTTCAAAGCTGATTCAATTTAGCAAACACACAATGTGAGCTTGTAGATCGGCTGTTTTGCCCATTTTGTGTTACACCATATATGGCAAAGTAGAGCATTAATCAAAATAAATAAATACAATAAAATAAAAAAAGAACCCTACGTCAAAAAACATTGAGATACAGTAGACCTATGATGCTAGTGCCTGACAGCAGAGTTATGTTGTGGTAAAGGTTATTGCGACACCCATTTCCACAGCTCATAATGTGTGCTCTGAAAAGACAGGATATTATTCTGTATTAACAATAGAGGATTGGGATTATGAAATGTGTAACACCATACTATATCTTCCCCTGCCTCTATTGGGAACCATAACACATACAGTAGGTGTTATATGACAAATAGATACAGGGCATGTGTCATTTTTTTGATGGATTGCGGTGAAAAAGCCATGTTATGTTATTGTTATTGCATGATATTGTAATGGCTTGTGTGAATTCCCCTAGTACAGTACATATCCAGAGTTGTTCTGTTGACCATAGGGATTTGGCACATGGATTATGTACTGTAGGCGCATTTCCCAACCTGGCAGTGCAAAATGTGTGCAGTGCAACACGCTGCACAACGCCATCTTGCATGCATATTTTGTCATTCAAAATCTACAAGGTAATAACTAGCAACTCTAAAAGGAGCTAGCCCTAATTGACCATTACAGGTCTGTAACTAAGATACACTTGTCTTTATAGATGGTGTCAAGTCAAGTGTGTGTGGCAGCAACCAGGTGAGGAGTACAAAGACAAGTGTGTATTGCCTACAGTCAAGCATGGTGGTGGGAGTGTCATGGTCTGGGGCAGTATGAGTGCTGCCGGCACAGGGAAGCTACAGTTCATTGAGGGAACCATGAATGGCAACATGTACTGTGACATACTGAAGCAGAGCTTGATCCCCTCCCTTCGGAAACTGGGCCACAGGGCAGTATTCCAACATGATAACTGCCCCCAAACACACCTCCAAGATGACCACTGCCTTGCTAAAGAAGCTGAGGGTAAAGGTGATGGACTGGCCAAGCATGTCTCCAGACCCAAACCCTATTAAGCATCTGTGGGGTATCCTCAAACGGAAGGTGGAGGAGCACAAGGTCTCTAACATCCACCAGCTCTGTGATGTTGTCATGGAGGAGTGGAAGAGGGTTCCAGTGGCAACCTGTGAAGCTCTGGTGAACTCCATGACCAAGAGGGTTATAGCAGTGTTGAAAAGTAAATATTGACACTTAGGGGGTTTACTCACTTTTGTTGCCAGCGGTTTATTTAGACATTAATGGCTGTGTGTAGAGTTATTTTGAGGGGCCATTAAAAAAAAAATACAATGTTATACAAGCTGTACACAGACTACTAAAGTGTAATTTCTTCAGTGTTGTCCCATGAAGAGATACTGTATTATGTTCTATCAATTACACATCCCAGTCCCCCAGTGGTAAAATTATTGCCTCAGGAGTGCCGACAAAACCAAAGAAATCTCCATGAATTCCAGGCTACATGTTCCAGAGTCGCGAGTAGCCCTTGGTTGGCTAGTTTTTGTCTCTCTCGCAGCATGTCTCGTGTGAGCACATCTCATTCTGCATGCAGCAACAGAACAGACAACATGGGTCTTATTTGCATACTGAGGGCTCCTGGTGGGTGCATTCCTGAGGTTTCTGTCTTTGAATAGGAATGTCACCTGCTGTGTTTAGCTGATAGTTTGGGTATACTGTAAACAGTGACAGTGACTCCCCCCTCACCAGCTCCCCTCTTTTGTAACCTCCCATCATGGAATTGTTTTTGAATGGGATAGGCTCCAGACTGCTATAACAGTGGTTCTCAACCTGTGGGCCGGGACCCTCAGGGGGGTCACTAAGTTATGTTGGGGGGTCCCCAGATGATTAGCTTAATGTGAAACATTGTTTTCCTCAATCAACAGTAAACAAACCAACATACAGTATAAGTGTATAGACGGTATCTGCACATTTCTAAAGTGACAATTTAAGGACTTTTAATACCTTTTTATCAAATAAAATAACATTCTCCATATTGTCATATTAGAAGCAGAAATTGTGGAAATAGCCGATCTACATTCTGAGCATGTAGATCTGCTGTTTTCACAATAGAACTGTGTTAAACAAAATGTAATGCCTCAAGTCTTACAACCAAGTGCTCGTCAGGGTGGGGAGGGGTCCCCAGTTAAAATATGATTATTTTGGGGGTCACCGCTTGAAAAGGTTGAGAACCACTGTACTATATAGTTAGCTGCATTAGAATATAGTCGGGCCAAGCCAGGCTAGGGGTGAACTACTCTGTCAAGTAAAGTACCTGAGCAAATGTACTTGGTTTCCTTCCCACCCCTGGCATGTGCAAGCAGTCATGCTTTGCCTCCTATGGGAGAGCTGCATTGATGAGAGCGTGCGTGCACACAGCTTGTTCTCCAGCCCGTATAGGGCTGCTGAACCGTGACTGAGGCTTATCACCAAGGCTTTGCATGATTTGGTGCACGCCGGCCACAGGGACTGCCTACAGGCCTCCATACCCTACTGTAGATCAAATCCTTATTTCAATATTTCCGGTGGGGTGTGTGTGCACGCGCGCGCGCGTGCGTATGTGTGTGTGTGTGTGGCTTCCTATAGGGAAATGCTTTCAACACGTATTGTATGTGGCAGTGTTGCCAGTTTTTGTGAGGGAAACAAGCGGCCCGGTCAAAAAAAAAACAAAAAAAAAACAAGAAAAACAGGCACAAATGAAGCAAAAGAAGCCAAAAGAAATAATAATACATTAATTAATAAGCTTAACATTGGAATTGTATATGCCTATTGTACGTCGACTATTGGAAAATAACAGATCTTCAAGCTTGCAGCGTGCTGTGTTGCCATCCATTTAAAAAAAAAGTCCCACACATATTATGATATGCTTATAATAAGCCGGCATGGCAACACTGGTATGTATGCTGAGGTAGTGGTATGCTGAGGTAGTGGGGCTGCTTTAATTATTTTTCCATCATGCTATAGGCACTTGGGAAATATTTGTTTTGTGCTGGAGTTGGCACGATGTTGTTGTCGGGCAGAAAACTTGTGTTTCTTTCTTTTTTTCTCCATTAATTAATGCTCTACTTTGTTGAGGGAAGAGTATGGTGGAAAAGTAGCAATAATAGACAACCTACAAGCTCACGACACATATTGAGATCGCAGATTGGCTATTCTAGCTATTTAAAGAAAGATTACAGTGAAAGTACTTCAGCGTGTCTGTGGTTTTTATAAAAGCATCAACAAGAGGTTGAAACTAAATAATAACTTTTTTTTTTAGTTACCTTTTTCTTTCTGAACACAAACTGTTTTGGACAGAGGCTACCTTAAGTTTTACACACCTACGGTATTGCTCGAACCTTAAAAAAAGTAAAAATAATAACATTTGTTTGCAGAGGTATTGTGGCTGTTGTATTTAAATCTAGGGCTTAAACCCATCACGCCACAGGCTTTTGGGACATATTTGTTTTTGTGCTCGCATAGCTTATGCGATGTACTTACAGCTAGCTAACGTGACGGCCTCAGGTACGGCTCAAAAACAATCTCATGGGGTTTGTATCCATCCCGCATGGCCCAGTGCATGCCATGCTTGATTAGCTCATTTCCTGCGGGAGTACGCCTGCATGGTTAGCGTTGCCGCGTTGGAGCCAGCATGGAACCCGCTGCTAACTCCCCATAGGCTAACCGGGCCACTAATCTGGCGAATAACAATGAGGCTTGGCAGCGCCATTCCCCTGGGAGGCTGGGGGAGGGGCTACCAAACACCACTGTTAAATCTGTGAGGATCTCAGTGGTGGAAAGTAACTACTTAAAGTACTTTTCAACAAGTATTGTACTTACATTTTTTAGTTGACTACTTGAGCATTTCTAGTTTTTGATCATGTAGGCTATGCTTAGAACTACTCCAGGGTTTTTCAAAGGCTGCCTTGACTCACGTCCGGAGGTGCCTCAGAATACTTTGATAACATTTGTAATTTATCAATATCACTTCCACCACTCAGTAAACATAATACTTAGTAAAAAGGACCTGCGTTAAACTGTACTTTTTTTTAAGCTACAGTAAGCCTATACACCAAGTCTCTTCACCAGTAAAATAGCAGACCTAACAGTACAAGCTCACAACGCGTCTAAATGTGACACATTGTGAGCTTGTAGATACTTTGTGTTGCTATTTTGTGGTTAAACGGCAAGTATAAAAGTAATTTTCAGTCTGTCCTAATGGAAACAGATATTCTCTCCAGTTTTCTTTACATAATTACGTGCCATTAATGTGACAAAAGGCACTACAATGTAATTCAGGGGTGCCGTTGATGAAAACATTATTTACAGGGGAAACCCGAACCACTGTTCTACTCCATTACGTCTCAGAGGCAAAACATCAGCGTTAAATCCGTGAGGATCTCCACTGCTGGAAGGTAACAAAGTACATTTACTCAAGTACAGTCCAATTTTTTCAGGCACTTTTACTTTACTTGAGTACTTATATTTTTCTACTTTACTTGAGTACTTATATTTTTCTATCATAATGCACCTCTACTCGGCTACTTATCATAGACAACTATTCTATGTTTTACCCACCAGGGTTAAACTACGAGGATCTGAGGATTTCCCACGAGCCCAGCTTGCTTGTGGGAGATAACGGACCGCTTTCTAGAGATCAGGATGAGAAAGACAGAGGTACGCACACACATGAAAGCACGCAGTGTTTGTCTCCAGTAAGGTTGCTTTCTGCCCTGCAGGCGAGGTGAAGCTGCACGATCAAACGTTAGCGTGTTTACAAGCTGAATATTTCAGCACCGTAGTTCAAAGGGGGTCGACTAGTTCTCCAATAACATTGCATTTCTTTTCTTATTTTGTTCTTTTACACTTAAAAGAGGTGTAAGCTATTGTGTTTGTGACAAACGGGGGTCTCCCTGTCATAAGTAGGGACGGAGCCCTAAACAAGGGTAGCTCGATAACCCGATAACAGATTTATTGAGTACCCTGTATCAATAAGCTTTGGGCTTATCAAGCTTGTTATCGAGCATAGCGGCCCATGATGTCATGTTTAAACAATCAAGACGAGGCGATCAAGAAATTATTACAGTAATATCCATAATATAAAGCCATTTAACACTTATTGCACACTAATGAATGATTGTTTTAATGATATTTAATTATATTTGTTACTTTTGTCAATTGTAATCTTCATAGTATGTGGTCAGCAACAAACTCACAGTTGCAACAACTGGCCAATAAAATGTCGTCTCACATCTTTCCACGAAATATTAGAAAACGTTCAATAGTGAACTCGATAAAAGCCCGTCTCAATAAGCAGGATCAATAAGGTGCTCATTATTAATACAAAATTAACGAGCTCCAGCCCTAGTCATAAACAAAAGATATTTTTTTAAAGATCGGGATGCCTTCATTGTTAACAAAAGATACTACTCTGAAGATAGAGATTTAATCAAATCACAAAGCAGACCACCTATACCAGCTGTTTGTAAAGATGATAGTATAATGTAGTATTTGCATTTAGCAGATACTTTTGTAGAGAGTGAGTTACAATAAGCAAGGTAATCACATTATACTGTACATACAGTAGAAGCAGAGACAGTAGTTGTAGTACTAGTGCCTCAATAAACTAGGATCTCAGGTAATCAAAGAACCTAAACAATACTAATTTGAATGTAACATATCAATTTACATTCATATTCTGTACATGAATGAATGAACGACTTCTGTACATTTACACCAGGTAAACAATACTACAGTAAGAAAGGCCATAACTGACTAATTACTGAACAATAAAATACAGAAATATGAGCGGAAATATGTCGGAAAGAGGAAGAAATATAACTGAACAATATAAATTAGATAACTGTCTTTACATCTTGTACCACTCAAATGTGCCCGTCCCAAATCCTTGTGTAATGATGCCACTACACACACACACACACACACACACACACACACACACACACACACACACACACACACACACACACACACACGCACACACGCACACAGCTGATGCCGTCAGACCGGCAGGGATAGTGTGTTAGATTGTTGCTAGTTAGTCACACGGCAGTGTTGCGCACCGCAACAGCCGACCCACGTGAAACCAACGCACAGCAGAGCATATAATCTAGACATTAATGGGATATCTGGAGACATAACTTCCACCGGCTTCTTTCAGACGGTTCTATCTTGTGCCGTTTGCTCTCCCCTCAGACCCCTGAACAGTGCGGAGGTCTTGGAGCCTATAGTACTACAAAGCAGTGTCTGCCAGGGATAATGATGCAATGCAAGGACTGCCGTGGGCAGCTAGCTCATGATGTACAAGTAATGAGTTATTATTTTTTCTCTCTCTTCGGACACATAGCTTACTGTACTCCCCCCACGCAGCCTCCAGCGAGAACCCGGAAATGAAATGAAATGATGATGAAACATTGTGCGGCATCAGACATGTGTAGGTAGAGTTGGGGCTAGTACAGTAAATAGTTTAGCCCTGTGTGGGGCCGGGGTTGCGGTTGGATTGAGATACTAGTGGAGTTTTCTTGGACAGACTACAGTCTGCTATGCTGCTATGCTGCGTTCACACTCCCATCTACAAAAGATACAAAGGTATGAAGCAAAGCAGCGTATCCAATTAGAGCATGAGTTATGATGTATGGTTATAAAACTTAAAAATACTTTTTTTTAAACTGTACATTTTCCTGTGATTAGGCTCCAACACCATCAGATTTTTTATTGTTGGTAAGTAGAAATGAATTCGGGTCTTGCAGGGTTAGAGCTTTGTAGATTTTGTAGCAGCCACAAACTTCCATTAAAAATGATTGGTAGAACTGTATCTTTGCGTCTTCATGACTGTCATGGCTTCCACTGAAGATGGATGGTAGCCTTTAGCTTTGTACCTTCGTGTCTCTGGCTTCCATTCAAAGTGAATGGTAAAGCTTCTGGCTGTTTGTCTGCCAGTGTGAAGAACACAGCATTAGACACACAGATCCCCCGTTCTCATCTTGTCCTGACGTTGCCTCTGTTATGCAACCATCCCAGACGGCTAGGAGTGTGACTAGACCGCAGTCTAGCGTACGCAAACAGCTCATTATGCACAATTAATGTGTTCTGGACGCATGGGGGATTCGTGTCACTCTGCATCCCCCGCCCAGTACATCTCGTAGTGTGTCCCTCCTCGTATAGCGATGGCACCAGGGGTGCCACACCAAATTATGGGCCCTGGGTGCAAGGATTCACTGCGGGGGCCCCTCCCAATGAGCTTTAACTATTTTGTGCTTTAACTATTGAAAAATAGCAGATATACAAGCTCACAGAGCTTGTAGATCTGCTATTTTTGAGTCTTTTTAAGTCTTTGAATAAATTATTTCAAATCCTTCTAAGGTTTTTTTTTTTTTTTGAAAAACCTATGTTGCTACGTCAGTGGTGCTCAAACCTTTTCACGTGAAGGACCCCCAAAATGATATGTATTTGGCCACGGACCCCCATCTCAAAACATTTAGTCCCAGGGACGTCCTAGAAGCAAGAAGAGTATAAAATAATACGAAATAATACTAATAATAATAATAAAATAATTAGGGCCCCTCAGGCTCCACCTTGGGCCATAGTAACGCAGTCCCACATTCCCCCCCTTGTGACGCCCCTGGCGATGACACCACAGCCAGCCAGGCTCCACAAACTATAAGCAGGCACTTAAAGGAGGTAGAATTCATTCACTAAGCCTTTTGCACCTTGCTTAAGACGTCCCCGTGCTTTGAATGACTGATCAAAGAAGCTGCACCGGCATGGAAAGGAAAGTCTGCTTGTCAATAAAGCACAGCCTTTGCATCTTCAAGTTTGTTATTGTGAGTCCTGAATGATGCACTGCACTGCAGCGATGCCAACCTGTGGGCCCGGATCCACTTAGGGGGTCATGAGGATATAGCAAGTGGGCCCCACTTTAAAGGAGTGATTAAAGGAGTAGTTCACCACCAAAATGACTATTTCTATTGATAGATAGATACCTTTTATTATCCCAAGGGGGTAATTCAGTCACCCAGAGGCGGCACAGCAGTTACAAGTTACAGGAAGGTATGAAAAAGAAAAAGGACTGTTGTGTACAGCCGAGCGACAAAAACAACAAGAAGAATCAACAATACAGGAGAATCAACCATACTATTAAAGTTAAAAAATATACTAAGTTAAAAAATATACATATACAGTGTTGAGAACAGTTGAAAAAGACACCCACAACAAAAAATAGTAGTTACCTAAGCACTTATCTAATTGATTACTCACACCATTTTGCATGCAAATGCGTTTGTCTTTCTATCATGCTGCATCTACAAGTTTGGCGACTGAATTTCCCCGGGCCTGCGGGACCAGGTTTTATATCTCATCTTGTTTTGTCGCATATTGAAAAAGAATAAATTAAAATAAAGTTTGGGAACCACACTGCTTGTATCCCTTGTATTTCTCTCAGTTGGAACTTGTCGTGTCCCTTCCGAAACTTAGCATTTTGCTGTTGTTACTTTTATTCATCAATATTTCAGCGCATTGATCTTTGCAGTTCACTCATGGAGTTGGTTGATGGCTCTGCACATAGCCGTGGGAACATGCATTGCCTCGGGGTGGGGGAGTGTTATGTTTATCACATAAATATAACATTATTGACACCGACAGGGGTGTCACAAGGGGGGGGGGGGGGGGGGGGGGGGGACTGAGTTACTAGGGCCCAAGGTGGTGGGAGCCTTAATTATTATATTTTAGCTATTGAAAAATAGCAGATCTACAAGTCTACAACTCTACTTGTAGATCTGCTATTTTTGAAAAGTCGTGAAAATGTGTGCAAATCTTTGAATATATGTATTTTTAAGCGAACATTTGTAACTCAAATTTTGCTTCTGGGGGGGGTCCCAGAATTTGGTGTGACACCCCTGGACACTGAGCACCCATCAGAACATAATACAGCATGGCAGGGTGGTCATTCAGCAGTGCGTGGAACAGTAGTGGCAGAAAAAGTCCGGAATTCTAAATTCACTTGAGTAAAAGTACAAACGTATTGGCATCAAAATGTACTTAAAAGAACCAAAACTAGAAAGTACTCATTATGCAGATATCTAAAAAAGCTCACATTGCGTCATTGTGAGCTTGTAGATCAGCTATTTTCAAATTGCCGGGGCTGAAGTGGGTAAAGTGTGTTTGTAATAATTATCAAAATCTACAAAGTAACTAGTAACTAAAGTTTTCAAATAATTGCGGAGTTAAAGTAGGGTTTAAGTATAATATTTGCCTCTGCAATGTAGTGGAGTAGAGGTAAGAGCACTGCAAGTTGGAAATCCTCAAGTAAGTCAAAGTAACTCAAAATTAAACTTCAGTACAGTACTTGAGTAAATGCACTTAGTTACTTTACACCACTGCTATGTAGTCAAGTACTGCATCTTTCAATACTTCAGAGGGAAATGTTGGAATCATTTTCTTTTGTTTTTATTTTTTTACTACAATTATTTGAAAACTTTTGTTTTATGACCAATATGCTAGCGGCCCAGAGCTCAAAACAAGTTTAGAGAACCACAGCCTTGGAAAATACGATTTTAATTTCACACATTTTGAGCGCCAATTACAAATACATAAATCTGGCCCTAGTGTCTGCCTATAGTTTGCAGAAAACCATGTTTAGAACTTTCTTTTACTGCCTCTTTTGTTTACTCTTTTACACTATGTTTTATTATGCATCTTCAATCTCATTTATATCTTCTTCTAAACCGGGGTATAGGTTTACTGTAGCTACTGTATTGCCATATATGGAGATCCCTGTGATGCCAGGGGAACCAAATCACTTTTATGCCCATATATGGAGATATGGAGATCCCTGTGATGCCAGGGGAACCAAATCCCTTTGGCCGGATGGCCAAGACATGGCACAACCTCACCCTTAGGGCGAGGACGCTTGTCGCCCTGAGGCGTCTTACTGGTGTATTATGTATTCCCCCTATGAATTATTTTGTTGACAAATAAAACTGGACAAAATTATCTATTCTAGAAAAAGTTATTTTAATCTTGGTTGAGCTATTTTCGGCATGCAGCTATGCATAAACCAGGCATTGTGACGGCATCATAGCCCGGCAAAATAGATTTTAGTCGACTAAATCAACTGTCGATTTAGTATGATATTTAAAGCTATACTGTGTAAGTTGCTAAACTAGTGGTCAGTAGCGGTACTGCTTTTTTCGGACGTTTTTCGCCCGGAGTCGTCGCGGACCACCGGAGCGGCGCCGCAAACCACCACGACGATACGAGTCCGTGGAGGGGTAAAACCATGGTAGAATGTAATTTTCTGGCCAGGATTTGGGGATTAAGAGGTTAAGAATCCTTCACCATGGTAAACACTGTAGCTGAGGGAAGCTACTTCCTGAAGATACTGCAGATACACCTGTGATTGGCCGGTAGTGTACCATGTGTTTATGATCCGCAATATGATTGGCCAACGTATACACAACGTATACACATGATGCAGATGACGTCATTTTGCCGCAAAATTCTCCCCCCCTCACGGCTCATAGAAAACATATAGAGAGAAGGCTTTAGAAGCTGAAATTAACGGAGTGGGGGTTCTAAAACTTTAGCGATTTAACAGTTTTTTTTAAGATTTGTTTTATAAAAAAAGTTACATGGTAGGCCTATAACTTTAAGTCAACTATGCTAAAACTAAAAGGTTCAGGTTCAGTTTTATTGTCACATATCCATACAGACCAGATACAATGAAATGCTTGTGCCAGGAGCACTCTCAGCCTTATTACACAAAGACATGGATGGTCACAGTGACCGACAGGAGTGTGGACCCACATACCATGGAGGCCACACAAGACAAGTCCCTACAACGACAATACCATACAGTGTAACAGTGTACAACTGCACAGTGTACAAAACATGTCATACGAACAAAAATATGACTCAAACTAAATGGACATCTAAAGCTTAAATCCAAATTGTGCTGTCAAAATGAACGCAGCACACTGTCATGGAACAAAGTAAAGTAAACGGGGTGTAAGACGAGTGAAATCCTCACATAAGAGCATTGAGACTCAGCTGGATCCTCGGGCTTAGGCGAGGTCCTTTGGGAGGATGGGAAATATCACACGGCTTGTCTACACGCCACGAACCCTCCCGGCCATAGTATTTTAACACATGCAGGGTGGTTGTTTGAGGATTGGAAGGTTTTCGGTGAAAGTCCATTTATGTACTGCACTTAAAGGACCATTTCACCCACTTTCGACGTATAATAATCACATAAGTGGTCATATAACCCAGTGGTTCTCAACCTGGGGGTCCCCAGATGATTAACTTAATGTGCAACGATGTTTTCTCACTCAAAAGTAAACAAAAGTTTACTACTATAGGCTACTATAGTGGGTATATGCACATTTCTAAAGTGACGATTTAAGGACTTTTTAATACCTCTAAAATAAGAAATTAATTGTCAAATATTAGAGGCTGAAATTGTGAAAATAGCCGATCTACATACTCACAACGCCTCGTCGCCTCGCGTTGCTAGGCGTTGTGAGTATGTAGATCAGCTATTTTCACAATAGAACCGTGTTATACAAAATGTAATGCCTCAACTCTTAGTAATCGTCAGGGTGGGGTCCCCCAGTTAAAATATGATTATTTGGGGGGTCACGGCTGAAAAGGTTGAGAACCACTAATATCCAATGCTCATTATAATATGGTGTGATTGTTATCTACTCTGTGTCTAAGGGGAGAGATGTGGGACAGTTCAGAATCCCGCCTACCAGTGACATCATCGGTAGGCAGGTTTGGTCATTTCAAACAGTGACAACGGCTCCTATTTCAGCATGCTAACTTTCCAGGAATAGAGAGCCTGCCATTTCCATTAGCTTTGATTCCCCGTTGATGATGTCACCGGGTTTCTGAACTATCCACAGCCCTTCTTTGAGACACAGAGTGAACAGACGAAAATGGTGCCATACAAGCCTTTAAACCAATTATCCGAAGATTGGTTGAAAATGTCTGATGTACCGGTATATAGTTAAATTACTGTTTGTGGGATAAAAGAGTGCATTTGCATTGTGACATAAGTAGGCTTTTAATATGAATATTTTAAAAGTCAGTATATTGCTTTTGTTCTGCAGTAGTATTTTCACAGCCATAATTCAAAAAAATAACCGTCAGTGAATACCGGATAATTATATTCTCATGAGTTCTAGCAAGTGTTCTGTTTTCCGTGTTCATTTCTCCATATTTGTTTTGCCCGGTGCGGCATTAAGCCAACCGCCGACGCACGCCCAGTGCCCCGCTGAGAGTTAGCTTAGAGACGCTTGCAAACCCATGTCAAACAAAACGATTTAATTTACTCCATTAGAAAGGTAATTTTATGGCACAATAATCAAAGCCTCTCCTCTAAGTTGGGGTAATTCGAGCCAAGTCAGGCAGCACATTGTGTGTGCTGGGCCATGTGGTCGCACCGTCACCGTCAGAACCTTGTATGTCCAAAAGCGTTCCTTGTTTTTATTAATATTTGAAAACATAGCGAACAAGCCGGCTTCGCGTCACGTTGTGAGCCTGCGGAGTGGCCATTTCCGCTACTTTTGTGTAACTCACTTGTATGATAACAATGACATTCATTTACGAGAAAAAAAGAAAAAAGAAAAAGAAAACGTTATTTTGAATATGGAGAATGGAGATACAAGGTTTCTGACAGACAGCGACGGTGTCAAGTATTGCTAAGGCTTCATTTATGCACCAGCATGCGATGAAATCTAAATCGGTCGTCGTTAATTTGAGGAGAAGTCTATTTGCCTAAATACCACCACGCATGTCATCAAACAGAGTAGGCACCACTTGTGTTTGTTAGGTTGTTTTTTGTTATCCATTAGGGCTAATGGAGTACGGACCCACATGTTTATGTCTGGGACCCTGATCACTGTACAACACTGAGAGGGAAATTAAAGGACAACTTCAACCATTGTCAACCTTTGCTTCAAAATTCGGTCTCTCTAATTATAATATTGGTACAATTTCTGTCTATATACTTTAGCCAATGAGGGAGCTGTGTTCTCGGTGTCGTCACCACCTCAGCAAGGCTAGTCCACAAGGCAAAAACTGGTGCGTCCCTAGCGTGCAGAGTGCATAGCCAACACGTAAGATTGCCTAAGGCCAAGAAGCGACTGTCAGGTTTTCATACTAACTATGCGACCTGATGGACGCAACCATGCAGTCTAGTATGTGGTAAAAGTCAAAAGATCCGGTGAGCTCGTTTACCCATCCGCAGTTCAAGCCCCTGAGGTTTAATTAACATAAAGACCTGATGACATTTTGGTTGGCTCGTTCAGACGAGTCAACGTGTGTCTCATTGCACTCCCCTGAGTGTCAGACGGCACCACTGATTAATGCCGTGTTAGCAGTAAAACATGAAACATTGACAAAACGTCCTATTATTAGATCCTGATCTATATTCTGAGCCTTTCCGTATATAAATTGACAGGTTAACACAGTGGTTCTCAGAGTGGATTCCAGGGACTGGAAAGTGGGTTCCTTTATGGCAGGGTTCCCCAATTAGTTTTCCCCAAGGGCCGAATTATGTCTAGGGTACCAAGCCGAGGGCCACAACATTGCAGGGGGCGACGGTGGCGTTCCCGCTACTCCAGCGACAGTTCAGATATCGTCGTTGTCGGGTGAAAATCTTGTATGTCCAAAAGCATTTTGTGTTTTGATGCAGTTTTGCATCTATCATTTTAAAAATGATTTAAACTAGTGAAAACAGCCAATCTACAAGCACACAACGCCTCGCATTGCAAGGCGGTGTGTGCTTGTAGGTCAGCTGTTTTCACTACTTTTGTGCGACGGCCTTGTATGATGAAGCAGGGCTTTACTTTGGGAAAGAACGTACAAATTTGGAGATACGAGGTTTCCACCCGACAACGACGATATACTAGTGATGTTGCTGCTCTTATACCACCATTATTACTCGGGTTGGTGGGGGCCAGACAGTAGCCCCCCGCAGGCCGCAAATGGCCCGCGGGCCGCCTATTGGGGAACCCTGCTTTATGGGGTTCTAAGTATGTAACTCTAACAGTTATACAAATGGAACCAAATGAACCCTAACGGGCACCATTTGGTTCCATTTGTATACTTTTAGAGTTAAGGGGGACCTTGAAATGTAAACATTTGAGAAACACTGGGTTAACACATCATTACCCTCTGCTTTTGAGATTTATTGTTAGGTGTTTTTATGCTTTATTTAGACCAGTGGTTCAAAAACCTTTTAGCTCAAGACCAAAAAGAGAAATTAGACGTCTCCCTTGGACTCAAACGAGTGAAAATAGCAGATATGCAAGCTCACAATGTGTCGGTTCGTACGGCGGTGAGCGCGTGTAGATTTGCTTCTTTCACATCTTACACACGTATTTATGGAAATGAATTGATTCTGTGGTTGTATTCATGAAATACTTTTGAAAAAATATTGGAGTTGTTTTTAATTGTTTAATTGTTAGTTGTTTATGTAGGAATAAAAAGTGGTATATTTACCCACGACCCATAAAAAATCACTGTTTGGGAAATTGTTATTAAACAGACCGTGGAGAGAGAGACGGGGGATACTCTGTGAGACAAATAGAGCAACCTCATATTAAAACTGCGTAAATAGACTGCATGCTGCTAAATGGCACTAAAAGTAGATTTGGCTCATAGGGGAATATATTTTGGAACAATATAGCTAGCGGTTTGGAGTGTGTGCGGATGAAACTGCCATAATGCGTGCTTTGGGGGGGTCCTAGAATATTTCTAGGGGGGCCTTGGGGGCCAACAAACTTTGAGAACCGATTTAATTTATTGTGATATCGTCCTCTGTCATGCACTGGGATCAATCACCTTTTATTTGCTGAGCTGCATATCCGGTACCATTTAAACCCTCTATAAATGGTAAAGGGTACTTATAATAATTATACATACTTGATACAGTCTTTTTTTCACTCTCTATCAAATGTCTTTGCCAAAAAATCTACAAAAATCTACAAGCTCACAACGCATCGCGACGCGTTGTGAGCTTGTAGATTTTTTGGTGAATGTTCCGCCCCCAGGATAATGGATTTTGATTATCGCGATAATATCGCAAATCAGAATTTCTTTTGACAATAATCATGATATGAACATTTTCATATCGTCCCATCCCTATTAAACCCCAGTACTTGAGTGAGAGATACTCCTGGTCAAGAATCATCCGCAGGTTGAGAAGGACTGTACTAAACAATCCTTCAATAAAGTCACTCGTTTGATATTTGCTCATTGACCGCCAACATCGTTTTTCGACTTGGGCGTTCCCTGCCACACTTTCGGAGGGATTTTCACTAACCTTTGAAAAATCATAGAATATATTCTGTGTGAGCCCTCAAAAGATGCACACGGGTGTCCTGTAATTGGAAGATAATCCCTGTCTATTACCGTACATTTCAAAGACATATCTCTGGTCATCAAATTATTGCCTTAGGAATGCAGAAAAAAGAGAACTATCCCTTTAAGGCCGACATTATGTACATATTGTACAGTATGTACCATACATGTGTTGTGATAAAGGCTAAAGCAATTCCTACTGTATGTTCACAGCACACGTGTGCTCTGAAAATGCAATATTTTACATATTAACAATAGAGGATTGGGATTATGGAATGTCCAGACCCTGCTATATATCCTGTCCTCCTACTGGGAGCCATATCACTATAGGTGTTATGATCATAATGATACACAGATATAGGCCAGGGTGTGTCATTTTACTAGATAGATAGTGGGTGAAACCACTTTATTTTATTTTTATTACATGGTATTTAATGGCTCAAGAGAGGTCCTATATTCAGGATGGTGTTGACCATGGGGACTTGGACTATGCATTATGTAAGAGAATCTGAGTATGTTTTTTCCCCACCACTGCTATAATAATACATAATTATAGCAGTGGTGTGGGGGGGGGGGGGGGGGGAGTACTCACTTTCTTATGTAGAAACACCGTTACAAATAAATGTTCTGATGCAGAATGTCTAAAATGTATTAAAAAAAAAGCTTGGAAAAATAGCACATCTACAAGCTCACAACGTGTTGTACGCTTGCCTTGTAGATGGGCTATTTCTAAGTAGCCAAGTACAGTATAGGCCTAATAGGGCTGAAGTGGTTACTGTATGTTTTAGGTCTGGCTTTGTGTGTTGGTCCCTCGGTCTCAATGTCCGTAGTACGAGTCACGCGAGACTAACGTCATAGAAAGTATGCAGAAGGAGATATGCACGTGTGTGGTGTTTGATACCATGCTCACTTCGCACAGGAGCGATTTTGTAGTCATAATACAACTCAACAAAGTAGCTAACATTTTCAAATAATTGGAGTAAAAGTATACAATTTGCCATGTAGTGGAGTAGAAGTAAGTGTTAAGAACGTTTCGTTGTCAAGCTCAACGTTAGGCCTTTTGGCCCATACATGGAGAATTGGAGAACCTGTTTGACCTAAACATGGAGATTTGGATAACACTATATATGGAGATAGTCCATTATATGAGTCTGCCGTCATAGACGGCAGCCATTAGGCCGGCAACAATGGCATAGACAGTATGTGTTGTCAGACTGATATCACTATGACATCAGTAACCTTATATATGCCAGCATCCTGGTCGTATCAGGGCAGAAGCTAGCTGACTCTTGGACTTAGCATTAAGCTATTTTCAGCAGGGCCCTCAATAGAGACAGATAGCCAAAGGATCAGAGTGAGCAAGGCATTAGAAGAGACTCGTTAAGACATTCTCAGAGGTTCTGCTGGTTAAATACGAGCCTACGTCAGAGCCCAATGAACGAGCTAAATTTCAACAAGTATTGGAAAATGTTAATACTCCAGCAAAGTACAATATTTGTCTTTAAAATGACAGAGATTATGTTCCAATTACAGGACACGCGTGTGCATCTTTTGAGGGCTCAAACAGAATATATTCTATGATTTTTCTAAAGGTTAGTGAAAGTCCCTCTGAAAGCGTGGCGGGGAACGCCTAAGTCGAAAAACAACGTTGGCGGTCAATGAGCAAACTGGAATATCCAGGGCAGCTGCAAACCATTTTGGTGCCTGACACACAACTGGCTGTTGCGTAATGTCTGTGAAATTAGCAGAGTTTTCCGAGTTTTGCATGCTGTAACAGCAACCATGATCACATCATAATTATAACAGATATCTAACAGCACAGCACCATAACTGCCAAGTTGATATTCCATAGTTGTGGAGCTGGGCAGAGATAAGTTAATTCACATGAGGTTAATTCAATGACCGTTGGATCTCCACTGGGTGAGTGTCTCTGTGTCCATAGGCGATTTTAAGGGGTGTCCTTGGGTGCACTTGCACCCCCTGGCCACCAGGTGGCCATTTTTAATTATTAAATAAAGTGATCGTGGTTTGTAAAATGTGCGCAAAAAGAGAGGAGGGGCAAGCATTTCTGTTGTTAACTTGGCAGACTTGCCATGCACTATGGGTGGCCTGTGAGATTAACACCATATAGGCATTTTGCAGATTGAGAAAGAAATTAAACTCCAGCAAATAATTGATCAGTATGCAAGTGCCAAAAACCGGAGGCTGCAGTTCATGGTGTAATAAGGATGATTGCTTGATTGCTTGATGATTAACTTGATGTTTGGATTTATATGTCCTGTGCTGTCTCTGCCTGCAAAATATAAGTAGGCCTAAATGAATTTGCTCATGGTGTCTAGAAAAAGAAGCAACTGTTTTGCACTTTTTTTTGTTTATATTGTGTTACATTTGGGTAAAAAATAAACTGCAGAAACCCGTTAAAACAACAGGACAAAACCACTAAAAAACATTTTTTTTCCCGCATGACATAATAGATGTACTCGGTCTGTCTTGCACCCCCTGATAGAAGAGGCTAGAATCGCCTATGTCTGTGTCTCTGTGTCTGTGAGTGAGTTGCAGACTCAAGAGTGAGTCAACCAAGCCGATCAAATGTATCGGCTTGGCTCTTCTTTGTTCTTTTCTCTATCATTTTTTGGTGCCCTTTGGCAGCGTGATGCCTGACTCACAGCGTGTCGTGCGCGTCATAGCAGAGGCGGCCCTGGGAATATCAAACAGGTGACTTTATTGAAGGATTGTTTAGCACAGTGCAGGAGTATCTCTGACTCAAGCACTGCATGGGGTTTGAGTACTTTGCAAACTACTGGCTTATCTCAGTCCTGAAATAGGCATACAAATATGTGTTAAAAAAAGGGGAGAAAAAAGAAAGAAAACGCAATCACATTATCTTGTCGCCTGTGTGAAATCGCATCCTTGCGATAAGAGAGGTGATTTTCTTCAAATGCAGTCACACAGGGCAGATAGCATATCTGCTGCTGTCCCTCGTAGCATAAATACTATCTTATTTTATATTTGGAAAACAAGGATTGGAAGTTTCACTCAAACCCCCAATCCCTCCTTATGCCTGCAGTCTGAATAGCCCAGATGAGAAACAAAACAAAACATGCATTTATTCCAGTAATTCTAACCCCCCTCCCTCTTCAATTGTGCCTGAATATTGCTTTGTGCCAACACTTCCAATTTCACTTGTTTATCCTATATCCTGTATGAGTTTTCTCCTCTGATTGGATAAAATTGGTATCCTGGTACCTGAAAATGAATTGTGTTCCCTAAAGTGACATGAAGACTCCTGTTAGTGAACAAACACTCTATATAGCAGAGATCTTCCACAGGGGGTCCGGGACCCCTAGGGGGTCCTCAGAGCTACTACAGGGGATCCGCCAAATCTTTGTGTGATCATGTTTGATCACTTGAACCCTAGCATCCCTATTCTTAGTGGAACATTAGCTAAAAATAAATAGCAGATCTACAAGCTCACAACGCCTCGTGCTGCTGTGAGCTTGTAAATCAGCAATTTTGGCACAGACGTTTGGTGTAGAGGAAAAATAAGAGCAGACTAGTAGGTAGTGACAGTTCAAGTGGTTAAATATATGACAATACACATTAATCCAGCCAACACAGATGATAGTGCTGTCAAGTGGAAATAATCCATGTACATTTTTAATCTGCAACTATACGATATGTGGTGGGGGTCCCTGCTTCATCTCTCTCAGAGCTAAGGGGTCCTTGGCCTGAAAACGTTGAAGACCCCTGGTCTATAGCATGGTTACTATCAGAATAATGAGCTATTTAACAAGACCCATAAGGGTACATACATCCGGGGTCCCCAGACCAGGCGTTGAGAAACAGCAATTTAGTCATAATATTTATTTGTAATTTTCAGCTTTATCCATTTAAACAAAGTCATTAAGAAACTGGCAAAGACCAATATTTGACAAGCAAGAAAAGGATTAACGTTTGATGCTAAGAGGCCATGCTTCAGGAGCCGTTAATTCATCAACAGTCTTCATTATTTTGTGTTTCTTATTTTTTTTTTCTTTAATAAAGAAATAATAATTCTCAAAAGTGAGCGCACGCATGCACGCACGCACGCACACACGCACGCACACACACACACACACACACACACACACACAGCTCACAACGCGTCGCATATATTTAGGTTATGTGTCGTATCTGCCATGTGCAACTTCAAAGCCTACAAGCCAAAGAGAAATGTAGTTGTCAATGAGAGAAACATAAATAAATTGTTGATCGCAATTAGTGACAATTAATTGTCATGTAAAATGTCATAATCGTGACAGCCCTTTTCAATTCATCAACAAAGCACATCATTTTACCACATCAACAAATACAAATAGCTACACAGTACAGAGGACCCCTCCTTACAATGTGATTTTGCATCTGTCAACAGGGTGACGTGACGTGAGCTTGTAGATCGTTTTTCCCCAGCAATTTCCGATGCCGTCCTCTCAATTTGATGCGCTCGCAAGAATAGCGATATAATCACGCCTGTGTGTGCGTGTGCGCGCATGTGAGAGAGAGTGTGCATATCGTCACTGTCGGGCAGAAACCTCGTATCTCCAAGTTTCAAATTTGAATTTTTTTTCGCAAAGCAAAGCCATGATTCATCATACAAGGCCGTCACACAAAAGTAGTGAAAACAGCAGATCTACAAGCACACAATGCCTCGCGGTGTGAGGCGGTGTGTGCTTGTAGATCGGCTGTTTTCTCTAGTTTAAATCATTTTTAAAATGATAAATACAAAACAAACGGTTTTGGACATAGGGCCTACAAGGTTTCCACCCGACAGCCATGATATAGCACTGTATAAAAGAAAAAACACATCTGTTTGATCTGTCATTCTAGATTTCCACGGAGCCATTCCATCATCTGGGGGGAGGGGGGAGGGAGGGGCTGAGCCCGGGGGAGGAACGGGAGGGATTTAGCATGTTGCCGTTTTGATGGATGCGGGGGAGCCCGTGATCGATTGCAGCGCTTGGATGATCCTATTGAACCTGCCTGCATGCACGCATGCATTCACAAAAACAACAACATGGAAACAGGCCCCGGAGATGCGACGATGGGTAGCTCAGCGTCCATATCTCTCTCTCTATCTCTGTGGCGCGTGTGCGTATGTGCGTGTGTTCGTGCTTGTATTACAATATGCTTGTGAGGGCCAAATGTCCCCAAAAGTAGAGTAGAATTTCAGTGGTGGAAAAAGTACTCAAATGTTTTACTTAAGTAAACGTATCAATACTAATGCTCCGTTACAAGTAAAAGTCTGGAATTCAAAATGTACTTGAGTAAAAGTTCAAAAGTATTGAACAAAATAATACTTAAAGTATCAAAACTAAAGTACAAAACGTTTGAACATAGCAGATCTACAATGCGACGCGTTGTGAGCTTGTAGATCGGCTAGTTTCAAATAGCCTAGGTATAAAATAGAGAAATAGTGGATTAATGTATGCTTTACAATATCATAATGTATACCTGCAAAGTAACTAGTAACTAAAGTTTTCAAATAACATGTAGTGGAGTAAAAGTACAATATTTGCCTCTGAGATGTAGTGGAGTAGAAGTAAAAGTACTGAAAACTGGAAATACTCAGGTAAAGTACAAATATCTCAAAACTGTACTTAAGTACGGTAAGTAAATCATAATGTACTTAGTTACTTTACACCACTGTAGAATTTCAGAAATAAACGGGTAGTGTGGACAATTTTCCAGGTCCTCGAAAGAGAAATGTTTTTTCTTTATTTTTGTATTTCCTTTTTGAGCTGTGCTAAACCGCTCCAATAGCCTACGTAACTTTGTGTGTTTGTCCATGTGTTTTTAGTGTGGTTGCCCTGCCCTGCAGACTATAGTACTTTGGTTGCACGCACTTGGGCCATATGTCAAATCGACCGGCTTCAGCGGGACATGCATGCATGCATTTTGCTAAAATATACGTTATATAGTTTAAATTATATAAATGTATTCATGAATACATGTTCTCCATTGACTTTAACTAAAAATACACTTTTTCCAGATATGGATTTGACATCATGTCTGACATCATAGACCACATGAGACAGTATGTCCATAAGCTTGGTCAAAGTGACGTACGGACAGACACGGGACAGACGGACAAAGCCAGATGTAGGAGCTCAAAGAAAGAAAAGGAAATGATAAGAGAAAAAAAAGTATGTCCTCTGAAGTGTAGTAATGTGTGCGTGTGTGTGTGTGTGTGTGTGCGTGCGTGTGTGTGTGTGTGCGTGTGCGTGTGCGCTCATCTTCATTCCCTGTGTTCAAAGGGAGAGATGGCAGGGTGCTCGCTGGGAACCAACGGGACCTGATGGTCTGATGAAAAGAACATGGGAAGCCACCGACAACAAACACACCAGCCGTCAATCTATCACACGTCTTCTCTCTCTCTCTCTCTCTCTCTCTCTCTCTCTCTCTCTCTCATTGAAATTGTGAGGATGTATATGGTGAAGGGAAAACCCAGGATTGAACAGCACATCAAGGGAAGGAACAAAGGTGGTCGCGGCAGCGGCATGTCAGGCACGAGAGATAAGCTTGTGCAAGAATCGCACATTTCTGACAAACAAACTAGCCTACTGTACACAGTGGCATACCCAATCTATCGTCAATATATCGCTGTGTCGGGCAGACACTCTCCATATCCAAACTTCTGAGTGTTTTGTTTTTGGAAATGAACACCCTACTTGATCATGCTACAGAGTCACACAAAAACATCAAAAGCATCTTGTGCCCGCATGTTGTCAGTGTAAAAAGTGCAGTACCCATTACAATATTATTACAGCTGCCAGTGCCAGCATTAGTACTATGATGTCATAATGATGACATCGGTGACCTCCAGGTATGGGCATAAAAGGGACACATGCACACAGATACTGAGATCCCCATGTGTGCATAAAAGGGAAACAGATAGAACTAGACTGCTCTAGGTCTAAGTGCCAACTTGTGCACTCTGGTCACTTTTGAAAAAAACTAGTGCGAATAGCAGAGCGCGCGGGAGCGTTTCGCTGTTACTACGTGTCATCTTTTTGACACCCAAACCTAACCCTTACCCTAACCTCCATGGGGTGAGTCGCTAACCCTCCCGACGCTCCGTCATCCAAATGATGATACTGTACGTAGTAGCGAGATTTCACAAGAGCGCGCAAGTAGGGTGATGAGTGCTCTCTGTATGTATGTGGGTGGGCAAGTTGGCTTTCTGTCGAGGCACCAACTTGCTCCAACATGTCTCCTTTCCGACATGTCACCATTCCGACACTAACCCTATCTCTAACCCTAACCCCTATGGGAGTGTTGCCACTCCGACAATAAGAAGTCAATTTCGGAGTGGCGACATGTCAGAATGGAGAGAGCCTCCCGATTCAGGCAAATATATATAAATTCCCTAAAGAAAATGACTTAGAGCTTAGTCCAATACTTTAGGAAAGAGACCTTGCCGGTAACGATGCAAATTGGGAATGCATGACCCATCCGGTTATGCAATACCCGCCACCATTGTGCTTATATGGATACGTAGTCTATGACGTCAGAATTAAGGGACACAGATAGACTTGCTTGATGCCTCGTTCAAACATCACTTCCCCAAGTCTTGCAAGAAGCGCCTCTGGCAGCTAGGGTTAGGGTCCAGAACGTTGAGGAATCGGTTCCATCACATGTGTAACTGTTTCCAGAACCGGTTTCATCACTGTCAGGTCTGGTATGTGTGGGCTTCACGTCTGCCCTACAATTCCAATAGCATCTGTACACTCTCAGAGTTACAGACCTGATAAGGGTCTGTTTGGAACGCCCTATAGGAATCGCTGAAGGGAACCGTTTAGCAATCGGACGCTCAAGAGGGAATCATTAGGGAACCGGAAACGTTCTATCATCCTAAACAACCCGACTGGCAGCTCGGTTGCATGTGCGCAGCGTTATGCGGTACACTACACTTTTGCTCCCCTTAACGATATGCATGGCGGGTTCTGGAGTAGCAATACACCCGCTAAGTATGACTGAAGAAGAAAAAAAAAAGATATAAAGTATATATCGTATATGTTCTATCGCGCGTGCACGAGACGCACGTTGGCACCTCAACAGCGCGCAGTTACCAGAGTAGGGAGTCTCTCCCTCAAGTTGACACATCTTCAAGTCATCATATCTGTATCTGAACAGAATACATCTACCCAGGACTGAGTGGAGGAGTCTGGACGGGAAGGAGGAGTCTCATGGGAAGACTGGGGCCGAGGTTTGATGGCCGTCGCTCTGTTTTTCGTGGAAGCTTTTTTCCTCGTAGGAGCTTTTGCCGCAGTGCGGGCACGCTGTAATGCTGTTGGTTTACAAAACTCACTGGGACACTTGTCACCGTGTTTAAAGCAGCAGGGTTTCTTTATGGCGCAAGGCAGCTGATGATCATTTTGTTTTGGATGAGTTGCAGGCTTGCTCTGCTGGTCTTTGTCTCCATATTTCTGTCTGAAAAGGTCACTTTGTGTGTTCCAGGCATTTCCTAGGAGCCGAGGAAGTGATGTGCCGAGTGGGAAGTCAGTTTGATCAGCAGTTTTCCTGAATGTCCAGGGGTCCGGAACTATATTTACTTTAGGATGAGTTTGGACAGTGTTGCTCTGTTGCTCAGTTTCTCCATGTTTCTGGCTGGTGAAAGAGTTGCTATGTCCGAAACGAGGAACTAGCGATGTGATGGGTCCAGTGTATGACGGCTCATTTGTCTTTACTTCTGGCTGGGTTAAAGTCGTGATCTGTTGGTCTGTTACTCCATGTTTCTGGTCGAACATGATCTGTCCGGACCTCAGCATTTGGCAGTAGAGGTCGTTGTGGGACCTCTTCATATGTCTATAGTAATGTTCCACAGTTGAGAAGGCGTATGTACAATCGGGACAGTGGACAGGGGTCTTGGAAGACTGGGACCCAATTCCCTCCGGGGTTAGAGGCACATCACCTGACACACTGTTTTCAGAGAAAGCTTTTCCTCCGGCGCGGATATGCTGTGGCGTGTTCTTGTCGCATGGCCCACGGATGTGGGGTTCCTTTCCTGTGTAAGACAGCGGCTGTGTCTTTCCGACTCCTGGTTGGGTTAACATCTGTTTTGTCGCACAGTTGTGGATTTTTTGTTGGTCTGTGCTTCCATGTGTGTTGCTGATTTGCTGCCAGCCTGCTGAGGAGATCTCTGCATTCTCGTGGTTTCTTTTTACATGGTTATCGTGTTGGGTCCGAGATGAGAAGCCGATGGAACAGAAAGAACAGAAAAACCTTGTCTGGTAGTCTGGAGGTTCTTGAACTGTCACATTATTGTCAGTGGAAGACCTTTCTCTAGTGTGGAGATGATGGTGTTGTACCTTTAAATCTTTAAAACTCTTAGTCTGGGGGTTTGGGATTTCGTCACCGGTTACATTATTGTTAGAGTAAACCCTTTCTCCAGTGTGATGCTGGTGTTGTCTCTTCAAGTCTTCGAAACTCTTGTCACACTCCTCACAATTGAAAGGTCTTTCTCCGGCAGGGATATGTTGGACATGCTGATGGATATGCAGATGTTCCTTCAGCTTACTTGGCAGATTGAACCTCTCATCACACGGCTCACTGATATTCATTTTCTCTAGCCGAGGTTTCTTTCCCTTTTCTCCTGGTTGAGTTGAAGTCTCAGCCCGTTCCTCTACCCGAGGTTTCTTTCCTTCTACTCCTGGTTGAGTTAAAAGCTTGGTTGTTTTCTTTAGCCGAGGCCCCTTTACCTCTTCTGGCTGAGTTAGAGTCTTAGTTTGTTTCTTTAGCTGAGATTGCTTTACTTCTGGTTGAGTTAAAGTCTTAATCTGTTTCTTTGGTTGGGGTTGCTTTACTTCTTCTGGTAGAGTTAAAGTCTTAGTCTGTTTCTTTAGCAGAGGTCCCTTTACGTCTTCTGGTTGAGTTAAAGTCTTAGTCCGTTGATGACTGTAAGATCTTGGGCGGTCCGTGGCTCCTAGTTTCTGGCCAGATACACAGCTTCCAAATTGCTGACAGGGTGTTGAATTGATCTGTCCATCCCCCTGTATTTGGCAGTAGACGTCCTTGTGGCATTTCTGAATGTGTTTGACAAGGACGTCTTCAGAAGTAAAGGCATACGTACAAGCAGGACAGGAGACGATCAGAATAGTCTCCACTGTTTCCATGAGTGGAGATTGTTCGGTGCTGAAGAACATGCCTTGAAGGAATGTGTAAAACCCAAAGAGGATGCTAAGGTCAAGAGATTGGATCGGTTGTTTTGTTCGCCCTCTAGGATGCTGTGATGAGCTCAAGTAAGTATTTATTCTTTCTCACCGTTTGAGATATCTCTTACTTCAAGGTGAACATGGACAAAGTGGTCTTCGTTGTTGTCGATCTCTTACTTCTAGGGGATCAGGGACAAAGTGGGCTTTGTTGTTGTCGATCTCTTAATTCTACGGGATCAGGGACAAAGCGGACGAGTAAGGGTTCCTCAGCTCTATGCTCTTTTCATTGTGGATCTACTACATCTAGGTGAACAGGGACAAAGTGAACGAGTAAGGTTTCTTCAGGTCTTATATATGTTGACTAGAGCTCTGGTCTGATGTTGCACACAACACAAACCGTTGCCGTGTATGCCTAGCAATGCTTATCTGCGCTGGCAGGACAAAGTACTTGAGTCAATAACAGCTGAGATGAGATGAGGCAGTTGACAATTTCAAGGGGCCTGACTTTGGCATGTCGGTGGGAAGTCAGTGGGAAGACCAAGCTCTGTCATGGAGAAAGGGGGGCATTTCCCAGGTGTGAAATGGTGTAATTTCAGACATGGGTGGCAATTCAATGGTGGCAATTAACAACTTGGGGGCCAAACTCGTTCAATAACGAGATACAGCCACTGGAGGTCGCTGTGCCAAAACGAAATTGTCTCGCCCCTCAACGAGAAAAAGGGTTAACTTACGTCCGTCCTGTGTACCCTGTGAAAGACCCTGGTCCATATGTCATACCGTGGCTTGCAGAGAAACAAAATGGAGGATCTAGGCTGCATACACTTCCATTCTAGGCTGAAACATAAAAACAGCTTTATCTATGAATAAGGTGCAAAGAATGCCAGGGAAGCAGAGATCTGCCTGTTTTCACGGCGACACTTTACCGCAATGGTCGGCCCCGGTTTGGATTTTAGTTTCGCGAGCGTTTGTAAACAAATGGATTATCTTCCTCAATCGTCAGCGGACAATCACGTGCACACACGCACGAAGCTTCCGAGGCTCTTCTAAATAAAGCGTAAGTGAACGGCGGCACCAGCAACAGCTAAAAATGTTAGAAACCTTGGCTTCCCATGTGTTAAGAGGCGACAAAGAGGAAAATCAGACACGACAAAGGGGGAAAAAAACATAACTTTACAGAGAAAGATCAGGGAAGTGTGAAGAGGTCAGAAGGTCAAAGATTACTGAACTATACAAGTTTCTATGTCAAATGTGTAATTGAGTTAAATTAGCTACTGTAGTACTTGCGTTAAAACAATTATTCAAAAGTGCATGCTTCTAAAAAGCACTTGTTCAAAAGTACAAAAATACCAGCTCACAACTCGTCATGACGTCAGAACTGTGACACCAGTACTATGACGTCCGACTATGATATATAGAACTGTGATGTTAGTACTATGATGTCAGTGATTTTCTTCACACTATGATATCCTATGTTATCCTCATTATTTATATAGTGAGTTCCGCCGCAGACAGTTCAAAGGCGAAAACACTATGGTTTCGTCATTATTTCCGCCACATATCGTGTTCCGTTAGCCAATGAGGCGCAATTGGTGGAAAATAATCTGGGAGTGGTGTTAGCTGGATTATTGGTTGAGTTTCACATGACATGCTGGCACGCTGCAGAATATAGTCACGAGCGAGCCCACACTGTTTCGTAGGAACAGTATTTCTAGTTTGGGTTTGATATTTGCCTCTCCATTTTGCGGGTGGACTTGGAGAATGAACAGAGACTGTGGCAAAGAAAGCGAGACAGCGCCTTTAGTCAACGGAAACTATAGCGAAAAATGTTCAAAAACGAAAAAAAATAAAAAAAATAAGATATGATGACTAAAACTGACTAAACATACTGACAGTTGAACTAAGACCACTCATCATGGGTGACATGCAGCTAAGCGAAGATCGGCCACTTCGCTGCCAACACAGCCCAGCAAGAAAAAAAAAAAACTATTTTGATTTAAAATTAGTTGACTGAAACTAGATTAAACAAAAAACATTTCAAGTGACTAAAATGTGCCTAAAACTAAACAGCATGTTATTCAAAATACAATGACTAAAGCTAATTAAAAATTTGCAGTCGAACTCAACACTGGTATATGACACATACCAGTGTTATGAACACATATACACAGACTATGAAACACTGGGGGTGTTTCATAGTCTGGGGCTCAAGGCTCAGAAAGATCACCTATCTTTTTTCTGCTGCGGCTGTATGAGCTGAAGACATGGTAAACACAATAATCGTGATAAATAAAATAAAACAAAAAAACAACATTCAAACTGGAAGAATCCTGGACAGGCGCTCAAAACATTACTTACATAGTGTGCGCACACAATTGTGTTACACGATTGTCGTATGCCATATCCATCTTCTTGCACATCCCCCCGCTGCTGCTAAATATACATACCATACCCGCCTTACTATTGTACCTGTGCATTTAACTTGTTTTCTTTTTCTTTTACTTTTAAATATATATATTTATATTCTTCCCTTGTTATATTGTATTTTGTTAGCACAGCTTCTGGAAAATGAATGTATTGTGTCAACACGTGAGCAACCAACACTTTGCTGCTTGAGCAAGTGACAAATAAAAGACAAAATATAATCTATTGATTCTCTTGATTAACAGATACAGAGATCTACATATTTGGGCACAAAAGGGTAGCCAGTCAATATCACTGCGTGGATATTAGTCTGGTTCTTTTATTCTTTTATTTTCCAAGGGGCGGTTACAAAAAGATTCAAACAGACTCTATTGGTTAGATCTAATCAGAGTAGCCCAAAGGTGATACACCCACCCTACATTTGCATACTGGGTCCTGGTTGGTGTCAGCGTTATTATAATCTTTCTCCAAGGGGCGATAACAAAATGATTCAAAAAGCATGATGACCCCACTGAGAAACACAGGCTTTGAGTGCCAAACACATTGAACGTCTTTGTCACACTATCTCCAGGGTGGAGAGACACTCTTATGTGTTCAGGTTGCTCCATGTCTGAAACTCTTGGTCACACAGTTTACAGACGCCAGTCAGGGTATAGGTCTATACGATGATGTGTAATTACCTCCCCTGTTTCTCTGGCTACCTCCAGTTCTGATGTAACCCTTCCTCACCAAGTCCCAGTAGAGGTCCGTGTGGCTCGACTTCAAGTGTGCGTGGTAGATGTCCCGACTGACGAACGCATACGGACACTCGCCACAGCTGAACTTCTCCTGGGGAGACTGGGGCAGAGCTACAGGGGACGCTTGAAGAGAAGAGACACCGTGCTGATGCTGGTGGTGTCTCCTCAAGTCTTCGAAGCCCCTGTCGCACTCATTGCAGTTAAAGTGTCTT
Organism: Nannobrachium achirus; assembly: GCF_963921795.1. Taxonomy (NCBI): domain Eukaryota; kingdom Metazoa; phylum Chordata; class Actinopteri; order Myctophiformes; family Myctophidae; genus Nannobrachium; species Nannobrachium achirus. The sequence continues at coordinate 51,082,169 of NC_137826.1, forward strand.
TCTCCGGTGTGGATATGCTGACGTGTGTTCCCGACATATAACTGTAGCTCGACGGAACTGTCACTGTCACGCTGTTCACCGATTCGGGGTGTATTTCCAGTGTGAGGAAACTGACGTGTCTGAGCTAAAGTCTTGTTCCGTTGGTCTGTGTCTCCAAGTCTCTGGCTGGTTGAAGGCCTGGGGGTTACCTGACGGTCTGCTGAGGTTCCCTGTCTATTCCACACTATTTTCCAGTAGAGGTCGTTGTGGCTTCTCTTCAGGTGTTTCTCCAGGTAGGCCTGGGACGCGAAGGCATATGTACACACGGAACAGTTGAAGACCTGAGTCTTGGAAGAGTCCAGGAATAGGAAGCCTTCAGGGGAACCTTCAGGGGAAGGTTCATTGGAAGCCTTTTCCACAGGGTGGAGGCGATGTTGTCCCTTCAAAATATCTAACTGGTTTAAGCTCTTGTCACCCTGTTCAGTGTTATTGCGAGTGTGGCGGCGACGGTGCTCAAGCTGGTGTTTCTTCAGCCTACGTAACAGGTTGAACTGCTTACCACACTCTTTGCAGACGCTGCGTCTCTTCATACGACTAGGCGCTACTTTTCCAGTCTTTGTCTGTTGCCCCCTGCTTTGGTCTGCGTCTTCCTGCTTCTGTACGTCTGTCCGAGTCCGAGTCCGAGTCCTGGACGACTGTTCCGGGAATAGAGACCCATCTTCCGCACTGTCTTCAGAAGGAGCCGTTCCTCCCAGTTGGCTATGCTGTGGCACGTTCCAGTTACATAACTCACTGTTGTTCTGGTCACATTGTTTATCGATATGGGGTTCCTCCTCAGCAGTTGTGTAAGACAGCTGCCGTGTCTTTACTTCGCCTGGTTGAGTTGAAATCGGCCTCTGCTGCCGACTGTGAGCTCTCTGTTGGTCTGTGTCTCCATGTTTCTGGCTGGTTGCAGAGCTTGGGATTTCCTGACAGGCTCCGGAGGTGATCTCTCCGTTACTCAGCATTCTGCAGTAGATGTCATTGTGGCTTTTTTTCATGTGTTTATATAGGTAGACCCGCGACGCGAAAGCAAACGTACACATAGGACAGGGGAAGACGTGGCCATTGTCTGCCACACTGTTTTCAGGGGGAATATTTTCTCCAGTGTGGGTATGCGTGGGTGTGTTCAGGTCACTTTGTTTACGGATGTCGGATTCCTCTACAGTGTGAGCGAACAGTTGTGTCTCAACTTCTGGCTGAGTTAAAATCTTGCTCTGTTGATGACTGTACAATCTTGTTCGGTCTTCGTCTTCTTGTGTGTGGCCGGTTAAAGGGCTGGTGATGCCCTGACAGGATGCCGAGGTGATGTCTCCTGAGGTGAGGTCGTCGTGTTTTAACCTCAGGTGCTTATGAAGGTAGACCTGAGACGTGTAGACGTTTGGACACAAAGAACAGGGGAAGGCCCGAGGCCTGGATAAATTTGTTTTCGTTCCCAGTTTGTGGCCGGTTAAAGAGCTTCTACCGTTGTCGTGTTTTAACCTCAGGTGCTTATGAAGGTAGACCTGAGACGTGTAGACGTTTGGACACAAAGAACAGGGGAAGGCCCGAGGCCTGGATGAATTTGGTTTCGGTCCCGGTTTGTGGCCGGTTAAAGAGCTTCTACTTTTGTCGTGTTTTAACCTCAGGTGCTTTTGAAGGTGGACCTGAGACGTGTAGACGTTTGGACACAAAGAACAGGGGAAGGCCCGAGGCCTGGATGAATTTGGTTTCGGTCCCGGTTTGTTGCCGGTTAAAGAGCTTCCACTTTGCTGCCCGATCTGTCCATCTCTCAGCATTTTGCGGTAGGGCTTCCTCTTCAAGCCCTTGTCACCCTGTTTACGGTTGTATGTTCTTTTCCCAGTGTGTTCTTTTCGCTGGTGTGCCTTTAGAGTATCTAACAGGTTGAACAGCTTACCACACTGTTTACAGATGTGGCGTTTCCTTTTATACGCAGTTTGAGTCTTACTGTAAGATCTCTGTTGATCTGCGTCTTCTTGTTTCTGTACTTCTCCTGTTTGAGACAAAGACTCTGGGTGGCGGTTATCACTGCGCTGATCTGTGTCTCCTTGTCTGTGGCTGTTTCCGTAAGATCTGCATTGGTCTGTGTCTCCTTGTCCGTAGCCGTTTCCATAGCTGGTGGTTTGCTCACAGGGTGCCGAGGCCACCCGTACATTCCTAATCTCTTGACAGTCGAGGTCACTGTGGGATTTCTTAATGTGTTTGAGCAGGAAGCTGCGAGAGGTAAATGCATACATGCACGCAGGACAGGAGAAGACCTCAGTGTTCTGGGGAGATGTGGGCTTCACCGCTCCCAGGAGTGGCTGTTGATCACCAAAGACTCCGCCACAAACGGACTGCGATGGGCTGATGGGTACAGTTTCTATCATCTCCCTCCTCCTCTTCACCTCTTGCTCCATTTCTCTGATCTCCCTCTGTCTCTTCTCTGTCTCACGTTCAAATTCTTCCTTCATCTCCATCAGTCTCTTCTCTATATCTAGCTCCTTTTCTCTGTTCTCCTCGTGTTGCTCCATAATGCTACCCGTTTCTTTAGATTGAACAAAGATGAATTGCGAAGGCTTCATACCGTATTATGTAGGTCGACTGGAGCTCTGGTCTGATGTCATACACACAAAGCATAAACTGTTGCCACGCAGGCTAAAAATGCCGATTTGCACGTGCGCCGCCATTCATCCATGAGTGTCCTTCATAGATTGTCTTTAGTAGTATGAGTGACATGAGCCCGAACCCTGGGCAGCTTGCCCCAAGAAATGTGCCAAGCTCAATAGGCAACAACGGTAAGAGAGTGAAATTACGTGAGAGGAATATAATATGCATATAGGAGAATGTACTGTTTGGGTGAGTGAAACTTTATATGCATGTGAAAGGAGCATGAAAGTACAATATGTGAGAGTGTCAGGATGAATGATGTATTTTAGGTCACAGACGTCCACGTGTCTGTCTCTCTCTCTCTCTCTCTCTCTCTTTCTCTGTCTGTCCCTGTTTGCACCTGTCTCTGTCATTTAATCCGTTTAGGCCTAGAATTATTGAATGCTTTAACCAGTGAAAAATAGCAGATATACAAGCTCACAGCGCGAGTGCCGCGCTGCGAGCTTGAGATCTGCTATTTTTGAAAAATCGTGAAAATTAGAATTTTCACCCGATTCTATAAGTGTCTTTTGAATCTTTCTAAGATTTTTTGAAAAAACCCTATGTTTCTATGTCAGCAATCTGGCCAGCCATCGTCAAAGAAAAGGTCCTTTTCACTTAACTGGAGCTCAGTTCGTTTGTTCTTGAGAGACTACTATGTCAGTGGTTCTCAGACTTTTTCATGTGAAGGACCCCCAAAATGATATTTATTTGGCCAAGGACCCCCATCTCAAAATATTTAGTTCCAGAGACCACCCAGAAGCAAAATTTGAGTTACAAACCTTTGCTTCGAAAATACATATATTCAAAGATTTGCACACATTTTCACGACTTTTTTTCAAAAATAGCAGATCTACAAGCTCGCAGCGCGGCACTCGGTGCCGCGCTGTGAGCTTGTATATCTGCTATTTTTCAATAGTTAAAGCAGTCAATAATCCTAGGCCTAAATGGGTTAATCAATGTTTTACTGTCCTCTACTACCCGTCTGTCCGTCCTTGTGCATCTGTCACTAAACGCTGTCACTCTGTCTCGTCTCTGTGCTTCTTCGTGAATTAAAGGGATATTCCGCTTTCAACAGGGAAACACCTCATGGGCTTTTCTCCACATACACACCCATTGTAACTTCAAACTTGTTTTTAACCATGATAGATTCATTAAAAACACCCATTATTTTTTCTGTGTTTTTTCGATACATTTTTTCATTTATTTTTAATAATTGTTTGGGAAAATGGAAAAGAAAAATACAAAAAATGGTTAAAATGAATTTTGAAGTTACAATGGGTGTGTGTGGGGAGAGGCCCTGGGCCTGGAGTGCCTGGTAACATTTACATCAAATATCTAAATATTGAATCAAGCAAATTAAAAACTGTTCAGGGTGTTCATAAAAGCCTGTTTAGACAATAAAATTACCAAAAGTCTTTTTTTTTTTAAAGTGAAATATGGTTAAACTGAAGTTTGAAGTTACAATGGGTGTGTGTGGGGAGAGGCCCTGGGCCTGGAGGGCCTGTTAACATTGACATCAAATATCTAAATATTGAATCAAGCGAATTAAAAACTGTTCAGGGTGTTCATAAAAGCCTGATTAGACGATAAAATTACCAAAAGTGAAATATCCCTTTAACCTTTTATTAGATGTATACAACACATCTACGCGCTCGCAATTGCAATTGCGATGCGTTGTGAGCTTGTAGATCTGCTATGTTGGCGAATTGTGGGGCGAAGCCGTTTTGTAATCAACATATTAAATCAAGCAAATCAATTACAAAACCATCGTAATGTTACATTGCATTGCAAAACATGAGATACAAGTATTCACTGCAAATACATCATTCATTAGCCTACATAAACTAGGAGAAGAAAGCAAGTGTGAGGGTTATTTGAATATTAGGCAGGTTTCTGAACCGTCCACAGCCTACACCAACTCGCCCACACAAGTGTACAATTGGAATCAAATGGGCCCTTATGGGTCTGTAACTCTGAGAGTGTACAATTGGAATGGGCCCTAATGGGTCTGTAACTCTGAGAGTGTACACAAATGTGGTGTCAGACCGATATATCGGTAACCGATATATAGGGCACCAATATGCCCTTATTTGGTCATATCGGATCATATCGGTATCTGTGAAATGTCTCCCCGATAGAAAAAAGATATATATATAAGATATATATATAAGATATATATATATATATATATATATATATATATATATATATATATATATATATATATACACACACACCGGTATTCAAATATCAGCACAACATGTGTGATGAAGGCTTTTTTTATGGTATCAAATGGGGGTCCATGGCCAAATGTAAATCAAACTGGGAGTGCTTGAAAGAAAAAAGGTTGCCGAGAATCCCTGCTTTCAAGTGAAAAAAAAGAAATCACACTCGTGTGAACTGAGCGGTGGTGTGTGTGTGTGTGTGTGTGTGTGTGTGTGTGTGTGTGTGTGTGTGTGTGTTTGTGTGTGTGTGTGTGTGTGTGTGTGTGTGTGTGTGTGTGTGTGCAACAGCGCCCCTCCCTTAACATGTGTGGTCAGAAAAGGTTACTGCAGGGCCAGGCTACGGACACGGAGACATACAGACAGACAGACAGACAGACAGACCCACACACACGGCCACGTATAGGAGCGTTGTGACCACCGCTCAAAAAAAAAGAAGAAAAAAAGTCAAGAGTAGTTTCACCACACGAATGTCACAGGATGTCCTGAACCCGGGGTCACAGCTGAGTGCTGTTTAATCATTCTTCAGTGTGTCACACCAACCATGACGATGACACACAGGATGAGAGAGAGAGAGAGAGAGACGGAGGGAGAAGAAGACAGACAGCGCAGTGTAAAGTGTGTTTAAATGAAGGTCAGTAAATGTTAAAACACTTAGCAGCTGCAGCTCATAAATAAAGAAGGGACGAGAGAGAGCGGAGGGGAGGGACGAGACGAGGGGAGGGGGAGAATGGACTGGAAGGGCCATTAAGAGAGGAGGGGTCACACCAGAAAGGGTGGAGAGGGGTGGAGTCAAGATGAGAGGTCAGATGAAAAGAGGGGGCGGAGTCAAGAGGATAAGCAGAGCTAGGAGCAAGAGATAAGGAAAAGACACTCTGTGACCACCAGTAGCACTTTCGAGGCCGGACGCGACCGGACGCCGTGTGGTCAATATATTTCCCACATGCTCATGCCCTTTGCTTAACAATTTGGACCGCAACGGCGATTGCGTCATAGCAGCCATAGTCCCGCCTCATGTCGCGGTAGTAGAAACGGTTTCCTTAAATTCCCTATTGACTATGGGGGGGGGGGGGGGGGGGGGAATCTACTGAAGGCAGTGAAATCATTATGTTAGCCAAAAGATGGTGGTGCACTCAATGGTATAGCATCAGAAGACTGGTGTGCCCCTTGGCAGAAGACTGGTGTACCTTGGCAGAGGACTGGTGTAGTTAGGAATTATGCCATCAGTGATATAAAGACAAAAATATTCTAGTTCCATTCCATTGTAACCAAAACAAGTGCACTGATGAGGTGGGGAACTTAGAAAAAATCCAAGGCAACTCTGTTCAGTTCAAAGTAGAAAACACGTTTTTTTTAGCTCATGGCAGCAATAAAAGAAAAGACCAACGCGTTTCGGACTCGTTTGGCCTTCATCAGGGTCCGCTTCATCAGAGCGGACCCTGATGAATGGAATGGAACTAGAATCTTTTTTGTCTTTATCTCCTATACCCTCTCCAAAGAGCACCTGTTTTTCAGCCTATTGTATTACTCACAGACCCACGCAGCGCTTCTTCTACCATATGCCATCAGTGATTTCCGATGGCATCGCTGAAACTCACTCAAAAGAATTATAATTAAAAAAAAACTCTCAGCAGGAAATGCCCAAAACAGGGCATTTCCTCTTGGAAATCAAACAGGACAAACACGTTGCAGACAAGCATCTTGTACGGGGCGCCGCCAAATGTGTCAGAGCAGCAATGAGGAGAATGAGGGTAGCCGGCCACTGCCATCGATGCCTTGCCAACAGGCTTGCACTGTGGGAACTGCAAACCAACACACAGGCATCGATCAAGAGGAGGATCAATGCCTCTCTGTCTGTCTGTCTGTTTATATCCATATCACCATTATGGCCTTTACAATGCTCTCCCCCTCTCAGTGGACGCCGTGCGCATAAACCAAACACTTTTGAGCGCCTGCCAGCCTTGTATACGCGACGCAAACTCGTTTGAGCTTCTCTCCCATTTAATAAGACGTCGTCATTAATTACTTTTAAATACAGGTTTTTAATTGCTTCTGATACAACACGGTAGTTCCACATAAGCAATTCCAAGTCCTCCAATAGCCATTAAAGTTTGTTTATGGGTCAATAAATGCTTTTAGTGTGCCGCTGCAAAGCCCAGCCAATAATAACCAGAATTAGACTCTGGGAAATAATGAACTGTCTGGTCCTGTGTGTGTGTGCGTGTGTGTGTGTGTGTAGAAACGTTAGAGGAAATAATGCCTTGATAAGACGCAACAAAACACTTTTTCAAGGAACCCAGCGTTGACGTGGTACACAACTCTCTCTGCGGTGTTACATGGTAAAGTACTGAATAAATACGTCTTAGAACAACAATTCCCTGTCTTTCAACCAGGTAGGAATGAGTACAACTTTGTTCCTTATAATTACCAACAACTGAATAGAGCGGTAAAAGAAAATCCTAATAATGAAGACAATGGAACAGTGCACCGCTTGTGTAAAATTCATAATATTGAGATTTGAGCCAGGGCCACGCCACTCTGAGAAAGTATGGACATGCCTTGAGAGTGAACCATAGCTAGGCATAGCTACTGTATGTGTGATTCCTTGAACAATCTATCTTTCAAATGTTTTAATGTTTAAAGCACTGGTTTTCAACATGTAAGGGTCCCTTAACAGTTCTGCTGCCGTTGACAATCCTCACCATCATTGAAAGGGTTAAAATCATGGCGCCATTGACGGTGAGGACTGTCAATCTACTGTATTTACTGTAAAAGTATAATTACTTACAGTACGTTGCTCCGGTCCCGCCCGCATCGGTAATGTCCGCGGTTTGTTTAAAACGCACGTTGGGCGTGCACGCGAAGTGAAGCTCCGCCATAGTAAATCCATTGAGAGGCCCATAAAGAGACTTCATTTACTCAAAAAGAGACATTTTGATCTTGTTTTTTGGTCTTCCCAGTGTCTCTTCTAGCCCCCAAAAAACCCATTCACTAACTCTAAGCCTTGCCTTTCCTTTCAGTGATTTTCTGAATGGGCGTGTCTGTACGGTACTCTTTTGAAATCGGCCCCTTGCTTATGTCACAAATGGGCTCAATTCCTATTGGGCCCCCTCGAGAAGGGGATGGTACTTTTTGGGAGGCTATATTCTATTGAGACTATATATATATATATATATATATATATATATATATATATGAGGTGGAACCATGAGGTAAAGTGGTACTAAAATTGGCTTGAATTGGATTGACTCTAACATGGTACGACGATGAGAACCATGTAATCTTCTCTGTATCGTTCCAATTTTAGCCCAAAGACAGCGCCCCGTTGCCAACAAAGGGCATTTTTGGTATGAAATGGCTTGGAATTAGAGACAGACAGAACATGAAATTTAAACATCCGAGTGGTTGTTTAGGTTAAAACCTGTATAAAACCGTATTATGGACCAATATTTATATAAAAATATATATTTTGAAAAGCACGGTGGGGCCCCTTTAAAGGTCGGTCGGTAACTCTCACGGATTTCATGTTCTAATCTCTGCCTGTAGGATGTTTGTTTGTCCATCTCAAAGCATCACGGTTATAGGTCAGCTTGCCATGAACATTGCAGCGTACATTCTCATCTCAAGAGTAACAAACGTATATTGATTTTAGTTGATCCTATGACCTTTTCCCCTAACGCCACCATCAGGCCAAACCTTCAAAACGAGCAAACGGGGGAACTACACAGCGGTTGTTGTGTGCAGGGGCGTCACACCAAATTCTGGGCCCTGGGTACAAGGATTCACTGCAGGCCCCCCATGAATGTTAACTATTGAAAAATAGCAGATATACAAGCTCACAGCGCGGCACCGAGTGCCGCGCTGCGAGCTTGTATATCTGCTATTTTTGAGAAATCGTGAAAATGTGTGCAAGAAACCTATGTCAAGGACCCCCAAGATGATATGTATTTGGCCATGGACCCCGATCTCAAAATATTTAGTTCCAGGGACCCCCAGAAGCAAAATTTGAGTTAGAAATGTTCGCTTAAAAAATACATATATTCAAAGATTTTCACACATTTTCACCACTTTTCAAAAATAGCAGATCTACAAGCTCGCAGCGGGGCACTCGGTGCCGCGCTGTGAGCTTGTATTATCTGCTATTTTTCAATAGATAAAGTTATTAGGGCCCCTCCACCTTGGGCCCCAGTAACTCAGTCCCACTTTCCTACCCCTTGTGACGCCCCTGGTTGTGTGTGTAAGCTGTCTCGTCCGCTCATCACGGCTGGATTGAGTGGATGAGTGGTTTTGACAGTGAAATCGATATCAGGGCTACGGCGTTCCCATGGTTGTCCTCTGTGATCCAATACTGTACCACAGTTGACACATCAGCATGAACATGATAATAAGCGGCAGCATCTTTGCTTCGTCTTGCCAGAGGACGTTGCACAATTCAGCACCATGTGTTTCTTTCCAAGGGTTTTCCCGTTGGATGACGCGAGTCTGACGTACAGGCTTTCCAAGGGGTTTCCCCATGGGGTTATAACCGCACATGACATGACGTCACAGCAGGTCATTATATATCATATATAGCACCATGTACTGTGCACTGTGTACCAGAAATAAACAAATCAGCCCAGAGATTTTACTCATGTGGATATGATGCATGAACTGATGAACTGAAAAAGTACTAATTTATCCAAATATTAGCTTTTCTCAGCACAACACAGACACAGACAGTTACAGTATCAATCTCAATATCATAAATGACACAGTCACATACCTGACAAAATCCCCAGGGTGGTTTCTTGTATATTTTAGGAACACAGTTCTTATATGACACAATCTACGATTTGCCTGCAGGGATGCCAAAAAAAAAAGAAAAAAAAGATCACAACGCGTGGCACCGTGACACGTTGTGACTTGTAGATCGGCTATTTCCACTATCAATGTTATAAGTAAGTTGTCAAATATGTCTTTCATTTATTTAATATTGGCTATTTGTGTCAGCCATGTGCAACTTGAAAGCCTAATAGCCAAACCGAAATGTAATTGTCAGTGACAAAAACACAATTAAATCGTCAATCGCAATTATTTGAGTGACAATAATTGATCAATCATGTAAAATGTCATTATCGTGACAGCTCTGGAGTGACGTCAGGATTTCGGTATTGGAATAACAACACGCTATTCAGTCGGTTAGCGTTTTCACCTTCCATCTCCTCTCCTCTGTGTGTGTGTGTGTGTGTGTGTGTGTGTGTGTGTGTGTGTGTGTGTGTGTGTGTGTGTGTGTGTGTGTGTGTGTGTGTGTGTGTGTGTGTGTGTGTGTGTGTGTGTGTGTGTGTGTGTGTGTGTGTGTGTGTGTGTGTGTGTGTGGGGACAGTGGTGTGGTTTCACCTGGACAGACACTGGGTCAGTGAGGGTGTTTTAACATGCAAGCAGTGTTGTTCCACCTGCTGTTCTGTATGTCTGGCACAGCGGCCCGCCGTCTGCACACAGCCTTGAGCAGCAGCCCCCCCCACCCCCCCTTCCCCCTCCCCCATGCACAACACAACACACCGACGGCGTGAGCATGTCTTTTCTCCTCCTCTCCTCTCCAGTGTTGCCAGGAGAAACAAGAAAGCACGGGTCTATGAAAGCAAGCCCAGAAGGAGCGACTAGGCTAACATGAGTGAATTCCACCTACTGTATGCGCGTCGCCTATTTTCAAAGAAACCTTGACGAAATTTAAAAATAAATAAATGATAATAAATAGAGCCTACTCTGGAATGCTTGACCGACCCAGTTATGCACATCATTTGGAGATTTATAAATTTGGGCCACGGCCAGACCCTTTTCTGGCGGTTCACTTCAGGACAACCACATATATGACCGATTTGAGGCCGGGCACGGCCCATAGGCTATATGGAGATGTCAGTCCTTATTTCTTTTTATGCCCATATATGGAGAGGCCTTTCTATTTTATGCCCATATTTGGAGATATCCCTTTAGGCCCATATATATAGAGTCCTTTCCCTTATGCCCATATATGGAGATCCCTGATGTCGTCAGTATATGCCCATATATTGGCATGCCCACTTTTGTGCCCATAATATGGAACCGACTGTTTTGTTTGTTTGCTAAGTACATTATTTGACATTCTGCATAACGAGTAGGCCCACATTTACTTTTAGTACTTGTACTTCAAAGCATGTGCACAATGCGCACGGGGACTTTACAATGTCGGCATTTAGCAGACTCTCTTATCCAAAGCAACGTGCAAAGTGCATGTATCGGAATATAAGCAGAGTGAACATGAACTCTAGAGAGTCTAGTCAACAAACGATAGGCCTATAGTTGCATAGGCCCAAGTAGAGTGCAGACAGTGGTGAAAATTAAGTACATCTACTTAAGTAAATGTACTTAATATTTCCAATTTCCAATAGTTTTACTTCAATTCCACTACTTATCGGATCCAAATATTGTACTTTTACTCCACTAAATTTATTTGAAAACGTAGTTACGTTGTAGATTGATTATTATTACAAAACATACATTAACCATTTCAAGTCTTCAACCCTATATACGTTTTTTCCATTTGAATTAAATAGCCAATCTACAAGCACACATTGCGTCACGATGTGATGCATTGTGAGCTTGTAGATCTGCTCATTTAAAAACTTATTTATACATTTGAAAACTTGAAATGGGACATTATGCATAATGCGTAATTTTTACTTTTGCTACTTTAAGTACATTTTGATACCAATACGTTTGTACTTTTATTCAACTTGACTGACTTGACTTGACTTGAATTCCAGAGTTTAACTTTTAGCAGAGTATTTCTACATTGCGGTATTGATAAGTAACACATTTGAGTACTTTTTTCCAGCACTGAGTGCAGAGAGAACAATCTAGTGCCTCACCAGGGGAAAGGATGCATCTCTGTCTAAACAATGTGTTATCCGAGTAGCATTGATTACATCTGTGGTGGAGACAAAAGCAAATCTAAGTAACCTAATGCTAGCTTTCAAGAAGTGCTACGAGGAGAGTTAAAGTGATTAGGGGGCGAGTGGGAGTCTGGAGAAGTAAGTGCTAGTGGGTGAAGTGGTTGTCTGGGAGTACTAGGAGGGCGAGGTGGGAGAGTCTGACTACAATGGAAGTGTGTTCTTCAGTTTGGAACCCTGGAGCCAGTTGCACCACTTCACACTATGTTTGAACTTAGCCTGTTCTGCTGTAAACCTCTCATGACATGATTAAAACCTCAAGGCACACCCTGTTTTCCCTGTGAACACAGCAGATCTACAAGCTTCACAACTCATCTCGACTCCTTGGCCCTTTTTCCCTTTTTTTCTCTTTTAATTTTTTTTATCCCACGATTTTGTAACCCATTTTCCACCCAGTGCCAATTGCCTATAAGCTGTAATCCTGGGCGCTGCTCTCCCTCTGCCAACCTGGGGAGAGTCCTGAACTGAGCTCATGCTTCCTTCCCATGAGGAGTAAGCAGGCCGCTTCTTATCACCCGTCGGGGGGGGGGGGGGGGGGGGGGGGGCGCCCTGGCGCCTGCCTATATTGCCACTATACTGCTGCCCAGGGGAGGCAGTATAGAGACCAGGATTTTTGTGAGGGTATCTACCATAGGAGACACAGGGAGGACGTGCAAACTCCACACAAAAATGCCCTTTTGCCAACCCCACCTAGGGTATGGGCTTCTTGTTCATACTTTTCATTGGTTCAATATTCATGAAACCCACAGACACACTTAACCACTTTCACATAGAAAAATCTTTCAAAAAAAAACTAAAAACAAACAGTTTGTTCAACAAGCTCATAACATATCACAATGTGAATCTTTTGTACAATAACGCAGGGCATTCATTTATTAACATCACAAAAAAGGTTGAGATATGGAGATACACAGTTTCTTCCCTAACGCAACAACACACAATATCACGTCAATGCTACTGCTTTTTAACAATTCCACGTCTTCATCTCCAATTTCTCAATCTGCAAGTCTTGTTTTTGTTTTCGGCTTTGATGTATTTTTTTAGGAAGGCTTCTTAACACCTTGGCAAGGGACCGCACATGAAAAACAGCCCCTGGGCCAATAGTGGCATTTAGTTTTTGTTTTTACCATGTCGCTGCTGTCGGGTGGAAACCTTGTATGTCCAAAACCGTTCCTTTTTTTAAATGATATCTCTGCTGTCGGGCCGAAACCTCCTAACTCCAAAATGTTCATTTTCGGGGAAAATGAGCTCAAGTGGAGTTAGGAGGTTTTGACCGAAGGGCTTTTTACTACTTTTCATTGGTTCAATATTATTTTAACCAACACACAGACGTAAAGGGTGTTCAATAGCACATATTTATGAAAAAAAAAGACAGGGCCAATCGGGTGGAGTTAGCTGGTTTGGCAGAAAGTGTGGAGTTAGGAGGTTTTGTCCTAAGCACTTTTTACTACTTTCCATTGGTTCAATATTATTTTAACCAACACTCAGCTGTAAAGGGTGTTCAATAGCCCTGATTTATGCCAAAAAATCTAAAATCTCAAACATGGAGTTAAGAGGTTTTGGCCAGACAGTGACGATATGTTATTTAAATAGTGAAAATAGCCAATCTGCCAACTCACAAATAGCAAGTTCGGCTTCTCCTCTGTAAGCTCACAAATAGCAGATCTGCAAGCTCACAATGCGCCACACCTGTGTGTCGAAGCAGGGAAATATGGAGATGTAAGGTTTTCACCCGACAGTGAAGTATTTATTCATGTGCGCTGTCACTTTTCAAATAAACCAAAATGAAAGTGAAATGGGCGTCCAAAAGAGAGGGAGTCCTTATCACCCCTATGCAGTGGCGGGAATAAATAACTAAATGCATGTACTCAAGTACTGTACTCCAGTATGACATTGAGGTATACTTTATTTGAGTTATTCCATTTCAGATGATTTATACTTCTACTCCACTAAAACTCAAGAGGCAAATGTTGTACTTTCTTTTACATTTTTTACTCCAGACATTTATTTGAAAGCTTTAGTTACGAGTTACTTTGTAGATTTTGATTGTTAAGCTCATCGTTTTATAATTAGATATTTTTTCTATTAGCAGATCTACAAGCTCATAATGAGATGCACTGTGGCCCTATTTTCGAAACATTTACAGTTTTCAAAACGGGGAAAGCATCCGTGTCATTTTAGATGTTAACATTGGCTATCAAAAAAAAAAAAAAAAGAAAAAAAAATCTCTTCTGGTGTCCCTGGCACAAAACAAAGCACATTTTCAGATGGGGGTCCGGGGCCAAACACATTATCATTTTGGGGGTCCTTGGCACGAAAACTACTGATTTAGAAGGCATTTGTAGGTGATTTGGGAGTCCTGCATAATGACCACTTTTACTTTTCGGTAGTTTCTTCTTCAAGTATATTTTGAAGTCAAGTAGCAACAGGACGTTTACTGGCAAACATTTCAACGTTGCAATATTCAGGGACGTGCAGAGAATGTTAGAGA
>NC_137826.1:51096695-51194195 GCF_963921795.1 Nannobrachium achirus
GTGCAGAGAATGTTAGAGAGGCAGATGCTGAAATGTCTAAAAAGGGCCTTTTCATGAAAGTATAGCAGACCTCCAAGCTCACAACGCGTCACGCTGCGACACGTTGTGAGCTTGGAGGTCGGCTATTTTCAGTGCTAGATGCCACACTTAACTAAGCGTAGTCAAGTCAATACTGGAGATGTGAAACTGTGAATTGATGGCTATGTGTGAAATTTGTGGAATAAAGTTTATATATTAAAAAAAAAAAAAAAAAAAAAATACTGGAGATGTGGCGTAAAGGCATGAGTTTCTACACAGAGAGGGCAATTCTTTCAACATAATGCTGCATTCAAGTTCAGGAGAGTTTGGACAGGGCAATTCTCTTGAATGCTGCCTTCAGGTATGGCATGGAAAGAGGGCATTTGCATTTCTTTCACCATAGTAAAAACTGCATTCATGGTTCTGGAGGCGACCGAGTATTTCCCGGTGAACCTAAGCGCAATGGTGGGGGCTTGGGAGTGTGGGGAACACGCACCACTGACTATTGCTGATGATGGAGAGCTTATATAGCTTAGCCTTTATGTATTGAGAATGAGAGGCACTCTTGCCGATTTCGTAAGAGACTCGTCGCCAATTGCAAGATATTTAAAAGTTATTTGGGGCCATGATGATATCCTTTTCTTCCCACAACTAGACTAAGGATTTATATTGTCTGTGTTATTGTTTACAACCACAATTATTCACGTGTGGCAAGATCGCGGTTCACTAGCTTTTAGTAGGCTATAGTGTAGGCTTAGAAGCCTTTTCAGAAGTTAATTTAATGTTTTCCATTTAATGATTTCCTTTATCCTCATCTAATCTTGCGCTAATGCATGCAACTGTTTTTGCCATGTTTTAAGGCCGTGTATGCTTTTCAGAAGTTAATTTAATGTTCTCCATTTAACGGTTTCCTTTATCGTCATCTTCCGCTAATGCACGCAACTGTTTTCGCCAGGTTTTAAGGTCTTATTTTAGTTGTTTCTCATAAGCTCGCAACCCTCCTTGCCCATCGGCCCCCACCTTTGCGCTTAGGTTCACCGGGAAATACTCGGTGGGCACTTTTTACAGGTAAAAGGGCAGGGGCTCAAGCCCCCTTTGATGTCTATGTGTGCACGTGCCTGGGACTTTTACCGGCGAACATTTCAATGTTGTAATATTGCTTCCTTCACTCGAGTAAAAGTAACACGAGTGCTTCTTTCTTCCCGCCAACGCTTATCACCTTTCCGTTGTTTATTCCGGACTCCACACGAACGGCTCAGATAATTCACCCTGCCGGCGCGGGGGGAAAGAGAGACAAGACGGCTACTTAGCATTCCAAAACCAGCCCGGCGTCCCCCCTATCAGGCAGCACTGCCTAATCACTGTCACGGCATGGAGGGAATCAACCAGGTAATGAACGGCATTTTCTCCCCAGAAACACCCAGGAAGAGGGGAAAAAAAGGACATATATTAGCATTTTTCAATAAATGACAGAATGGAAAACTAGTCCTTTATCTCGTGTCGGGCAATTCATCTTCTTCCGACTCGGAAGCTGCGTGACTCGTTCGTTCCGGGTCTGGGCTGAGAAATGGACGAGGTAGAAGGAAATGAAAGGGAGAAGTGTATATTTTATTTTAAATAAGCCATGCATATAGCTATGCACACTGTAGAGTAAGCAATGTATTGTATGTAACATAGCAGTGGAACTCCGTCATATGCCAATGACATGCGGCTCTATCCACAACCCGTCCTCACACTGCCTACTACACACTGCCTCCTACATTTTGCAGTCGGTTTAAAAGTGTCCACATTTGACGTGACGGGTCACCCCCACGATGTTGCATATTGACAAAATGACAAAATCATTGCCTAAACCTAACCTCACCAATGAAATTATGCCTATAACCTTAACTTGAACCTCACAAAACAATGCCTAACCCTTACATGACATGCTTTGCAGTTGTAGTTTTAGTAGTAAGGGACAGAGAGAGAGAGAGAGAGAGAGAGAGAGAGAGAGAGAGAGGTGGCATGCAGGATTTGAACCCACTGAGGCACACAGCTTGCTTTTCCACCCAAGGTTTTGGATGTTACTTGAAGTAACATCCTACAAAGGGACAATGGCAGGGCTGCAGTAGGTGATGAGCTGGGAGTGACAGTGTGTCACTCTTCCACTCCAAACCCATCAGTTGCTACGACCCACACCACCTGCCTGCCTGACTGACTGACTGACATACATTAAAACATGGATGGAGATGATGGAGATGTACTTTAAGCCCAAATCATTGGCCCACTCCATAAAAGTTTTATTTTCCTCTATATGGCTCCATACTGTAGTTACACCCTCCAACTAAGTCTGTAACCTCGGAACAACCTCACACACACACACACACACACACACACACACACACACACACACACACACACACACACACACACACACACACACACACACACACACACACACACACACACACACACACACACACACACACACACACACACACACACACACACACACACACACACACACAAGGCTCCAATAGGAATACAAAATGTATACAACATACCCTTCCTTTTTTTCCTGACTATATCTACTGCATAGTACTGTGTTCTATCAGTCTGTCATTCAATGGTATATGAGATACTTCAATGGTTTCCTGTGGAAATAAGCCAAGTGCTTTTCTAGGATCTCCTTTTAGTAGACCTTGTACCAGTGAACTGTACCGTCATGAAACTGTACCTTTTCCTATGCAAAATTCTAATAAAGTCTTCAAGTCATGTCAAGTCCTCCTTGACACAGGGGCGTCAATTGGGTATGGCAGGGGTATGCAGCTGCCATACCCTGGGTTCAGGGGGAAAGATAAGAGTTACTTTTAAATATAAATCCATGAATGTCTCTTTGTCTATCTGTTCTGGTTATTGTGGTTAAATTACAGTAAAATAACTACAAAATGGTCACTTTAACAAGGTATTTCTCCACACTTGTATTCTCCCCAGCTTGACAAAATGGTATATTCCTAGGTTCTGCAGGTCAGCTGCACAGGTGCAATGCATTTTATTCTTAATGTGTCACATTTACTAACATGTTAAGTTTAGCTGCACTTGAACAACCATTCCAGGCTGCCATATTCAGCCCAAGAAACTGTAGAAACTTGTGTAAAAACTGACAATTTGTGACAAAACTATTCTTTTTTTCAGACATTGTGAAAATAGCCGATCTACATGCTCACAACGCCTTGCAGCGCGAGGCGTTGTGAGCATGTAGTTCGGCTATTTTCACAATAGAACCAAACATATTATACAAAATGTAATGCCTCTTTTCCATGAGGACTCCCATCGTTGCCATACCCTAGCTTTTGCTGAACTGACGCCACTGCCTTGACAGTGTACAAGGTGTTGTTCCGTGGTTCTCTAGTGGGTGATGGTCCTCCGTGGAACAATAATAGCAAGTAATATAATAATATAATAATAATATCAAGGACCCTACCCTCTCCTTCTTGACCCCATGTCGACCAGATCACCAAAACAGCCATCATTCCACCTCCATAGCCTCTGACCCATAAACTGCCATGTGTTGCTGCACAAACACTCACTCATGCTTTTAATCACATCCAGGATTGATTACTGCAATAAACAACAAATTATGCATGTTGCGATCAGTGCTTAATTTGTAAATTAATAGGTGCCTGAGCACTAGGCTCCATGCATGCACGATTGCACGTTTTGTCCGGTTTTGTTTGTGCATAATATAACAAAATAAAAATGACACTTTCCCTTTCCCTCTCACGCTGTGGACACTGTGGAGACAAATCAAAGAGCATCAATGGTGCACACACACAGTGGCCATGCCAGCAGGACAGATTTCTGGTTTACCAACATTGAGACTGTGTGGGGCCTTTTTCACTGGCAAAGAACCGGTTCAGGTTCTTTTTCCCACCTATGGGATGGCAACTTTCTTGGAACCTTGGCTCGTTCTTGCGAACTGGCCGCAAACTATAGGCGGGAGAAAGAACCTGAACCGGCTCTTTGCCGGTGGAAAAGGCCCCTATGTGCCTGTTTCATATAATCATTCAGGTTGCGATGCTCTGTGAGCTTGCTTGGCCATAGATGCATGTATCTTTTTTTTTTTTTTTTAGAATATCTTTATTCATGTCAATATCAAATAAACAATGGGTTTACATCATTACAGAATAATCAAGACATTTCTTTTTTCTTTTTTCTCCCCAACCCATCCCTCCCCCCCATTGTCGCCATTGTCCTATCAGTCCACAGAACATTTAAGGTGAATAGAAAAAAAACAAAAACAAAAAGAAAAAAAGAATTCACAGTAAAGTCATCAGTGGGTTGAACTGTTCGATACACACATATCCTCATCAAGTTGTAGACAGGTATTATCGATACACACATATCCTCATCAAGTTGTAGACAGGTATTATGTTGGCGGAACATTTACAGATCCTGTCCCTGCACAATGTATATTTCTTATATTTGATCAAACAAATACTGAGCAAACCAATGAGCGTGTCTAAGGTATAGGCTGATCTGTTGGGAGTGCCTCCAGGTTCTCGAAATAGTTAATAAACGGTTGCCAATAGGAGAAAAATTTTTCAACTGAGCCTCTAAGTGAGAATTTGATTTTTTCTAATTTTAGGAAACCCATCACATCTTTGAGCCACATAGCGACTGAGGGGGGGATTGGTGATTTCCACCCCAGCAGTATTCTACGTCTTGCTATTAAGGTGGCAAATGCCAATATGTTCAATTTCTTTGTGGTCAGGATTTGGAAGTCCGTCGGTACTCCAAAAATGGCAATATGGGGAGAGGGCTCCAAATGAACCGAGAATACCTCAGATAGCACTCCAAAGACTTCAGTCCAAAAGTGTACCAGTCTGGGACAAGACCAGAACATATGAGTGTGAGTTGCCGGTGATAAGGCACATCTATCGCACTTGTCGTCAATTCCAGGGTAAATTGTGGCAAGCTTAGATTTACAGTAATGAAGTCTATGGAAAACCTTGAATTGAATAAGGCTTAATCTTGCACACGAAGATGACGAGTTAACCCGGTCAATAGCTCCATCCCACCATTCGTCAAAAAAAGCTTCACCCAACTCAGTCTCCCATTTCTCTCGGTTCCTAACTAGAGGGGTATCATTCATACTCATGAGTGAGTGGTAGGTCATTGAAATCTGACCTCTCTGTCCAGGCTGGAGCTTAAAAAGGTTCTCCCAAGGTTGATCTCTTGGTCTTTCCGGGAATGATGGATAGTGATTTTTAACAAAGTCTCTTATTTGAAAGTATCTAAACATATCATTCCTAGGTAGATCGTGTTTGGTCCGGAGCTTCTCAAAGCTGTTAAATATGTTTTTTTCATAAAGGTCAGAGATGGTGACAATGCCTTTGTTTTTCCAGCGTATAAAAGCAGAATCTAACATGGCGGGGGGAAGCATGTATCTTTTTTTATGACGTTTTGATCTGAAGAGCATTCTCAAAATAACCCAAGCTCAAAGTGTCAACAGCTTACGCACACGGCTGGTTAATTCTGGTAGAGCGGTGTCCACAATCACAGTCATTGGTCGATTCTCTCAGATGAGTCATAAGTTGTAGACATTCAGTTAGGCCTACATTTAGATGTGACAGCTGTATATTCCCTCGTAAAACAGCATGCATTGTAGCACTATTATAACCAAGGCCAATCATCAAAAATAATAATTGAAAAAAGAAACCATGTACAAAAGAACAATTTAGGAGGGTAGGTCTGTGGTGCGTGTGTGTGTGTGTGTGTGTGTATGTGTATGTGTATGTGTGTGTGTGTGTGTGTGTGTGTGTGTGTGTGTGTGTGTGTGTGTGTGTGTGTGTGTGTGTGTGTGTGTGTGTGCGCGCGCGCGTGAGTGCATGCGTGCCTGCATGAAGGAAATGTGAGAGAAAATAAACATGCCTTGATGAGAAACAGCAAAGCCCTTTTTCAAGCAGCCCAGTATTGATGTGGTACACAACTCTCTCTCTCTGCAGTGGTATATGAACAAAAATGTCATGTCTTTCAACCAGGAGTACAACTTGTTTTCTAACTCCAAGTTAGAAACAAAGTTGCTAATTTATGGAATGCTGCCAATCCAAGGATAAAAGAATCTTCAAATAAATAAAAAGTCCAACAGCTGAATCTCGCAAAACCCCAAGGACCAAGCTCTGAACCTGGGGTGACAGGACCCTCCCAAAACACATCAACGTAGCGCCTATCCTCTCTTTCTTTTAAAACGGCCATCAGAAGCCAGACATGGCTTAACCACGCACACAGTTTCAAAGTGTCAAATTATACGGAGTGATTCGTCTAATCTGTATTTTGTCACAGGGACAGACATAAACAAGGTCTCGGAGTCTTGCGGCGATGTTTTACACACCAGACAGAGACAGGGGAAATCAGGGCACCTGACCTCTGTCTCTCTGTTTTGTTTTCCGTGTACCAGCATATTATCGTCACTGTCGGGCAGAAACCTCGCATCTCCAAAGTTTCAAATATGTACGTTTTTTAGTCAAGTAAAGCCCTGCTTCATCATGCAAGGCTGTTGCACAAAACTAGTGAAAATAAGACTATTTTCACTAGTCTAAATCATGTTTTAAAAATAATAAATACAAAACGAACGGTTTTTGGACATACAAGGTTTCCACCCGACAATGACGATATTCATGATGTGAGACCAGCTGTGGGGCAGTCTGGGCAAAAAAAGCACAACCCATGTGAGACGCTTGTATCTCCCTCAAAGAGACAACCGTATCTCGTCTGTCGGGTGGAAACCCCACATGTGAAAAAAAAACTGTAACTTTGCAGGATTCAAACCCAACAACTAAAGCAAACAGTATAGGGCATTGATTTACAAAAACACAGTTTAAAAATGGAGATAGGCTTCTGCCCGCCAGCAACGATATGAGATGCTTGTGTCTCTCTCAAACACACAACCCACGTGAGATACTATGCATCTCCATCTGACAATCACGCAAACGTTGTGACATCTCCCTAAACAGACTACCACGTGCTAGTATTTCCAATTAGCAAAAGCAACAACCTATGTGATATATTTGCATTTCCATCCAAACGCAAAGCCCATATGAGATGCTTCTATCTCCATCTGGGTAGACAGACAACCATGTGAGATGATGCACTGCAAAAAATGCCCTGATTAAATTAAGAAAAAACAAAACTAAATTGACTCATATCAAGCAAACAAATCTGCCAATGGGGTAAGCATTAAAACTAGCAACAAATTCCTTCAAATGAGAACTTGGAAGCCGAAAAATGAGACTAAAGGCCCATTCCCACTGGGCCAGAAAACTGATAAAAAAATCTCTTTCTCCAGATATTTTTCCATTCAAAGTGGATGGTAGATAGAGATAAAAAAAATATTTGCCACAGATAAGTATCTGTGGCAAATATCTGTGGTAGATATTTTTTTTATCTGTATCTATCCACTTTAAATGGAACTAGACCAGGTCAACCTGGTTGTGCCAGACCCCGGTTCTGCCAACCCTCTGGGCCTATAAATTTAATGGTACATTTATAGGCTGTCTGTCCCTTTATAGGCTGCCTCATGTCATCATCATTTGTGACATCATTGTGACCAAATATGGAGAAAAGAGGGAGGGACAGACCGACAGACAAAGCCTTTTGCTTTGTCTGTCGGTCTGTCCCTCCCTCATGTCATTGTGATGACATGAAGGCTTTGTCTGTCGGTCTATCCCTCCCTCATGTCATCATCATGTCATCATCATGACCATCTATGGAGAAAAACCGGACAGACCGACATTTGCTTATGTAGGCCTACCCATTTCATGGGTCTGGCAAAAATATCCGGTGAAAGAGATTTTTTTTTTATCTGTTATCTGGCCCAGTGGGAATGGGCCTTAATACTGTATGCTACAAACAAGGATTTCCTTACTTTCTTGAAAATCAGTTTTTGCAGTGTGCTTGTATCTCCAGAAACTGACCATATGATAGATACATGCTTGTATCGCCAGAAACTGACCATATGATAGATACATGCTTGTATCTCCAGCTTACAAACACACAAACCCATATGAGATGCTCGTATCTCCATCTGGGTAAAACAGACAACCATGTTAGGTGCTGGTATCTCTTACATGTACTCACTGTCTTCAGTCCAAGAAGATTGATTGTGCCACTCCAGTTCAGTGGGGAGTCCTCCTCCATTCCTGCAAGGAACATTAAGAAAGAAAAACATTATAAAGTCGCATTAAAAAACAGAAAAACATACTTGTACAGAATACAGACAGACTATTAGGATAAAAAGACATTTTTGCATTCAAGTTCTTCTCCATAAACGTCAGTAATGCTACTGTAGAACGTCAGTAATGCTACTGTAGAGAGAAAGATAATAACATGTATCATTCCTAAAACAGCTTCCCAAACACCACACTGTAGGCCTACACACACACACACACACACACACACACACACACACACACACACACACACACACACACACACACACACACACACACACACACACACACACACACACACACACACACACACACACACACACACACACACACACACACACACACTCTTATTCCAACAACAGAACCCACCAAAACAGCAACTATTCCTCAACATTTCCAAAATAAATAGTAATGCATTGCTCATAAAACTAGACCAGGTCAACCTGGTTGTGCCAGACCCCCTGTCTGTCATCATCATTTATGACATCATGCCTTTTGTAGGCATGTCATCATCATGTCATCATCATATATACCCTTTATATAGAAAACCCGGACAGACAGACCGACATTTGCTTATGTAGGCCTACCCATTTCATGGGTCTGGCAAAAATAAAACACCAAATCCTCTCACCCAACATCTACAGTGTGTTCCATTGTTGTTTTGTGTCCATATTCCCCATCAGAATATAGCCTCATTATTTTCATAATGCTTCTCTCATGTAGGACACAATGTTAATTCAATAGGGAAGGATTTAAAGGTGTGATGGTTGATGACTGGAAAAGACTGGAAAGAGTTTTCACCAAACACACACACTGTTCACACAAAATGGAACCCCAACCACATCACTTCCTGGAAAGTGTTACTGTTCCCTTTTCCTCTTACCTCACTTCTTGGAACTAGCCAAGGAAGTTCAGATAAGGAAAGGACACTGATGCGTTTTTTTGGCACCATGACACTCTCGGTGGCAAAACTAGCACCGGAAGTTCGGTGAATAACATTGGAGTCTATGAGAGCCGGCTGGGAACAGCTCATGAACAAAAAAATTATTCTGAACGATAAAGACCTTTATAAAATACTCAGCTCAGGAATATAAAATAATAAATGTCACACATTGTTTTCTGCTGTGTTGCTTAAAGCAGTATAGCAATAATAGAGCATCGCAGTGGGTGTGGTTTACTGGTCCCACTAAAAAATATCCTGTTCATTTTCCTCATAGACTTTCACGAATATATTTATAACACTTATGTTAAAACCTATAGAACCAAGCCATCCAGGATTGCAGTGAATCATGACCATAAAACCTTTGTTTCTATGAAAAGAACATTTAGAAAATCGCTAAACAAAGGGTATTTATTAAAATTTAGTATATCAAATAATGTAATATTAAAATATGTTTTCACATAGGATTAAAGGTTTTATGGTCATGATTCACAGCAATCCTGGATGGCTTGGTTCTAGGCTTAACATAATTGTTATAAATATTTTTGTAAAAGTCTATTGGGAAAATGAATGGGAGATGTTTTAGTGGGACCAGTAAACCACTTCCGCTGCGATGCTCTATAGGAAGTTTCTCTCCACTGGCGAATACCTGCTATTCTACGGTATTTTATAATATTTGCATAACCATAACAGCACGCCACGGAGTGCATTATGACACAATATGGGGGGAAAAAGCATATACCTAATGAGTTATCGATCGTTCTGAATCTCAACACCAGAACTGATTGCACCCTCAAAAGCATGATTTTTCGATCTTCAAGCCAAGTCTTTGAGATAACTAACAGGGGTGTCGCATCAAATTCTGGGCCCTGGGTACAAGGATTCACTGCGTTATTTTGTGCTATATTGAAAAATAGCAGATATACAAGCTCACAGCACGGCACTCGGTGCCCACAGACACCCATCTCAAAATATTTAGTTCCAGGGACCCCCCCAGAAGCAAAATTTGAGTTACAAATGTTCAATTCACAAAATAAAGATTCACACACATTTTCACAACTTTTTCAAAAATAGCAGATCACCAACCACATCACTTCCTGGAAAGTGTTCTCTTTTCCGAGTGCCGCGCTGCGAGCTTGTAGATCTGCAATTTTTCATAGCTAAAGTATAAAATAATTAAGGCCCCTTGGGCCCTATAACTCAGTCCCACTTTTCCCCCCCTTGTGACGCCCCTGATAACTAATAACTTAAAAAAGCATAAAGCATACATAAAGTTTCTCTTTCCTCTCCAACAAACATACTGCGGAGATACGACGAGTGTCACACTTTTGGTACACAGCAATTCCTCAAAGCGAAGTATAAAGTCGGACCATTAGTGTTCTGCTTTGCTAGCTCTCTCATTTTAGAATAAAACTGTAAAGTCATTCATTATAAAAGAATGTCTCGCGTCGACACACTGTGAAAAGAAAGAAAAAAAACGAGAAAAAAAAAAAAACGAATTCTTCAAATGTTCTATGGGTCTGCTAAATGACCCAGACAGCCTTACGTTTCTAAGCGTCTTGTGCTAAGACTTCACAAAATGTAAATCATGCTATTGCATTTGTAAGATGTGCTTTGAATTACAGTAGCGGTACAACATGAATCAAAGCCATATTTCAACATTGCATAACGTTGCTGTCAGGGAGAAACCTTGTATCTTCATTATTTCAACTTTTTAATGATTTTTTACCGTCACCTAATGTACTTCATCATACAGCACTGTCGAACAAAGGTAAAAATAGATAATCTATAAACTCATGCCGCGTCGCAATGTGACATGCCGTGAGCTTGTAGATCGGCTATTTTCACTATTTCTGAAAACAAAAATACGCTTTTTATTTCCTGAAAAGTAAAGTTATTTTTTTTATATAAAGGTTTTCCACCCAACAGCGCAGAAATGTCTGCAGTACTTGCGTGGGTGTCGAAGGGAAGGGAACGGCTTAATTATAATGAAATGGAGAGAGAGCTATGTACACGTTTCTGTTAATTAAATGGCCTTTTCTTCTCTGCCGTAGTCAATAATATCATATTTTAGCACTTATCCCCTTCTCTGCTATGAATGTGACATATTCTTATAGCCTACCAGTGAGAAGACTTTAAGACTTTGAGAGTTTAGAGTCTTTGCATTGCTGAACGTTGAAGTGTGACCACGAGAACACTTCAAAGTGTCCTCATTACTTCAATCAATGCACTGTTAGTACAAGATGGACCGTGGGCGAGGATCAGGGACGTGCTGGGCCCCTGATTCAGCCCGAGAAAAAGAGTTGGAGAGGCCCTCATTGCGCGCTATAGAGAGAGATGTCTCTCTATAGCGCTGCTGCTGCTACTCAAAGATTTGCCATTTCAGATCATGACAAGTAACAAGCCAATTACTGTACATGAGTTATATTTCGTCGTTGTCGGGTGGAAACCTTGTATGTACAAAACCGTTTGTTTTGTATTTATCCTTTTAAAAATGATTTAAACTAGTGAAAACAGCCGATCTACAAGCACACAACGCCTCGCACCGCGAGGCGTTGTGTGCTTGTAGATCTGCTGTTTTCACTACTTTTGTGCAACGGCCTTGTATGATGAAGCAGGGCTTCCTAATGGCCGGCCTGAACCGGCCGGGAATGAACCGGCCATCGGGAGTTGTCCCGCTTTTCCCAATGGCCAGCACGTCCCTGGCGAGGATGTGTGTTTCCGAGTGCTAGTGTAGTGGTGGACAGTATCTAAGTGCATTTACTTGAGTACTGTTTTCCCCCTCCAAAGCTCTTTGCCAAAAATAGCCGATCTACAAGCTCACAACGCCAGATCGGCAGTAGATCGGCTATTTTTGGCAAAGAGCTTTGGAGGGGGAAAAGAGCAGACTAAGTACACTGAAAGGTCAAGTTTATTAAGTATTGACCGTTCAAGTGGTTAAATATCTGAAAACACACATTAACATGAATCCAAAATACATGAAACTATAATGGAATCTATGATAAGGTTGTGGGGGTTCCTGCTTCATCTCTCTCTCAACTAAGGGGTGCTTGGACTTAAAACGTTGAAGACCCCTGGGCTAAGCAACAAGCCCGGCTGCCCCGTCACAGCCCTGGCCCTCCGGCACTGAAAGGAAGGGCATTTTGAGGAGAAAAAAAAAATGGCGGGTCCAAGACAGATTGCCTCTGAAGCCCGGGCCAAGTCTGCAAGGCCGAGGCAGGGTCCAACTGGGGTGTCACGCTCCAACATGTTCCCCCCCACCAACCACAAGACAAGAATTAAATAAAAACCCCAACAACGCCGGCCGCTACCACAGCCAGCGGGTATCGACCAGGCCGCGCTCTGTCCCTCCCAATAAATAAATAAACTAATAAAAAGTAAACACAAACATCCTCCCTGCGGCTCTCGTAACGATTCTGAAAGCAGCCCCTACTATTCTGGGATGTAATGACCCGTGAACGGAGCCCGCCCCCGCATGCCAGCCAGGAGCCAGGAGCTAAATCTAGCCCCCCTGCCTTTTTTGGCCCCATGGTTGCACACAATGCTCTGTGACACTGACAGAGAGAGAGAGAGAGAGAGAGAGAGAGAGAGAGAGAGAGAGAGAGAGAGAGAGAGAGAGGGGACAGGTGGTGCAGGACGGAAGGAGGTTGATGTCTGATGGATAAAGAGCTGCTTGCTCTGCTCAGCAGCAGCCAAGTGATACTGTTGCTCCTACTGCTGTTTCTATTGTTGTAATATCTTCTACTGCTGTTCCTATTGTTGTAATATCTTCTACTGTTGTTTCTATTGTTGTGATATCTCCTACTGTCGTTTCTATTGTTGTAATATCTTCTACTGTCGTTTCTATTGTTGTAATATCTCCTACTGTTGTTTCTATTGTTGTAATATCTTCTACTGTTGTTTCTATTGTTGTGATATCTTCTACTGTTGTTTCTATTGTTGTAATATCTTCTACTGTTGTTTCTATTGTTGTAATATCTTCTACTGTTGTTTCTATTGTTGTAATATCTTCTACTGCTGTTTCTATTGTTGTAATATCTTCTACTGTTGTTTCTATTGTTGTAATATCTTCTACTGCTGTTCCTATTGTTGTAATATCTTCTACTGCTGTTCCTATTGTTGTAATATCTCCTACTGTTGTTTCTATTGTTGTAATATCTCCTACTGTTGTTTCTATTGTTGTAATATCTCCTACTGTTGTTTCTATTGTTGTAATATCTATGGACCATCAAACTGTGGACCATCAAACTGAACCTCCAACTCTAATGCTATTCAGATCAACCTCATGGTGGCGCTATAACAGGCCCCTTCACATTTTCACTCTAGAATGGTACATACTGTGGGACAAAAAAATCAACATTGTTTTTTTTTATTTCATGTTGCCCACTGGATCACGAAGCAGGCATGCTGTCAACCGCCAGCAACTGCAGTATTATCTCCCAAATGTTGAATCCCAATCCATCCACACGGTCCACATAATAATTCATGTGGAGAACAGTCCAGTGCTGACAGGTGCCACTTCAGCCGGTAGGAGTATGTGCAGTGACAACTAACCCTCCCCTGGGAGTCGCCACCCGGCTTCCCTCTCCCAACCTTGGGCCAATTGTGTTTGTGCCAGGTCGACAAAGCCAGATGCACCACAGTGGATTCCATCCCACAACCTCTGCAGTGTGGTGGGCATAATAATTTACACACGCTCTGACTACTGGTGGTTCTATTGCTACTACTGACATTATATTATCCATGCTGCTATACTGCTGCTAATGTTATTGCTACAGTAATGCCATTACTGCGGCTACCTTGCGACCTGTCTGCCATGAATCCTCCACGTTCTCTGGGCTAACACCTTTGTCAGCTACAAAGAACTAAGGTGGTTCTCAACCTGTGGGTCAGGAACCCCCACTTGATTTTTTTGGTGGGTCCCTAGATGACAGTGAAACAACAATTTAAGGATTTTTTAAGATATGTTTAATACGTAAAAAACTAGAGAAAATATGGCCAAATTGTAGAATGATATAAGAAAGAGGCAAACATTTGGAAAATAGCCGATCAATAGCTCAATAGATCAATAGCTCAAAGGCCTCGCATGATATTTTCACACTATTTTCCGTGGAACCGAGTCAAACTAAATGTAATGCTTGCAATCCAAGTGCTTGTAAGGACGGCCGGTCCCCACTTCAAATAGGAATATTTTGGGTTGTCACAGCCTGAAAAGATTGAACCACTGAACAAAGCGACAACCAACAGAGCTAGGCTATCCTCCGACATTGGAGATGGATATACTGTATAGGCGGTACTCCCCGCAAACCAGCCTGGAACGCCAACCACCAAGCCAGTCCCTCAAGTGGAACAACACATACCCCGCCCAGAGGAAAAGAAATGGAGGCAGACCACCAAACACCTGGTGCTGATGAGACAGGGAGGCAGCTGCCAAGGAGGATGGGCTCACACCTGGGGACAGCTGGAGAGCTTGAACGTTTGGACAAGCCTTGTTTACTGGTTGTAAAAACCAGCGATGGGGCCCATTTGTGTTGCTCCAGAGTAAATACATATTACTTTTCAAACATTTGACTAATTCATGAATTATTATTCATGAGGAAATCAAATCAAAGAACAGCTGCCTGATGCATACGCGTCTGTCCAGAACCAGAGGAAGACAGACATAAACACATATCCCATCACAGCCATCTGTCTGTCTGTCTGTCTGTCTGTCTGTCTGTCTGTCTGTCTGTCTGTATGTCTGTCTGTCTGTCTGTCTGTCTGTCTGTCCCTCTCTCTCTCTCTCTCTCTCTCTCTCTCTCTCTCTCTCTCTCTCTCTCTCTCTCTCTCTCTCTCTCTCTCTCTCTCTCTCTCTCTGTCTCTCTCTCTGTCTCTCTCTGACCTCTATCTGCTATCTGTTTTTTCTCCACCAGCCACAGCAAACAGCTTTGCTTCCTTGTCTCACCTGTTTTTCCTCTTTTCTCTTCATGTCAGGAAAGAGACTGGACAAGGCACAGTGACTGTCACCATGGACACCGCTAATCACAGCTCTGGTGGGCATCCCACTGAGCGAGTGAGCGATCGGTCTCTCTCTCTCTCTCTCTCTCTCTCTCTCTCTCTCTCTCTCTCTCTCTCTCTCTCTCTCTCTCTCTCTCTCTCTCTGGTGTAGAGTACAGTTGTAACTCAAGTCTATTTTCTCTAAGATGCACACGCACGCACGCACGCACGCACGCACGCACGCACGCACGCACGCACGCACGCACACACACACACACACACGCACACACACACACACACACACACACACACAGTAATTGTACAATTACAAGTATCTCTTCATGTATTTGTACTACTTTGATATTATGATTCGCCTGTTTAGTTCAACTTTTTTTATTCACGTAATTTTGTACCGTACGTGATTGAATCGATTAAACATCCACAGTTGAGATATTTACGCATATAGCTTTATGCCGCAGTAGGAGGACTACATGTTTAAGTCTCTTAGGCTTTCGTTAACCGCCAGAGCTTATTTTCCACATGAATCGCGTTGACAATGTGGCCGAGGTGAAGCGGTTCAACATCACCTCTGGGATGTAAGAATATAAACTGTAACAAAATAAAACCCTACAGTGAGGGGGAGTGGGACTGAGTTACTAGGGCCCAAGGTGGAGGGGCCCTAGTAACTTTAGCTATTGAAAAATAGCAGATCTACAAGCTCACAGCGTGGCACTCGATGCCGCGCTGTGAGCTTGTATATCTGGTATTTTTCAATTGTTAACATTCATGGGGGGCCCGCAGTGAATCCTTGTACCCAGGGCCCAGAATTTGGTTTGACGCCAATGCCTACAGTGGTAGTGCATTATTGCTGGAATATTCGCCACAGTGGATTCCTTCACCACGTAGGTTTCATCCTGTGCTTAAAGAGGCGGTGTCATAGTTTTGTTCTTTTTCTGGTTTTCATGTGTCTATAAGGTTGACAGTACTTCATCAGACCCGCTGGTGTGTAATTAGTACCTCTGGTCAAACATTGGACAAATTGTCAAATATTAGAGGCAGAAATTGTGAAAATAGCCGATCTACATGAGTATGTAGATCTGCTATTTTAACAATGGAACACAATGGAACACTGACATAAGGTACACTGTGATAACCAGAAAAAAAGTTGAAATATGATTATTTGGGTGGTCGCGGCCTGAAAAGGTTGAGAACCACTGCTCTACACTGAGGATCTTTGCACATGTAGCAGTCATTTCCTTCTCCAGGGACTCCAGACTAGTTCTAAAAAAAGCCGCGAGCGTGTTAAACGGTCTCTTTCACCTTTAATTTCAGATCACGGCAGTTTTATAAATTAGGCATTACTCTAGCGACGCGATGGAGTTGTCAGTCTAATGGATATTACTCAATCTCTCATCCTCCCTTACCCACCGCTCTCTTCTAATAGCATCTCTCTCTCTCTCTCTCTCTCTCTCTCTCTCTCTCTCTCTCTCTCTCTCTCTCTCTCTAGAATTCCTCTCGCATCAATTTGTTAAATAAAAGCGCACCGGGGCGAGCTCCCAAAACTAATCTTTCAAAGTAAGAGCGGTTTGTCCAAGCGCAGGCGAGGTGGGGGAGGAATGAAAGAAAAAAAGAGAAAGAGAGCCAAAGAGAGTCTGGAAGTTTTTTTTTCTTTTGGCCACAGTGGCAGAGAGTCAGGTCCTGACCTGTGCTGGATTAGCCGTTATGCACGTGTTAAGTCGTTTATGCCTAGAATTATTTAATGCTTTAGCTATTGAAAAATAGCAGATCTACAAGCCCACAGCACAGCACCGAGTTGCCACGCTGTAAGCTTGTAGATCTGCTATTTTTTTTAAATCACGAGTCTTTGAATGTATCTATTTAAAAGCGAACATTTGTAACTCAAATATTTGCTTCTGGGTGGTCCCTGGAACAACATATTTTGAGATGGGGGTCCGCGGCCAAATATCTGTCATTTTGGGGGTCCTTGAGGTGAAAAAGCTTTGCACGCATTTTCACGATTTTTCAAAAATAGCAGATCTACAAGCTTGCAGCGCGGCACTCGGTGCCGCGCTGTGAGCTTGTATATCTGCTATTTTTTTCAATAGTTAAAGCATTAAATAATGGTTAAAGTGGCTAAAATCTAACGCGACTTGGGCGCGTTCCAGGCATTTGAGGGTTAATTAAGCAGGGGATTTAACTTTCGATTTCGAATAAGGGGGAGGAAGCTGTGAAATGGGCTATTACTGTAAATTGAATTTTGATTGAAACACAATTTGATTATTTCCAATTACGCTGGGGGCGGCCAACTAAACACCAGACCCTAGACCGTGTACAATTGACTTCCAGCCGCAGCGTTTTCAGCGTTTTTTCTCTTTTTTTCCCTGAAACGTGGCGCTCCTCCACGCGGAACAAATACACTGTTAGTACCGGCCGAGGTTAAATGTGCATGGATTGAAGTTCACAGTCGCCACGACTGATTTAATCCATTTGGATTCTACAGAAGTCTTCTGTGGGAGCAGGGGCGTCACACCAAATTCTGGGCCCTGGGTACAAGGATTCACTGCGGGCCCCCCATGAATGTTAACTATTGAAAAATAGAAGATATACAAGCTCACAGCGCGGCGTGAGCTTGTATATCTGCTATTTTTTAAAAATCGTGAAAATGTGTGCAAGAATCCTATGTTTCCATGTCAGTGGTGCTCAAACTTTTTCATGTCAAGGACCCCCAAGATGATATGGATTTGTCCACGGACCCCCCCATCTCAAAATATTTAGTTCCAGGGACCCCCTAGAAGCAAAATTTGAGTTACAAATGTTCGCTTAAAAAAGACATAAATTCAAAGATTTTCACGACTTTTAAAAAATAGCAGATCTACAAGCTCGCAGCGCGGCACTTGGTGCAGCGTTGTGAGCTTGTATATCTGCTATTTTTCATTAGCTAAAGTTACTAGGGCCCCTCCCCCTTGGGCCCTAGTAACTCAGTCCCACTTCCTCCCCCCTTGTTACGCCCCTGTGTGGAAGCATGTTGTGCAGCGGAAATAGCCCATCTACAAGCTCTCGATGTGTCACGATCAATGAGTCTGAACAGACGATGCTTGCTGGCACAGGCACAGATCCAGCTTGTCTTGTAATTATGTTTGATTGATTGCATATTTTATTAGACAAAAATGAAGAACAGTGCAAGTACAGTCAAACACCCTGCCTAAAAGGAACACCCCCAAAAAAGCCCTTAGCGGTCTTGTTTCTGTTGGAGGTCCTTGGTATTCAATTCATGACAAATAAACAAAAAAAAAAAAAACATTCAAATAAAACGCTATATATATGTACAGAGTAGGGGGGGGGGGGGGAAACGTGGGGGTGGGTGTTATGTTCTTGTTCTAGTTGTAATGGTTCCATGTCTTCCCCAGCTGTATTTTATGCGTATTCAGTCCTCGTGTATACCATTGTTTCCTGTTGAGATTGGCAAATTTCTTGGGGCAACCTGCCAAGATGACACGTCACACAGGTCTTTTTTCTTTTTTTACTCTTAAAAAAGAGGTGCATTTGAAAGTACATTGCAGTGCACATCATGGGGTGATCACT
Source organism: Nannobrachium achirus (assembly GCF_963921795.1). NCBI lineage: Eukaryota > Metazoa > Chordata > Actinopteri > Myctophiformes > Myctophidae > Nannobrachium > Nannobrachium achirus. The sequence goes on from NC_137826.1 coordinate 51,115,425, forward strand.
GCTTGCCTCCTGTGAATTGTTTTATTTTTTATTTTTCTTTATTTTATTTTTATTTCGTTGCTGAGGAAACAGGAAACAACGGTATATTAGTCTTCAGCCCTTGTTGAGTCATTGCTTGGTGTCGCATCATGTTTAGTGTTGTATCTTGTTAGTTTGAGATTGTGATGTTTTTTCTCTGTTATTTTGTATATTAAATCACCCGATCTTGGGTGTTGAACTCTGCCTGCCCTGCTGTCTTGCATTTGGGCCCTCACCACACTAACCGATGGTGAGAGACTGACTGGACCAGACTGGACCCAGTGGACAGCACCCTGACCCAGCCTGTGAGGCATTGAGGTGTCAGATGGACATCTGACGCTCCGGCTAGTTGACTGTTGGGGGGCAAGTCGTTTGATGCGCTGGCTGCTTTGACTGTTGGAGGGAGGGATTACCATGGATTTGGGTCCTCACCACACCAAACGGAAAAACAATAAGAGCTAGTCGGCTCGGATGAGCCTCTCCTGGCGGTCGACCTCCCCGTGCCTCCGAGATGTCATCCTTAATCAGTGGTGGACATGCAGTCACTGAGTTCATTATTAATTCAAGTACTTACTTACAAGTTGCTTCACTTCTTTACATAAGTATTACATTTTTTGTACATTTTCCAAGTTACTTGTTACTATTGCAATGGTAAGATTGTTGATCTACTATTTTCAAAGGATTCTGACAAATTTGTAATTTGACATAATGAGTACTTTTGCCTTTGACAAAGTAAGCATATTTCGACGGCAATTTACTGAAGTGAGATTTTCAACGCAGGCCTTTTACTTATGATAACAGATAATTGTAGCACTTTTTCTAAAGTAAAAAAATATATAAATCGGAGTGCTTCCACCAACTCAGGTATCGACCGTGTCTGCGGACCAACAGACGACGCTATCGACCGGCGGTTAAAAGCGACTCGGCCTTGCAAAAAGTCAGCCCGGACAAGCCTCTCCTGGCTTGCTCGCCGAGTCTCCGAGGTGTCATCCTTTAACAAGCATCAGTATTCACCGAGGGCCCACATGCACATTGATCCAACCTAGCTTTATGCTAAAGCAGTTGCCCTTTTTCTCCCCCCCCCCTCCCCCCCTGAAGGCTTTAAGTAGAAGTGGAGCAAATGAAGAGGATAATTCCACCTGGTGTCAAGTGGCTCCTGGGAGTGCGTCTTCCATTAGTAAACGGTGACGCATTGATTCTAAGCATTTCGAAAGTGGCCATTTGGAGACAGGGCTTTTTTCTTTTTTTTTTCGTTCTAATGGGGGACTCTTAAAGGGTCAACAGGAAAGGCAATTATTAGTAGTCGCCTTAATGGTGGAGTTGAAGTAGTCACTTGGGTGGACGTGAGTGATGGGATAAATATTAGGCTGCCGCAATGTTTTGTTCTCTATTTAGTGTTCTTTTCCGGGAGGCCTGGGTCAGGGGCGTCAATTGGGTATGGCAGGGGTATGCAGCTGCCATACCCTGGGTGAGGGGGAAAATAAAAGTTACTTTTAAATATCAATCCATGAATGTCTCTTTGTCTATCTGCGCTGGTTATTATGTTCTCCACACGTGTATTCCCCCCAGCTTGACAAAATGGTATATTACCAGGTTCCACAGGTCAGCAGCACAGGTGAAATGGATTATTGTTAATTGTGGCACGTTTACTAACATGCTAAGTTTAGCTGCACTTGAACAACCGTTCCAGGCTGCCATATCCAGCCCAAGACACAGTTTTTTTTTCAGACTTGCTGCGAGGCGTTGTGAACATGTAGTTCTGCTATTTTCACAATAGAACCATGTTATACAAAATGTAATGCATCTTTTCCATGAGGACTCCTATCTTTGCCATACCCTCGCTTTTGCTGAACTGACGCCACTGGCCTGGGTCACATCCTGGGTTAGCCAGACAATCAGATACACGATACTAATTCAATCTAAACTCAGTGTCTCCATGAACACCTGCAGATGATTGCAACACAAACCTGCAACCTATTAACACAAACAGGACCACAGCGTGGCACTCGCACGTGCGCCACACACACTGGCAGACACGTGTGCCACTTATAAACCCTTGACACACACTATACACGGGAAGGCAAAAGGGAATGCAAACACAAAAAATGCATGCACGCACACACACAGGCAGTGGTGAGAGAGAGAGAGAGACAGTATAGTAGGAGCGAGATCATTTAGCGACCTACAACTGGGTTGCAACCTGGTCGGTAGTTTTCACCGACTGGGTCGCTAAATCCACCGACTGGGTTGCTAAATCTACCGACTGGGTCGCTAAATCTACCGACTGGGTCGCTAAATCCACCGACTGGGTTGCTAAATCTACCGACTGGGTCGCTAAATCCACCGACTGGGTTGCTAAATCTACCGACTGGGTCGCTAAATCTACCGACTGGGTTGCTAAATCTACCGAGAGAGAGAGAGAGAGAGAGAGATGGCAGCAGCATACCGTTTCCAAGCTTTAAATTGCACTATTATTCCAACATGTTCATCTTTATCTTCAAATGTCGCAAGTGAGAGGCCTATTGAAATGGATGGACAAAGATGGTCCCACTAGATCATACATCAATGAAATCATCAAATGCAATGCACCGCTTACTTCACATTAGGTGTGATTTTTGTATCTGTCCACAACATTGAGGAGGATCTACAGTGGGCAAGTACAATGATAATGAATGCACGAGAATAAAAACCGAAACCTCGGAAAACTAACAACAGACAAACTTCTGCGAGATGAGTTTGTCCACCGCATAAGACAGTAACAAATGGTGCATGTTGTATATAGTGCTTTACAATGATTGTGCATTACACTCACCCATTCACACACACATTCATTGACCAATGGCGGAGGAAACCATGCAAGGCACCAACCTGCTCATCAGGAGCAATTAGGGGTTTAGAGTCTTGCTCAAGGACTCTTGGACGGGTTACACCCCGCCACTCCGACATGTCTCCTTTCCGACACTAACCCTATCTCTAACCCTTACCCTAAACTTAACCTCTATGGAAGTGTCGCCACTCCGACAATAAGAAGTCAATTTCGGAGTGGCGACATGTCGGAATGGAGAGCGACACCCTCTTCGACGCTAACTCTGGGGGAGCCCGGGATCGAACTGGGAACCTTCCAAGCAGCCGCTCTACAATGCCTCCTTTTGAGGCTTAAACTAAAGTCTGTTCTCTCAGTACACTCAAATATAGCCATTAACAGGTTGGAATTAGAGGCTTGGAGGAGTTTTCACTGCTAATAATGTCTGCTTTACCAGTGATTCATTGGACCACCTGGTGGGTCTAAAATTGAAGTTACATAACATTGTGGTCGGATGGAAACCTTGTACTTCCAAAACTATTCCCTTTTTATGATTATATTTAAAACAAATACATAGCTGTGAAAATAGCTATGACCTCACAAGTCGTCACATCTTGACGTGTTGAGAGCTTGTTATTTGCTATTTGCATTACTGTTTTTGCGACACCCTTCTACAGTATGATGAAGTGTGGCATTAACTTACCGAAACATACGCTGAATTGTGGAGATACAAGGTTTCTCCCCCCAACACCAACCATAAGCAATTCATCCATTACTTTAATTTGTGGGTGTTAAAAATGAACCCGGAGACCCTGTCCATTGTTATTCATTCATCATTTATTCATGCTCGTATTAACACAACTTACTGTCTCTCACAACCAAAGCCATTATCTCACAGTTCATTGTACAGCTGAAAAGAGACAATTATTCCTCCTCTCGTGTAGGGAGTACCACAAAAAGTTCAAGCCGCTAAGCAGTCTAAGAATATATTTTTTTCTTTTACTTCAAGGAACATTTTCAACCTGTCTTCTTATAATTGGTCCTCACTCACTAGGGATGGAGCTTGAATATACAAACCTGATAACAGATTTATTGAGTACCCGGTATCAATAAGCTTTGGGCTTATCACGCTTGTTTCGAGCATAGCGGCCCGTGACGTCATGTTTAAACAATCAAGACAAGAGGCGATCAAGAAATGATTACAGTACCATTCATAATATAAACCATTTAACACTTATCGCACACTAATGAATGATTGTTGCCAGACCCATGAAATGGGTAGGCCTACATAAGCAAATGTCGGTCTGTCCCTTTTCTATATAAAGGGTATATATGATGATGACATGATGATGACATGCCTACAAAAGGCATGATGTCATAAATGATGATGACAGACAGGGGGTTGGCAGAACCGGGGTCTGGCACAACCAGGTTGACCTGGTCTAGTTTTAATGATATTTAATGATAATATGTGTTACTTTTGTCAATTGTCATGATGGTGGGTCAGCCACAAACTCACAGTCACAATAACTGGCCAATAGAAAAAAGTTACCAGTTCTACAATTGAGGGTATGCGCGTGACATCATCATCATACCTGGAAGTTATGCGGGAACGCCTGAGTGTGAAAAAACTACTTTGTGACCGTGACAGCCCAAAACATCCAAACAGAAAGGTCCTATCTGATTGCATTAAACAACATTAAACAACGTCAAACTCACTTTGCCACTCGATTTGCCATTCGCTTTATGCATGCGCATACCCTCTATGTGTCGTCTCACGTCTTTATGCATGCGCATACCCTCTATATGTCGTCTCACGTCTTTATGCATGCGCATACCCTCTATATGTCGTCTTACGTCTTTATGCATGCGCATACCCTCTATATGTCGTCTCACGTCTTTATGCATGCGCATACCCTCTATATGTCGTCTCACGTCTTTCCACAAAATAAAAAATAGTGGACTCGATAAAAGCCCGGCTCAATAAGCAGGATCGACAAGGTGCTCATTATCGATACAAAGTAACGAGCTCTATCCCTAGTCCTTCTCACTATAGTGCTCATTATTAATTATGGTACCATTTTTGTCTTCTACGTCTTTGTCTCAGAGGAGGACTGTGGACCGTTCCAATGAGATACATGCCTAGCCTGACTGCATGCGTCAGACTCTATCACACACTTCGTTTTGGGAAGAGAGTCTGAGATTTCGGGCAGACATTCCACTTCTGGAGGGGCGGGCAGGGGGTGGTTTAAAAAAATGTTAAGTTGACTTGCTCTTAATTGCTCCCTCTGAACTTCAAAGGGCTTGTGAGCTGCTGTAATTGATTGAGCCATACAAGTGTCAATAGCTCGTTAGTCACTGAAAGCATCAAAGACTACAATCTGTTTGATGTCTGTAATAAGAGTGGAGGGGGGAATGTGTTTGAATACACACAGACTCGCCTGATTGGCTGAATGGTTTTGAACCAGGCCACCACCCACCACGTGCCCCAAGCCTACAGCCCTGATTGGCTCGCCCTCTCTGAGGGCTGGTGGAAAAAGCTAATTTAATGTGAAGGGCCAGACTACACAACACCACCACTACCAACAGGGGGTGGTGTTGTGCAGTCTGGTTTATTAACCAGGCTAATACATGCCTACCAGTGACCTCATCGATGGGGATAGCAGGCTTTCTAGGGGGTCCTCAGAGTTGCTTATGATGAGCAGACATAGCATCGCTGCTTTCAACCAACGAGTGCAACAAAAGTTCAGCCGCTATTTTTAAGCAGCATACAAAAGTTGGCTTCCTGTGGCGATCAGCACTGCTGCCAGTTGCCAGCTTCAGCCAATAGGAAGAGAGAAAAACATCAGCCAGTGTGTGTGCGTGCGTGCGTGCGTGCGTGCGTGTGTGCGCCCTAGTGCGACGCCGTGTGCTGCCTGACAAAAGATGCGGTTTTTCTGCTGACTCCTGCTTTTTCCCTGCGAGGATGAAAGCCCAGGTTTTGTATAGCAGCGGGGAGGGAGATTTAATAGAAGTTAAGATCAAATGAATGCAGGTGTTGGAGATGCGGAGAGAATGGGAGAGAGATAGAGAGATCTGTGTGCAGGGGCGTCACACCAAATTCTGGGCCCTGGGTACAAGGATTCACTGCGGGCCCCCCCCATGAATGTAAACTATTGAAAAATAGCAGATATACAAGCTCACAGCGCGGCTGTGAGCTTGTAGATCTACTATTTTTGAAAAAACGTGAAAATGTGTGCAAGAAACCTATGTCAAGGACCCCCAAGATGATATGTATTTGGCCATGGACCCCGATCTCAAAATATTTAGTTCCCCCAGAAGCAAAATTTTTGAAATGTTCGCTTAAAAAATACATATATTCCAAGACTTTCACACATTTTCACAACTTTTCAAAAATAGCAGATCTACAAGCTCGCAGCGCGGCACTCGGTGCCACGCTGTGAGTTTGTATATCTGCTATTTTTCAATAGATAAAGTTATTAGGGCCCCTCCACCTTGGGAGGTGTAACTCAGTCCCACTTTCCTACCCCTTGTGACGCCCCTGTAGAGAGATCTGTGAGACTAACACTCTCCAACAGGCAGATTTACGGTAGGGAAGGCCCCCTCTCTCTCTCTGTAAGTGTTAGAGATTGTTCTCTATTCAACACATCAACGCGACTCAATTCCTCGGCTGCATTCTTGTGAGATCAAGCTGTGCGTTAAGCTATAGAAAGGTATTGTGAGTGCACTACAGCGCTACGCTTCAGCACTTTTGATGCAGCCTTGTAAGTGTGTGAGGGAGAACAAACCTGGCAGTGGTGGAAAGAATCTTACGTACATTTGCGTACTGTATACTTGAGTCAAATATTTCGGTACTTTACCATCAATTGCACCGTTCACTCAGATCAGCCAACACAGGGATTCTGACAGAACCCTCGCTAAAAACCCCAGAATAAAAATCCACTCCTGGCCCTCAAACTGTGGAATAAACTCCTGTCGCATTTAGAACTACAGACTCACTCACTAGCTTCCGCCGTGGACTGAAGACTCACCTCTTCAGACTCCACCTAAACCCATAGCACTAATGTAACACCCTTCCCTCAATGACCATACATGGAGCTAGATAGCATTTTTCAGGTTTTATAAGTTTTTTACTGATTAGGTGAGTGGTCTACCTATGTTATTGTTTTTCTAGATTGATATTCCTATGTATTTCTTATATTGTTGTTAATGTACTGACATATTATCTTGCTTTGGATTAAAAGCGTCTGCTAAATGCCTAAACTGTAAACTGTAATTGTGTATTTCCATTTTTTTTAGCAGAGCTAACCACACATCTATCTGTGTAAGTATGTCCATCCCACACTTTGTTTACATTCTAGTCTATAGACTAGGATGTAAACAAAGTGTCGGCCCTACAATGAAAAAGTTGACTATAGCTCCTTTAAGGATTACTCCGAAACAAAGAGGACGGTGGTTATAGAACATGAGTAAATGTACTTTAGCTCTACTTTCCCCCTATCTGGCACTGATAGGTGGTGCATGCTCATGGCTGGCCAAGCTCAGAGATAAAGTGTTCCATCTTTTTCCGTGGACACACGGGCAGCGTTGTGAGCAGCACATGAAGACGTAACCTTTCAGTCTGACATTATGTTCCCCGGCCAACGTTTATGAAACTAAAGGCCAGTACGAGTACGAGAGAGAGAGGATTTTTGGCAGGAAATGCTGTACGGTATCGATTCCCCCAACATGTGGGTCGGGGCCCTACCAGCAAGTGGGCCTCCAAATAAGTGGCAAAAGTTGTTTTTATTAATTAATATAACGTTAATTAAAAAATATATAAATGTATTTATAATCTTGAATGAATATTCAGAGGCATAGGAACTTACACAGGTGGTGCCATAGTTTTGTACTTTTTCTGTTTTGTATGTGTCTATGGAGTTGACATTACTCTAATAGACCCCCAGGTGTGGTTATAATGTGCAGATTTGTCTTTCCTATGTATTTTTGGTTACTTCCTGAAAGCTGAAAGACTGGGCCTCAAAAGGCCCAGTCGAAAAGATTAAATGACATCATAAACTCATCCCCTCCCCTTTTACCATTCACCCAACACTGTGGGTGTGGCTAACTTCAGCTGGGTCAACACCCACCATGACAACCAGGCATACTTAATGAACTGGTGGGTGTGGCCACATAAATCTTCCCCCAAGTAAAATCATAATACCTGATCATCATGTTTTAGGGGGGGGGGGGGGGGGGGGGGGGATCATGGCACTGCATCCTTAAATGATGGTTAATTTGATTAATCAAAATAAACATGCTCTGAAAACACACGTAACGTACTCCGATCTACAAGGTCACAATGTGTTGCGCAAAGAAATGTGGTTTTGAGGGAAATATATTATTTCAGACCGTGTGATCTTTACAGATAACAATGCTGATATTTCAGTACAAGTTTGCAATTGTATTACCTGATAAATTAGGCCTACTGATACATGTGTACCACCACAACAGCTATTTAATTTAACGTTTTCCAACTTGTTGACCTTTTTGAAAGATTTCCTGGTAAACACTGATTGAATCTGCAGCGCTCATCTTCATAAAAGGCTAAAACAAATGCATTGTTTTGATAATGGTTTGATACCGATTCAACCAATAGGCTATCGATATAATGACATATTAATCGTGCTGCGCTAAATGGGTTCAAATCCATTTGGTGCATGCAACAGCACATGCAATGCAACCAAGACATTCAAGAAACATTTTACAGCTAGACTATCTGCCATTGTCTGGCTACGCGAGGCTATATGCACGACTGCATAAAAATGATTGAGCATAGCTCCCAGAGGCAAGAAAAAAAGAGAAGAAAAAGAAAACATCCTGAAAGAGTAAAATTAAGTATGTAAAAAGTTCTGATATGTTCTTCACATTCTGTCTTTTCATAGGTAAACGTTAGCATGTGTGCAGAGTTCTGCAAAGTGCTCTTCTTCTCTGCAATGTCGGTGGTCAGGGATGCCTGCCTGCAGAATGGCGGGTTACCATACCAACTATCAGACTCCTGCAAATTCCTCTGTGCTCTCTCTCTCTCTCTCTCTCTCTCTCTCTCTCTCTCTCTCTCTCTCTGAACGTGTGTGTGTGTGTGTGTGTGTGTGTGTGTGTGTGTGTGTGTGTGTGTGTGTGTGTGTGTGTGTGTGTGTGTGTGTGTGTGTGTGTGCGTGTGTGCGTGCGTGCGTGCCTGCTTGCTTGTGGGGTCGCGTGCCTCTACAGTGCAGACATATCTATTCCTATGTGCATGTGTATGTGCAAGTATATATATCGCTGTCGGGTGGAAACCTTGTATGTTCAAAACTGTTTGTATTTATCATTTAAAAATATTAACTAAACTAGTGAAAACAGCCGATCTACAAGCACACAACGCCTCGCGCCGCGAGGCGTTGTGTGCTTGTAGATCTGCTGTTTTCACTAGTTTTGTGGGACAGTCTTGTGGAAAAACTTACACATTTGAAACTTGGAGATACGAGGTTTCTGCCCGACAGTGACGATATGTGTGTGAGAGTGCGAGTTCTGTTGACTGGCATACGAACAAACTTCATGTGGCAGCCGCCGCTTGTGTGTGTGTGTGTGTGTGTGTGTGTGTGTGTGTGTGTGTGTGTGTGTGTGTGTGTGTGTGTGTGTGTGTGTGTGTGCGCGTGTGCGTGCATGCGTGCGTGCGTGTTGGTATGCAGGCGGTATCGCGGGGACCGGCCTATCTCAGTAACATTGACTCTCTGTAGCCCTGCAGTGACAAAGAGACCCGAGCCCACCACTGAATTTTGATGAGAGCCACTGCCACATGCAGCTCCGTGCTATAGCAGTGCAGCAGCCACTGATCATTCGGACAGGATAGCACATTCTGAGACGGTTTGAGTCACAGTGCTTTTGGAATAAAATGTTCATTTAGTTCCCAGCAAGCACGGTCAGGACCTGGACCGATCAGTGACGTCTCGATGATCTTGACGTCATTACCAGGACGTCATATGGACTTTCTTTGTTTGACAGGATTTATATTCTAGGCCAGATAAATATCATAACTAGTTAGATATGTCCCAGAATAATAACCATATGCGCATATTTCCAGTAACATTACAAACAATAACAATAATCCTGTCAAACAAAAAAGTCCATATGACGTCCTGGTAATGACGTCAAGATCATCCCCATATGGGCTGTGATCTGGCCCCAATTGAGATGTCACTGATTGGTCCAGGTCCTGACCGTGCTTGCTGGGTTTGTCATATTTTAGTCATCTGAAATGTTTTAGTTTCAGTCCAGTTTTAGTTGACCTATGTTACGAGGTTTTAGTCAACTAAACCTGCAGTTGATTCAGTTAATCTTTATTGGCGGGCTTTGGCGTCGTCGTGATGCCCAATTTACACACAGCACGCTGCGAGCTTGTAGATCGGCTGTTTTCGGAGTGTGACACCCACGCCTAAGCATAAAATGACTTGTTTTAGTACTACCGAATCTCTTCTCCACAAGTCATTCCGGTCATACTGTTAGTAATCATAGCTTAGTTGCGATCGTAGGTCGCAGTTAACTATGAAAACCGGCACATCTTGTCCATGTATCCGTGTATCCGCATATCTCTGAAGGTCACGCCTGACACTGTGGTTCTATGGGTTTGTCGCTCTGACGCCACTGTGATGTATGGGGAACCACTCTTAACAGAATGGGTTTGCCGCTCTGACATCACGCTCTGGCTTCACTGTGATGTCACACTAACAGTATCCCTTTTATGCCCATATATGGAGTTGCCTGATGTCATCAATATTAAGCCCATATCTAACAGGACTTATATCGCCCTTTAGGGCGAGGTCGCATGTCGCCCTGAGGCGTCTTACTAGTTAGTTTTATTGAGTTTTTATTACGTTTTTGCCTTTGTCGAGTTTTAGTCGAAAAGAATTAACACCCTTTACCCGGCATAGAACAAAATGTGAAAATGTTTTCATTCATACCTTTTAGTTTGCCTTTTAAGCACATTCAGTCAGGACATCTGGAGGTGCACGGGTTAAAATGGTAAATGGTGCATTTATATAGCACTTTTATCCAAGGCGTTTTACATAGATTGTGCATTACATTCACCCATTCACACATTGGTGGCGGAGGAAACCATGCAAGGCACCAACCTACTCACCAGGAGCAACTAGGGGTTCAGAGTCTTGCTCAAGGACTCTTCGACATTAACTCAGGGGGAGCCCGGATTCGAACTGGGAACCCTTCGGGAACCCTTCGTGCTCTAATAACGGTTTCTCTACCCCTGATGCCGCCGGGTTTCAGAGGAAAAGTTCTAGGCTGTCGTCACTTTGTAGTTATATGAACTTGCACCTTATAACAAGGTTCAGAGGGTCGGGAGGAGCATGGGACCGTGCTTTACTGCTACAGTCATGACATTTACCCATGATAGATACCTTTATTATCCCACAGGGGGAAATTCAGGTATCTATCATGGGTAAATGGAATGACTCACCACATATATAGGCTATAGGCCAGGCATGTCTAAAGTCCGGCACGGGGGGCCCGCAGCTTCTTTCCTTAAATTATATATTTATGGCCCGCCAATTACACCAGGCATGTGAAATATGACTGTACTGTAATTGATATACATTGAAATGTGGCTGTTTTGAAATGAACCTGGACAGATACCTGTAGGCAACAAGTACTGTTGTTCCCTATTGAGCTTGGCACATTTGCTGGGGCAAGCTGCCCAGATCACACATGTCACACGTGTATTCTTATTTTTTCACTCTCAAAAAACGCCTGCAATGTAGTGCATTTGAAACTACATTGCAGTGCACATCATGGGGTGATCACTGCTTGCCTCCTGTGAATGGTTTTATTGATATTTTTTGTTTATTTCCTGTTAATTATTTCGTTGCTGAGTGAGGTCAGCAGACAAAGTGACGTGAGTGAGATGAAAACACCTGGGTGAAATGTGCCAATCTTAACCCTTTGCCGTCCGAAATAGAATGGTGGTTGGTAGATTAGCCGTGAAATTTCTATTATTGTATTGTGATCTGAGACATAATATTATGTTTATAAACATGAGCCCGCCGCCCCTCCTTCTTGGACAGCGCCGTTGTTTTTTCTTTTTTTTCCCCCAGGTCATTAGCTCACCGTGATTTTCTCGATCTCCGTTGGGATAAAGTGGTGGTTTTGGCTGAGCATCGATCTCCCTGTGCGTTTCGCGTGCGCGATCCGCGCGCATAACGATCCATGCATATAGTCCAGGAGTGACTGAACAGTCGATGTGTCCACTTTGGATAGCCTAGCACCTAGCCTAGCACTCCAGCTCTGCTAGTGCTAACGTCCAAACAACAAGTGGGTGGGAGGAAGGAAGGCTGAAGAAGGAGAGGCCATGAGAGTCACTTCTGTTTCATGTCAGAGCAGCCACGAGCCATCGATGGACGAGCGGTGACTAGGGAAGGTTAGACGATCGCCGATTTTCGGATCAAAATCATTTATTCCGGTTTTAATGACAAAGTCCGGGAAAGTACGGCGTGGCTGAGACTCCTTGCTGGGATGTGCGATATACTACGGTTTTAACATTAAGGGGCTCCCCGTGGCTTACAAAGTGTTAACAGGAAACAATGGTAGTTCTTTAGGAATTCAAATTCTACAGAGAAATAGCCTGTGTTGTTTCATTGTATAACGTATTATCTCTGCCAGTGGTGGTGTAAAGTAACTAAGTACATTTACTTAAGTACTGTACTTAAGTACAATCTTTAGGTATTTGCACTTTACTTGAGTAGTTCCAACTTCCAATACTTGTATGTCTACTCCACTACAATTATTTGAAAACTTGAGTTAACTTACTAGTTACTTTTTGGATAGATTTTTATTAAAAAAAACATACATTGAACACTTCATTAACCCTATATTCACTTGGCCATTTGAAAACAGCCGATCTACAGTGAGCTTGTAGATCTGCTATTTAGTTTTAACCCTCACCCCACGGAGGTTAGGGTTAGGGTTAGGCATAGTTTTACTGAGGTTAAGGTTAGGGTTAGAGTTAGGCATATAGTAAGCTAATGACTAAACACAGCCGAGCTAGGCTACTAGATAAACAAAGAGAGAGTGGTCGCAAACGAGTGACGTCAGCGACAACACAAGTGAATGGCTATTGTCGCCATCTCATGGTGAATACACAGAACTGCACAGGTGTGCTGATAAGAGACTATCAAGGTGAATTGATCCAGGTGGTGTTAGGGGTGTGTGGTGAACTACAAAACGAGCGCTCTTACCCCAATCTCACTGAGTTACCCAAACTGAATGTAACATATATATATATATATATATATATATATATATATATATATAGGCCTATAAGCAGTAAATGAAAACATTTGAACTCATTCCCCGCCAGGCCCGATAGTCCCGAGAATTTTAGTAGGCATGATAGCAATCGCGAAATTGCATGTTTAACCCCCATAGCAACCCCATCTTTCAAACTATGGCAGCCATCTTTGTTTACATTTTAGGAAAACATAATGGCTGCTATAGTTCATGAATGCCAGAACGGATTTCCATTCGGATTTTTTTGTTTGAAAGCTGTGAGCAATGTGGACACACGTGGTGCATGATCTAGGCATGGGTGTGCATGATCCGTGCGCTATGAATTACATGGAAGTCTATGGAGACGAATGGCAAATGGGAGTTCGAAGGTATTTTCAAAAGACGGGGAATGTGTTAACACTCATCTTTTTCTTTCTCTAATTACAATCTAAATTATGAACCCTTGTTGTAAAAAAACAAAATTGTCATTTAACTCTGAGAGTGTACTAAATAATGGAACGGAATGGACCCCTAAGGGCTGTACACTCTCAGAGTTACAGACCTGTTATGGTCATTCAGGGCCATCTCTTTATGCGTTTCTGGTAATATTATTATCCACTCATTCTCTATCTCCGTGGTAAAAATGGAATTTTGACAAAAATAGCCTATCCACCGCAAGCCAGCATGTGGTGATGACCCCTGCCACTGAGGAGTCTGGTAAACAAAAAGGCCTTTTGTGTGATGTGAACATTTTACTCAAATCAAAGGTCTGCTTCACGGTGTTCCCGTGAATCATTTATGTGACAGCTGGCTTGGGTTTGTTTGCCGAGTCTGAAGAGTTTTATTCTAAAATGAGCGGTGAGCTATAACAGTGGTTCTCAACCTTTTCAGGCCGCGACCCCCAAACTAATCATATTTTAACTGGGGACCCCCGCCCCACCCTGACGAGCACTAAGAGTTGAGGCATTACATTTTGTATAACACGGTTCTATTGTGAAAATAGCCGATCTACATGCTTGTAGATCTGCTATTTTCACAATTTCTGTCTCTAATATTTGGCAATTTGTCCAATGTTTAATTAGTCATTTTAGTGGTATTAAAGTCCTTAAATTGTCACTTTAGAAATGTGTAGATACCCTCCATGGACTTAAACTTTATGTTGGTTTGTTTACCGTTCAGTGAGAAAACAACGTTTCACATTAAGTTAATCATCATGGGGACCCACCAAAATAACTTGGGGACCCCTCTGGGGGTCCCGACCCACAGGTTGACAACCACTGAGCTATAAAATGGTGGACTATAAAATGTCTGGAGAAGAATAGATTAGAACAGAGCTTTTGGGGTTCACAAACAAAGTAAGCGTGTAGATCAGCTGTTTTCACTCATTCTTAAAAAAAGAAAAAATTGAATTGCGTTGATTTTATGAATGGTGCTTGACTTTTGTGTTTCATAAAAGGAGAAAGTACTCTCATTCTCGACCCCATACAAATGCAGGTCCGCAACTCCAAAATGGACCACGGACCATTTTCTTACAATGGTTAATTCATTCATACGTTTGGAAGTGAAGCGGCGAGCAGTCGACACCAGCGTCCTCAATTCACCCTTTGTCAAGTCCCACCCGCTGTCTCGCCCCAATTCTCCCCCATTGGTTGCTGTGTCTTGGTGGGACAAAAGTCCTTTCTCTCCATCCACTACCATTGAATTTCAGTTGCTTTTTATTGTTATTTTGTGTATTCAATTCTCATTTTAAACTTGTTTTCAGTAAAAAGGAGCCTCTCAGGTGCAGTAGTGACAGGGCATGTTTTTTAAATGATTTTATTTCTCCAAAAACTATGTTTTAGCAAATTCAACATACAAAAGGTGGAACCAGGGCGGGACAAGGTTGACAAAGGGTGAATTCCCACATTCAACACACCAACACCGACTCAATTGGATGCAATGTGGGGTTCAGTGTCTTGCCCAAGGACACTTTGACATGTGGACAGGAGGAGCCAGGGTTCGAACCGCCGACACACGGATCATTGGACGACCTGCTTTACCTGCCGAGCCACAGCCATCCCAATACGTCACACATATACTGACAACATAACTATAGCCTCTATGGCAGACCTGGGCATTGTGGCACATGCGACCCTTTGGTTCACTCTGACCGGCCCGTGTAGGGTTAATGGCAAATTACAAAATAATTCAAATTTTACCTCATGCATGGACTAAAGCTGCATTGCTTTTATTTTGAAGTGGCTAAAAAAAAGAAAAGTTGATGCCGAATGCCAGGTTTTCAACAAAAATTTGAGTATTTATTCCTGAAGTCGGAGGTAAAGCCATGTGTTTAGTTTGCGGGGAGCACATCTTGCAGGGAGCACTGCCTTTTGGTCCAGCCCTCCACAATATTTTCTGTTGTTCAAGTGGCCCCATGGACAAAATAATTGCCCACCCCTGCTGTATGGCCTGCTGTATGGCCCTAGCCCTAGAACATACTCACAGCATAGCCTCCAGTCTATAGCCTAGTTAACTCTCAAATACCTGGAACGCGCCCGAGAATAGCAGATCTACAAGCCGCGGCTGCGAGCTTGTAGATCTGCTATTTTTGAAAAATCGTGAAAATGAGTGCAAGTCTTTGAATATCTTTGACCCGATCTTTGACCCGACTTCTAAATCCTTCCTCTAAATCATGCTGTTCTCAAACCTTTTCATGTCAAGGACCCCCACAATTACAGGTATTTGGCCGCGGGCCCCCCCATCTCAAAATATGTTGTTCCAGGGACCACCCAGAAGTAAATATTTAGTTATAAATGTTCGCTTTTAAGTAGATATATGCAAAGACTTGCAAAAAAAAAAAAAATGATTTTTCAAAAATAGCAGATCTACAAGCTCGCAGCGCAGCACTCGGTGCCGCGCTGTGAGCTTGTATATCTGCTATTTTTCAATAGTTAAAGCAGTCAATAATCCTAGGCCTAAATGGGTTAAACGGCCTGCATTTTGGCACAGGGTAATTGCAGAAAATGTAATTGATTCTCGCAAAATTCACACTTATAATGAGAGCCATTCCCACAGACATTTACAGCAATGCCAATATAACAATCTGCCAACGTGACCGCGAGAGTGGATGGCACTGTGTTGACGGACCATCCGTCTATCAAGCGCTCTGCGGTGCAGCAGCGCTCTCTTGCTCTGAAAAAAAGCATCTGTCAAAAGGCTACGAGGCCCCATTCCCCTAGAGCTAAGATCATATTGACAGTGTAACATACTGTGGCCGGTAGCCAGTACCTACTCGCCCCGTAGGAGCCATGGCGTGATAGCAGGCTGCTGCTCTGCCCATTAAGTATTTAATCCATTTAGACTGGGTACGCGTTTAAAAAGATAGCTGATCTACAAGCTTACAGCGCGGCACTCTGTGCCGTGCTGCGAGCTTGTAGAGCTGCGATTTTTGAAAAATCATGAACGTTTGAATTGTTACCCGATTCTATAAGTGTCTTCTGAATCCTTCTATGTTTCTACGTCAGTGGTTCTCAAACTCTTTCATGTCAAGGACCCCTAGAATTATATGTATTTGGCCGCCGACCCCAGTCTCAAGATATTTTGTATTAAGGACCCCCCAGAAGCAAATATTTGAGTTACAAATGTTCACTTTAAAAATGAGATATTCAAAGATTTGCTCAAATGTTCATGATTCGTCCGAGTGACGCGCTGTGAGCTTATATATCTGCTATTTTTCCAATAGCTAAAGCATTAAATAATTCTAGGCCTAAATGGAAACTTGTTACGCTAATGAAACTGTCAAAACTGTCACTATAAAAATATGTCACGGAAGTGGAACTCATTAAAGATCAGTGGCCGAAGTTATTATACATTTTTACTGCCTCTTTCAGCGAGTCAAATGATGTAATTATCTGTCATTTATTAAATGAAGACAGTGTGGCGCTTTCAAAATGGTGCGCACTCAAAAAAAAAGGAAAAATCATTATCTGTATTTAATCATCTCACTACTGTTTAGGTTGTTAAAGTATTAACACCATGACTTCACTTAACAACCTCTTAAAAAGGTGTTTTTTATAACCAGTCATAATCCGACAATTGCTGTTATTCTTTGTTTTATATATTAGATAGTTTAGACAGACAGCCCTTTGTTTTTAAATACAAATCCGCAAATATTTAGCACTTTTCAGCACCTATATTATACTGTGACAAAGTAAAAATATCCAATCTACCAGTCGCCTCATGATGCATTGTGAGCTTGTGGAACAGCAGCAGATATTGTCAAAAACATACTAAATTTTTTTTTAGAAAGTTAGGCTAAAAATGTGGGCCATGCCAGGGTTATTGCACTTAACACCTAACAATATTTTGACAATAATATTACCCTTTAACAATTATTATTTTCCCCTTTCGTGGAGAAGTGCGGTGAGCCGGTGACATCTCTTCGTCACCGAGTTGCCGCAAACACTTTAAGCTGAAGCCCCCTTTACTGGTGGAACAAGCCACTGTCACCGACCCTCTGCTGCACATTGTGTGTCACCCGCACTATGTGGCAGGCTGTTGTGACAGGACTGCCTCTGGTGCCGCGCTGAGTGACGGCACGGAAGAGACTTTTCTTAAACTTGATTCTGCTACTGCTGCTGCTGCTGCGAAAGCGGGAGCTTTCCGGTTTAAGTCTTTGCCGTACGGTGGTGTTGTTGTTTCCCCCGGAAATAGCAGACATACAGGCTCCCACGTGACGCGGTGTGAGCTTATGCGTCTGCTATTTCCGCTGTGTGATACTGCCGACGGAGCATAAAGGTTTGGTGGTCGGAGAGAGTATAGTCCAGTAATTTTAGGCCAAAATTAGGCTAAACCTAAAACAAATTGCAATAGTAGCAAACTCAACTGATTTTGTATCCTCAATATGTCCTTAGTGAGGGAAAAAAAGTCCCAAGGAATCCCATCGGGGGAAAGTTTTGAAAACGACCTACCTACCTTCACTTACTATACACTACACTATAAAGGAAAATATGACTCCCAAAAAATCTGCTTTAAGTGGGATGTGAGGGGTCAAACTAGGGGTTATTAATTATTCTGAATCCATTGCAAGCATTTGTTTTGCATGAAAAACATTCCTTGGGCTAAAAACGGACCCCAAAAGACTGCGAAAATTGATGACTCATCACTAAACCATCATTTTGAGGGGCCATTTCTTGCCCAAAGAGTAGTGTATAGTAAGTGAAGGTAGGTAGGTCGTTTTCAAAACTTTGCCCCGATGGGATTCCTTGGGACTTTTTTTCCCTCACTAAGGACATAATGAGGATACAAAATCAGTTGAGTTTGCTACTATTGCAATTTGTTTTAGGTTTTTTCATATAATGACTGGACTAGTATGGACAGCCCTTAAATTGGTCTCGCTCCTTTGGTCGAAACTGTTTTCTGCCAGTGTTTCTTTACTTTGAAGTTTTCCTGCGTCAATGCACTGGTGGAAATTAGAGTTTCGCACCTGGAGCCCGGATATATTTTCATTTTTGTTGTAGTTTCGTTTATTTTTTTTTCTTCATGCTAACAGATAACATGTGACATTTACCCCGTTTTCACACGGCCAAAGTGCAGGAATTACAGTGGAAATTTAAAGATTCCATCTCATGTGAATACGGACACTGATATTTTTGTAGTATCTATAGTTTTTATAGCATCTACATATAAATTCATAGGCTATATGTATTTTGTCATTTCATTTCCCCCTCACCGCAGTAAAGGTCCCTTTTGATCTGAAAACCTGTGCAGAATAAGTTCTAATTTAGCCCCCTTCTTTTCAGGAAAAGGGAAATGCAAGGCTCATGCAATCCTGTTTTCTTTTCTCCTTATACTTTTTTGTTACTCGACCTAAAAAAAAAAGAACAAAACAAGAAAAAGATAGAAAAGCAGACCCTGTAAACCTCTGAAATAAAGTAGATTCTGATTCCGCTGCACTCTTGTGCACCGGAGACTCTCTCTCCCGCCTCGATGTGAAAATGAGAGCTTTGCACTCATCTGTCTCCTGGAGTAGAAGCAACCGTCGGACGGAACTAGCTGCTCCTCAGTAAATGTCCAGGTGAGCAATGTGCTTCCCCCTCAGTAAACCTGTCTTTATCCTGATGTTTTCTCCTAAGACAAAGGGAGCTTAAACTAAGCTTCTCCGAGCCTTATAACTTTTGACTCATCATATGCCTTCTCTGTTGTTCAAATCTCTGGGGTGTATATCAGTGGTGGAAAGTAACTAAGTACATTTACTCAAGTACTGTACGTAATGTTGCGGCATGTGTACTTTACTTGAGTATTTCCAATTTCCAATACCTTTACTTCTACTCCTCTACATCTTGGATTCAAATATTGTACTTTTACTCCACTACATTTATTTGAAAACTTAAGTTACAAGTTACTTTGCAGGTGTAAATTATAATATTATAAAACACACATTAACCCACTTTAGCCCTATTTTATACCTTGGCTATTTGAATAGCCGATCTACAAGCTGACAATGTGTCGCATCGTGGCGCGTTGTGAGCTTGTAGATCTGCTATTTTCAAACATTTAGTACTTTTACTTTTTTGGTACTTTAAGTACATTTTGATGCAAATACGTTCATACTTTTACTCAAGTACATTTTGAATTCTGGACATTTACTTGTAACGGAGTACATCTACAGGGCAGTATTGATACTTAAAAGTTTTACTTGAGTACAAAATGTGAGTACTTTTTCCACCACTGGTGTGTGTGTATATATATATATATATTTTTCATTCAAAATAGGAATGTTTTTCTTTTCTTTCTCTCTCCCGCTCTATGTGGAGATACCATTTCTCCTCTCTCCTCCTCACTGTAGACCAGTGATTCTCAAACGTTGTATTTTCATTTCCAGGACCCCCAGTTTATATGCACCAGACCACCCCCATAACTCTGAGAGTATACAAATGGAACCAAAATGACCCGTAAAGATCTATTTGGTTCCACTATATTATATGGTGATTTTCACTTATTAAATCTTTTGTCCGTTTTGCCTTTTTTGTTTTATTTATATGGGGACAGCCCATAAGTCCTACATCTCATTAGACCTACATCTCATTTGTCCGAATTTAGTTAGGGTTAGGTTTTAGGGTTAGGTTTAGGCATAGTTTTACTGAGGTTAGGGTTGGGGTTAGGTTTAGGTTTAGGCATAGTATTTTTCACCAGGTTAACATCACCAGATTCTGACTAATGGGATGTAGGAACAATGAGATTTCGGACCAATGCCATGGCACCAGTTACGTATATATAGCTCAATTTTAACTATTGCCTGTTTTTTTTGTTGAAGTTTTGTGTGGACCTCGTGAAGATAGCGACCTCTTTGTGTTAAATGGGGACGCTACAAAGCATAAAAAAACATTCAATAAGCATTAGTCTGTGTGTGCGGAGAAGGTTGGACGCTCTAACATTTGGCCGTTGAGCAGACACATCATGAGGCAGGAGAGATGCAGGGCCAAACGACGGACAATCAGCGGTCCAAAACTTCAGCCGCCAAACACGGTGCTCCCGTCCTGTAACACACCTAACTGCACACGCGTATCTTTAAGCCATTTAGGTCTAGACTAAATAGTTAAACTATTGAAAAAACGTGAAAATGTGTGCACATTTTTCAATATATATTTTTCAAAGCAAACTTTTGTTACTCAAATCTGTGCTTCTGGGAGGTCCCCGGAACAACATATTTTGAGATGGGGGACTGCGGCCAAATAAATGTAATTTTGGGGGTCCTTGACATGAGAACCACTGATTTAGAGGAAGGATTTAGGAGTCGGGTCAAAGATCGGGTCAAAGATATTCAAAGACTTGCACACATTTTCACGATTTTTCAAAAATAGCAGATCTAAAAGCTTGCAGCCGCGCTATTTTTCAATAGTTAAAGCATAAAATAATGGTTAAAGTGGTTAAAATTTAACGCAACTCGGGCGCGTTCCAGGTTTTTGAGGTTTAATTACCCAAGCACCTGGAAAATTAACACTAATTAAGATGCACGCCCACTTGTATGACATTCCCGCTCGCACAACATGATGAGGTGCCGTGAGCAGGAGTGCAGATAATGACGGAGGTAATTAACATTCAGCCTCCACGCACGGGCGACGAGTGTCCGACAATTAGAACGCAATAAGTCAGGAGAATCGCTCGGTTCGCGTGACGTGGGCCGCTTGTTATGGAGACGACTGACGCACACTGGCAGCTAGCAACTGCTCGTCAACCCACACGCACACTACAGATGTGTCATTTCAAGTCAGGCTTTCACTGCTCTTTCCCTGTTTTGCCTTTCTAATCTTTATGGAGAATGGGGGTATTTTTGCAGAAACCCGCAAATGGCAAGATCCCATTGAAAAGCATAACTTCAGAGACAGAGAAGTAAGCAATTTACCCCGAGTGAGAGGACATTATGCTCTGATAATGTCCTGTGTTAGGGTGTTATCGGACGAGGCGAAGTGGTAAATAGCTTTTCTACCACTTTTTCCCTTATACATGAAAGAAAACACATAGTTGTAACTTGCAAGGATCTTAAGTTACAATCATTATTGCCTATAAAACTTCCGCGAGACAGCAGATAGTTCCACCAACAACATCTTCTACTCACCAACAGATGGCGCCAACTCCATACTAATCCATGCGTCTAGCTTACAGCTAAGCTAACGTCAGTTAAAAGCACCGTTCCGGCCGTAAATAGAGGCTGTTCGCTTCCAGAAAGGCATAGGTTCAGAGAAAAGGGGCTTTAAAGTTGGCGGATTGCATTGGATCCAAATAAATCGGCGACGATAGTACGCACGTTAGTAAACATAGGACCGCTGCGACCTTCATTTGTTGGTTGGGGGAAAGGTGTTCCGACTACCTCCTGAAGTCCCCGGATGTACACTGAGGCGCATTGATCTCGGACAAGTCCGCACACAACTTTGCGGCAGTTGTCCTCTCATAACCTCCGGAATTTAGCCAATCAGAATCCAGTATTTGAACACGTGACTCGAAAAAGTGGTAGAAGGTCATATAAATAGCTAAGCTAGCTCATCTACAAGCTAAATGTTCTGCCAATCCACTGGAAATCTATAGGCCTACTGTCTTGCCAATGGCGTTGTGTGAGGTTTTCAAATGGCACACCTGTACAATACATACTGTGTGTGCGTGCGTGCGTGCGTGCGTGCGTGCGTGCGTGCGTGCGTGCGTGCGTGTGACACAACAGCGCCACTTGGTCACCAGCTGTATTGCAGTTCATGCTCAGGCTACACACATAGAAACCCATGCACACGTATAGATTGTAACAACTACTGTTCACACACACTCACGCTTAGGAGTGGTGTGACCACTTCTCAAAAAACATACATTAACCTCTTAAAGCCCTTTTTTATACTTTTTAATAATAGCACATCTACTGTAGCCTACAACTCAAAATGGGTTGCATTGTGTTGCGCTGTGAGCTTGTAGGCCTGCTATAGCCAAATACTCAAGTAAATACAGACATTTTACTTGTATTACGTTTATTCTATATTCCCACGTTTTTCAAATCATGTTCTATTAACGTCCTCCTGGCACATTGTAAAAAGTATATCGTCATTGTCGCGTGGAAACCTCGTATCTCCAAGTTTCACATTTCTACGTTCTTTCGCAAAGTAAAGCGCTGCTTCATCACACATCGCAAAAAAGTAGTGAAAACAGCAGATTGGCTGTTTAAATAATTTTTAAAATGATAAATGCAAAACGAACGGTTTTGGACATACAAGGTTTCCACCCGACAACGACGATCTATTTTGTGCACTGCCTTTTTTTTTTGCCAAATAAATCAAATCAAATCAAATCTCTCTAACGTGGCATTGCTACTTTTATTCAAGTGTAAAATGGTATTATTTCTTCCTCCACTGGAGCTCGGTGCATCAGGTCCTATTTGGCAGAGAGAACTGTTGCCAAAGCTGCCGTTACTACGTCCACTAATTACATTAGACTAGACCTTACCCGTTCAAAGATATGTGCTCCAAGTTACTGTAACTGGTGCATGCGTGAGAATATGTGGGAGCATCATAATGTAAGGAGCAGCCCATGGAGGAGTGTTTATTTATGATGGATACAAATAATTTAACAGCAAAATTAGGTGAATAGAAGTATGGGGATGTATGCACTTACTGTCTCCACATAGTTTTTTCCATACCCGTTGGAAGATGACCCGGTGCATGCATGACCCATGAATGCAGAGAGAGAGAGAGAGAGAGAGAGAGAGAGAGAGAGAGAGAGAGAGAGAGAGAGAGAGAGAGAGCGCGCGTCTCTTCACTGCAACATTCCTAACTGTGAGAGAGGTGTGTGTGGGGCTATGGGATCCCATGGCCTGGAGGAACGGACCGTAACCCTGACAACAGGCTGAGCTGAACAGGCTGTGCACCATAAAAATGCTAATATACAGCATACGATTTGTGAAAGTGACAAACGGGCTTCACAGTTATGTCAGGTGTGTTCATATGCTAATGGTGATGCGATTTCAGATCAATTGCTCCAGCCACTGAGGAGAAACGCTGTTTCAGACAGACAGACAGACAGACACTCACTCAGACATTCGCAAAATTATAGTATAGATGTGGAACAGCTGTGTGTGGAGAGGCTGCGCTCCATCTCTAGGCAACACGAGCGGAGAGTCCTGGGACATGGACAGTCACCAGGGGCGTCACAAGGGGGTAAAGTGGGACTGAGTTACTATAGGGCCCAAGGTGAAGGGGCCTTAATTATTTTATACTTTAGCTGTTGACAAAATAGCTGATGCCGCGCTGCGAGCTTGTAGATCTGCTATTTTTGAAAAGTCGTGAAAATTTGAGCAAATCTGTATTTTTAAGCGAACGTTTGTCACTCAAATGTTGCTTCTGGGAGGGGGGGGGGGGGGGGGGGGT
Source organism: Nannobrachium achirus (assembly GCF_963921795.1). Classification (NCBI taxonomy): domain Eukaryota; kingdom Metazoa; phylum Chordata; class Actinopteri; order Myctophiformes; family Myctophidae; genus Nannobrachium; species Nannobrachium achirus. The sequence continues at coordinate 51,139,416 of NC_137826.1, forward strand.
CCCTGGAACTAAATATTTTGAGATGGCGGTCCGTGGCCAAATACATATCATTTTGATGGTCCTTGACTGACCACTGAGCACCACTGACATAGAAACATACGTTTTTCAAAAAACCTTTTTCACGATTCTTCAATATCTAAACGACTATACGATTCTAAAAATATCAGATCTACAAGCTCGCAGTGCGCCGTGCGGCACTCGGAACATTCCGCAGTGAATCCTTGTACCCAGGGCCCATAATATGTTGTGACACCCCTGACAGTCAGACTCTGTGTAAGTTTCCCATCATTGTTAAGCTTAAAATACAGCAAATTAATTTTCAATTCACCGCAGAGTGCTCTGAGTCTCTGCGCTTTCAAGGGAGTGTTGTCTTTAATTGAGTTTTCTTTTTTATTCCCTTCTTTTTTTTACATGGCCGATGACAAAAAAAGCTTGTTTTACAAAATGAGGCATTTGGAATTGGTGATAATGTGCCTACTGGGTACAGTACAGTACAGTACAGTACAGTACAGTACAGTACAGTACAGTACAGTACAGTACAGCACAACATTTCAAGCAGAAGCACAAGCGGAAAGACTTATGCAGATGCAATATAAACTTGCCTAAACTGGGGTATGAAAATCTACTTTCAGAGTCTTGGAACTTGTTTGAGACAGGTGATCCAACACGCTGAACTTAATTGCCTTTTTATGCATTTCGGAGCACAAATTAATTTCTAAAGTCTAGACGTATAATTAGTTCCCGGAGTAAAGATTGACTTACAAATGAAATTCAAATGTCCATTTATAAACGGTGCCATGATGTCTAGCCAATAACAGATCAGGAAAATGTTTTAATGACTTGGGGGGAAAGTGGTGGAAAGTAACTATTTACTTGAGTATACTTTACTTAAGTACAATTTTGAGGATTTTTTGCGTGATTATAATTCCATGTTCTATACTTCTACTCCACTAAATAACACTAACGGTAAATATTCTGCTTTTTACTCCACAATACAATTATTTGACAGCTTTAGTTAATAGTTAAGCTCTCTCTCTGTCTTCCGAGCAATCTTCGTTCCTACTCTCACCTATGGTCATGAAATGTGGGTCATGACCGAAAGTATAAGGTCTCGGGTACAAGTGACCCTCAGAAGGGTGGCTGGTATCTCCCTTAGAGATAGGGTGAGAAGTTCAATCAGCCGAGAGAGACTTGGAGACTTGAACCCGCTGCTCCTTCACTGGGAAAGGATTCAGCTTAGGTGGTTCTGACATCTAGTACGGCGGAAGTTGCTCAGGATAGGGAAATCCCAGTTGGAACTGTTACCCCCACGACCCAATTCCGGATAAGCGGTTGAAGATTGATGGATGGATGTAGATCTGTCATTTTAGCTAATGTCCCCCCTAGAATATGGATGCTGGGGTTCGAGTGGTTAAGCTTAAAACACTGTATTGATGTCATGTGCTACAGTATATGCAGTATACCATCAACTAGAGACAAGATCTGACACAAATGGTGACCTGATGTGTATCCCCAGCAAGCAGACAGGCTCTGCCAGTAAGACTCCCTAATCGGGAGATAAGAAACCGTCAGGTCGCATACACAAACTTTAGAAGGCGATGGTAGCCAATCAGGAGGGAATATGGGAAATGGGACAGATCCATGTTGATGACATGACTTTGGAGATACTGTGTACCGCTTTGCGTGATTTTAGGGCAAAATCTGTAGGAGCAGTGTCCAAAAATGTGTTTTGCAAGAATCAGCCACATGGTGGCGCTAGAAGAGGGCCTGGGCCATGTGAGAAATGAGGGGTGGAGGTTGTGGTTTGGCAGCCAAAGAGTAGGGCAAAAGTGTGACGTGACATGACAGACAGACGGACGGACGGACGGACGGACGGACGGACAGACAGACGGTGGAGCGGCTCTATTGGCAATGGTTTCTTGGGAAAGAAAAAGAAAATTGTGCAGGATTGCATGGTTAAAATCGGTGGTAGAAAAGGAGGGTTACATTGTGCTGCTTTAAATGATGCATGCATTGTTTTCTGTTTGTCAAGCATGATTGCTGGATAATGATGTTGTCCATTGTCTGGAGACAATAGACCATCTATGCGTCACTCTGTGTATGCCTGTGCTGAATGGAGCAGAGAAGAGCTAGAAAGAAGACACTTTAGCTCAGCCTTGCTTGCTATTTTGTGGTTTTAAATAGAACTTTAGGTCCCACGTCTATTTTCTTTCCCCCCATTATAGCAATCCACAGCACTATGGAAACAACAGTTTCCGTTCTGGTCGACGAGAGAGCCAGTGTGCATTTAGGAGCCGCCTACCAGCGCATGCACCTGGTTGTTGTGGGTGGAGGGCAACGTCAAACTCGTAAATGGTGCATTTTGCAAAATGCCGTCATCCAAAGTGTTTACAATGTGCATCACATTCACCCATGCCGACCGCAGTGGAAAGCATGCCAGGCACCAACCTGCACGAGGAGCAGTTTAGGGTTCGTTAGCGACGTTAAGCAACGCTACGGCAACGGCAGATGACAACGGTAACCGGAAATGATCAGCGCTCGATAGATAAACCTGTCGCAGTCGCAGCCGTCCCTACAACGGCAGAGGCTAGCTGTCCACGTAGCATCTACATGCCTGCTGCATGGTCGCGTCGCCATGGGAATCAAAGAGTTCAGTAACAGGGGTGGGACCCCGTCGTGGAAAGCTGTTTGCTTAACGATTTTGACCGCTACAGCGCTTACGTCGTAAGCCTCGCGTCGCTGTTGTAGAAACGGTCTGCTAAACTGACTATTATCTTGTTCAAGGACACTAATTAATCACCACATTCCTAAACCTAACCTCAATAAAACTATGCCTATAGGCCTATACCTTAATATACCTAACCTCTTTCCTAAAAGTAACCTCAATAAAACTTTGCCTATAAACCTAAACTTATTCCTAAACTTAAAGGAGCTATGGTCAACTTTTTCTTGAAAAACGGATGCTAAAATAAAAATAATGTTTCGAAAATATTTTATAAAAAAATAAGCTTCATATATGTGTTTCTATTCAAAAATGACCACAAAAAGCGTAAAATAATGATAAAATAATCATTTTGGCCATTGTCAGACCGACACTTTGTTTACATTCTAGTCTATAGACTAGGATGTAAACAAAGTGTCTGCCCTACAATGAACAAGTTGACTATAGCTCCTTTAACGTGAAATGAGTACAAGGAAATAAATGGGGTCGAGTGTGTTTTAGGGGCGCGAGCATTTCGGTTACCCTTCAAAAGAACGTGTACTATGGCAGTACTGTGTTCAATGTGTGTAACAGGCTGCTGCAGATGTTCCACCAGTCTGTTGTTCGCAGTGTTCTCTTCTCTGCTGTTACGTTTTTTGGAAGAAGGGGAGATCAGCGATCTGTGGTGATGAAGGCTAGCTCATGTAGTCGGAGCCAAACCCCAACCCATATGAGAATTGAATACCTGCACTCTCCGTCCCCTTACTGAGGATTACAGACTTCTGCTTGACTCCACTGTCTGTTCAGACTCAATGCCTGCTGGTATTTTACGTTTATATTTTATGATCTTTGATCCTTTTCTCTCTCCGTTTGGTTCCTGACTCTTAAATGTAACTCGTCTGTGTTTTATTCTCACTGTTCTTGCTGCTTTGAAACCTGAAGTTCAATAGCGTTCTATGTTATCTTACTACTACATGCTACTGTTAGTAGTTCAATAGTGTTCTATGTTCTCTTACTACTACATGCTACTGTTAGTAGTTCAATAGTGTTCTATGTTCTCTTACTACTACATGCTACTGTTAGTAGTTCAATAGTGTTCTATGTTCTCTTACTACTACATGCTACTGTTAGTAGTTCAATAGCGTTCTATGTTGTCTTACTACTACATGCTACTGTTAGTAGTTCAATAGTGTTCTATGTTGTCTTACTACTACATGCTACTGTTAGTAGTTCAATAGCGTTCTATGTTATCTTACTACTACATGCTACTGTTAGTAGTTCAATAGTGTTCTATGTTATCTTACTACTACATGCTACTGTTAGTAGTTCAATAGCGTTCTATGTTGTCTTACTACTACATGCTACTGTTAGTAGTTCAATAGCGTTCTATGTTCTCTTACTACTACATGCTACTGTTAGTAGTTCAATAGCGTTCTATGTTCTCTTACTACTACATGCTACTGTTAGTAGTTCAATAGTGTTCTATGTTCTCTTACTACTACATGCTACTGTTAGTAGTTCAATAGTGTTCTATGTTGTCTTACTACTACATGCTACTGTTAGTAGTTCAATAGTGTTCTATGTTGTCTTACTACTACATGCTACTGTTAGTAGTTCAATAGCGTTCTATGTTGTCTTACTACTACATGCTACTGTTAGTAGTCAGGGATGTTAGAAAGGCAGGGGATGACATTTCTAAAAGGCCCTTTTGGTGAAAATATTGAAAATAGCAGACCTCCAAGCTCTGCGACGCATTGTGAGCTTGGAGGTCGGCTATTTTCGGTACTTGATACCACACTGAACTAAGCATAATCAAGTCAATACTGGAGATGTGGTGTACGGCATGGATTTCTACATTTCTCTCCAAATTGCTGTATTGTTTCCACAGTGCATTTACATACCCTCATAACTCTCTGAAACCACATAATGAATCCACTGGCTTGCAAACACATGGAAACACCTATAAAAATGTCAGCTCAGAAATACACTCAAACCTACAAAGCCATTAGTCAGACAGTGGAATTGCTGCAGATGCAGATTCTGCAGAGAATTAAACAAAAACAACAAAAAACAATCAGCCAAACTTCCCAGCAGTTCCCAGAAGTATAGCCTTGCCCCCGGCACACTTCTGCTGGGAACTGCCACACGGGAGAAGCCCGGAATGATGTTGTCATTATTGGGAGGCCATTTGGATACCTGACTTCAACCGATTAGCTCTTTGGATGTTTTATTTTCTGGAGCACTTTATGTCGAGCACCTTTGTTTGTACTACCGGTATATACCGTATACAGTACACTTGAACTGACAGAGCGGGCAGGGAACTCAGCAAGGCCAGAAACACCTCAAAGAGGCTTAAAGGGGCCACGCCATGCTTTTCAAAATATATATTTTATATACATATTGCTCTATAATATGGTTTTATACAGGTTTTAGCCTAAACAACCACTCGGATAGTTAAATTTCATGTTCTGTCTGTCTCTAATTCCAAGCCATTTCAGATGCAATACCAAAATGCCCTTTGTTGGCAATGGGGCGCTGTCTTTGGGCTAAAATTGGAACGATACAGAGAAGATTAGCATTGTATCACGATGAGAACCATGTAGAGTCAGGTCGATCTTAGTACCGCACCCTTCTCTAGGGGGCCCAATAGGAAATGAGCCCCTTTGTGACATAAACAAGGGCCTGTGGCATAAACAAGGTACCGATTTCAAAAAAGTACCGTTCAGACCTGCCCATTCAGAAAATCACTGAAATGATCAGGTTCAGGTTCAGGTTTATCAGGTTCAGGTTCAGGTTTATTAGTCACATGCATATCCATACAGGTACAGACATACAATGAAATGCTTGTGCCAGGAGCACTCTCAGCCTTATTACACACAAAAACATCAACCCACAACAACAAGACAACAACAAGTCACCCAAGACAACCCAAAAACAACAAAAACCATACAGTGTAACAGTGTACAGTTTAAAAACTGCGTACAGTGCACATGACTACTTAGGTCTCGCTTTCATCTCTTCGTTAAGCAACCTGATTGCTTGAGCATAAAATGAATGGCAAGGCTTAGAGTTAATGAATGTTTTTTTGTTGTTGTTTTTTTTTTTTTTGGGGGGGGGGGGGGGGGCGGGTGGCTGGAAGAGACACTGGGAAGACCAAAAACAAGAACAAAATTAAAAATTTGAAATTCATGGAAGGGCCCCTTTAACAATGTCTGGAAGTCGATGAGTCCAACAGTGGTGATCAGCAGTTTTGATATGAAGCATCCTCAAATTATATAAATAAATATTTTGCGGCGGACCCCCACATGAACAAAAGATTTCTTGCCAGGAACCTCCAAGCAATATTTGTGTTGTTAAAATGTTGCCATCAGGGTATATACTCCATCTATGGGGATTTGCGGTTTTATCGATATGCTTTGGAGATCTGCTGAACCGACCGACTTCATCACTCTCTCGGGTCCTCGCACAGTCGGTCCCATTACTCCCATATATGGCCATACCTAATTGCGACCGTCAGGTCGCATTTACTATCAAAACCTCCACCGCCTGTCTGTCCGTCAGTGTGTCAGTGTGTCTGTCACGTCACGTCACACTTTTGCCCTGCTCATATCTCCGCAACTGTTGCCCCGATCCATGCCAAATTTTGCACACACACTCCTTGCCACACACACCCATCAATTCTCACATGGCCCTCTTCTAGCGCCACCATGAGGCCGATTCTTGCAAAACACATTTTTGGACACTACAAATTTTTGCCCTAAAATCACGCAAATCGGTACACAGTATGTCTACACTCATCTCATTAACATGGATCTGTCCCATTTAGCGCCACCTTCAGGCCGATTGTTTTAAACACATTTTTGGACACTACTCCTACAGATTTTGCCCTAAAATCACGCAAATCGCTACACAGTATGTCTACAGTCATGTCATCAACATGGATCTGTCCCATATAGCGCCACCAGCAGGCCGATTTATTCAAACACATTTTTGGACACTGCTCCTACAGATTTTGCCCTAAAATCACACAAATCGGTACACACTTGCTCTACACTCATGTCATCAACATGGATCTGTCCCACTTAGCGCCACCTTCTGGCCGATTTTTTTAAACACATTTTTGGACACTGCTTCTACAGATTTTGCCCTAAAATCACGCAAATCGGTACACAGTATGTCTACACTCATCATATCAACATGGATCTGTCCCATATAGCGCCACCATCAGGCCGATTTTTTCAAACACATTTTTGGACACTGCTCCTACACATTTTGGCCTAAAATCACACTGCGACCTGGCGGTCGCTTATCTCCCGGTTAGGGAGTCTTACTGGTAATATGGGCATAGCCGCCGGATCGGCGGTTCCGGACAACCGGACCTCCATAATATGCCTTATAGGCGTATCGGTTGGATCAGTGGTTCCAGACAACCCACCAATCCGAACAACTCAATGGCGAGCACGACACGCCGTTGGGTCGCCGGTGATGTGGTTGCGGTGGGTTTGAAGTCGATCGGTCTGACGGTACTCGAGATCAGGGACGTGCAGAGAATGTTGGAGAGGCAGGGGCCGAGATTTCTAAAAGGGCCTTTTGGTGCAAATTTAGAACATAACAGACCTCCAAGCTCACTGCGCGTCGCAGCTTGGATGTTGGCTATTTTCGGTACTTGATACCACAGTAAACTAAGCATAAAAAGTCAATACTGGAGATGTGGTGTAACGGCATGGATTTCTAGGGCAATTCTTTCAACAAAAGATGTTGCATTCAAGTTCAGGAGAGTTTGGACAAGGCAATTCTCTTGAATGTTGCCTTCAGGTATGTCATGGAAAGAGGGGCATTTGTGTTTCTTTCACCATAGTAAAAACTGCATTCATGGTCTGGAGAGGGCACTTTTTTTACAGACGATAAAAGGGCAGGGGCTCAAGCCCCCTTTGATGTCTATGTGTGCACGTGCCTGCTCGAGATACGCGAACCACAAACAGACAGATGGACTGACTGACTGGCAGACAGAGATCCCGTGCAAACGATCGCACAATTGTCTTTTTCCCGTCTTTAAAAATGTAGTACTTTTCTTCCACTACACACTGGCATCTGGACACCGCTCGGTCGGCACAGAGGGAGACGGATGGGGGGAGCGAGCAAGTGGCGCGGAGGAGGAAGGAGGAGAAGAAGAAGATGGATGGACGGAGACAGATAGAGGGGTGGGAGAGCGTGCTGCTCCTAGTGTGGAGGACACACTCGTCCAGGCCGTCTAACCCGTTGAGACCGGGAAAAATACCTAAAAAACATCTTCTACATCCACAAGGTTTTCTGAAAAAAACGTTTGTTTCTATGATCACTGGTGCTCAAACCTTTTAAATGTCAAGAGTTCTAAGAAATATATCGTTACTGTTGGGTAGAAATTAACCGTGTATCTCCAAGTTTCAAATTTGTACGTTTTTTTTTCTTCACAAAGTAAAGCCCTGCTTCATCATACAAGGCCGTCGCACAAAGGTAGTGAAAACAGCAGATCTACAAGCACACGACGCCTCGCGGTGCGAGGCGTTGTGTGCTTGTAGATCGGCTGTTTTCACTGGTTTAGATAGTTTTTAAAGCAAAGATGTACAAAAGTTTGCTTTAAAAATATATATTTAAAGATTTACACAATGCAGTGCCGCGCTGCAAGCTTGCATATCTGGTATTTTTCAACAGTTAAAAGATAAAACAACGGTTAAAATGGGCTAAAATCTAACGCTCAAAACAAAGATGCGTTCCTCCCGGTCTCAGTGGGCTAGTGTGACCTCATCTGGCTGGGTCATTACACAATGTAATTGATTATTTATAACCCTGATCAGCGAGCTGCCCTTGATAAGCCAAGTGGGGCTGCGAGGGGCGGCGGCCATCACTCACACACTCCCCCAGACTGCTTCTGTGGGACTGTATTAATCACTACGGTCTACCACTGTGCGTGTGCGTGTGTGTGCGCGTGTGTGCGTGTGTGCGTGTGTGCGTGTGCGTGTGTGTGTGTGTGTGTGTGTGTGTGTGTGTGTTTAATAAGGGGTCATTTAGAATGTCACAATAAAGAGAGTCACAGATTGTGAACATATTTCAATGCAAAGTATTCTACCATCTAATGAAAAAAAAAACATCACAAGGATGCAACTGGGACGTATCATCAGTGATGTAGCCTGGGGTCGACGGGTGTTTCGGGTCTTGCAACATCATACACCCTCGCCCAGGTGACCCAGCCGGGGTTGATCAAGTCCCGACTTAAGTCCCAGTAGCTATCCACGATCAGTCCTATTAGGGAAAGACAGGGTCACTCAATGTGCTGCACCGGAACTACTCTGCCGGGATTGGGGGTACTATTCTGGCGCGTGGCAGAACTAGGCTCTATGGGTTGACTCCTGGCCGGGCTCCTCCTACGTCTCACCAGGTCCTCTCCTGCTCTCACCAGGTTCAGAACCTGTGCGTTGCACCAGACCCCAATCCAAACATTCCATTCAGCTGCTGCAGTTGAATGGCCCTCCTAAAGGCCTGACCGTGGATTTGTTGGGCTTCTTCCTCACCACCTTCTACCACTGAAGCTAAAAATAACAAGTCTGTGCGTGTGCGTGTGCGTGCGCATGCGCATGTGTCTCCAGAGTCGGATTAATGACAAAAATCTAAGTTGTTATACGGTATATTCATGTGAAATATAAACACGTGAACACACGTGCACGCACACAGCATGGTGAGCGTTAATGGGACAGACATGGCTGCCTTCACAGCGGGACGCTCTAAAAGAGATGTTTGGATTTCACTGGTGCTTCTTTCAAAGTTGGAACGTCAGAAATACCCCAGGCAGCACCCAAACCCAAATGATATTCACCATTTAACCATCTGAACCTCAGCTTCTAAAATATATTAGGCCTACAATTTACAAATCGTTGCTTGTATCTCATTATTGCGACCGTCACGTCGCAGTTACTACCTCCACTGGCTGTCTGTCAGTCTGTCAGTCACACGTCACGTCACACTTTTGTCCTACTCATATCTCCGCTATACCTTTGCCCAAGCTCTCCATGCCAAACTTTGCACACACTCCTTGGTTGCCAAACCACAACCTCCACCCCTCATTTCTCACATGCCCCTCTTCTAGCACCAGTGCACCACCACCATGAGGCCGACATTTTTGGACACTGCTCCTACAGATTTTGCCCTAAAATCACGCAAAGCCATACACAGTATCTCTAAAGTCATGTCATCAACATGGATCTGTCCCATTTCCCATATTCCCTCCTGATTGCCTTCTAAAGTTTGTGTATGCGACCTGACAGTCGCATACACTTACTGGTCTTACTGGTTTAAACAAGTTTTATTTTTCTTATAGTAGTGAAATAAAAATAAAAAGTTTTTCACACTTATAGAGCATATCTGTGATCATCATATGGGCATAGGCTACAGTACCTAACATTAGAACCAGGGGCCCCCTGGGTGCCACATACACACTGTTGCCCCAATACGCACCAAACTTGGCACAAACACTGTTCAGGAGTCTGCCATGACAATATTCACAGCAGGGGCCTTGTGTGGCCTCCAGGGACCACATTAGGGGCTCTCTGTGAGAGGTGGGCTGTGGACAATTCGCTTATTTTGGCTGTTACTGTCTATATGTCATGGTCCCTGCCCTGGACTGTGAATATTGTTAGGAAGACAAGAACAGTGTTTGAATAACAATAACAATAAATGAAAAAAGTTACCGAAAAAACACAGCCAGCGTTTTAGGAGGGCATCAGACTCAGGAGTCACCAGAAAAAAGACGGGAGTTTTTTGACAAATCTATCATTGTTAAAATCGAGTTTGAAGTTACAATGGATTTGTATAGGAATGAATATAAATGAATTAGGCCTAGGATTATTGAATGCTTTAACTATTGAAAAATAGCAGATCTACAAGCTCACAGCACGGCACCGAGTGCCGCCCTGCGAGCTTGTAGATCTGCTATTTTTGAAAAGTTGTGAAAATGTGTGAAAATCTTTGAATATTCTTTTAAGTGAACGTTTGTAACTCAAATTTTGCTTCTGAGTGGTCCCTGGAACTAAATATTTTGAGATGGGGGTCCGTGGCCAAATACATATCATTTTGGGGGTCCTTCACCTGAAAAGTTTTGAGAACCTCTGACATAGTAGTCTCTCAAGAACAGACTAACTGAGCTCCATTTATGTGAAAAGGACCTTTTCTTTGACGATGGCTGGCCAGATTGCTGACATTGAAACATAGGTTTTTCAAAAAACCTCAGAAGGATTCAAAATTAAGACACTTATAGAATCGGTTCAAAATTCAAATTTTCACGATTTTTTTCAAAAATAGCGGATCTACAAGCTCGGTGCCGCGCTGTGAGCTTGTATATCTGCTATTTTTCAATAGTTAAAGCATTCAATAATCCTAGGCCTAAATGGGTTAACTATCTAAATACTGAATCAAGCAAATTCAAATCTGTCCAGAGTGGTCACAAAAGCCTGATTAGATGATAAAAATGACCAAAATGTACTTAGTTACTTTCCACCGCCGGCTTACACAGAGCCATTCTAACTCTGTCAAAAGTTCGGGGGCTTATGCAACTGCGACTTCGCCCTTGAGACAGACAACCATAATAAGCAACAGGTCGGACGTGATCCAGGGACCTTGATGGGAAGAGTTGTAAAACACCAGAGAGAGATTGAAGCCAGCAATGATTTGTAGGCACACGGTAAAATCTTCCAAATCAATCCCAAAACGTTTGGGGGCCATGGTGTGAATGAAGAAGGAAGATGGCTTTATTTGTCACTCACTCACACATAACAGGGAGTGAAATGAAGGGAGGTCTGTAGGGGGCGAATGCTCTTTAGAAAAGTATTGGAACTGTGTTTGTTGACGAGTGCTCCTCTCTCCCTCTTCTATGTAGGGGGGAAATGTGCTCTATAGCTTACATTTCACATTACAGTACTTTTCACATTTCATACAGAGTGCCTTGCTGATCGATATTTAAAGATTTGTGCAAATCTTTAAAAATAAATATATTTTTAAAGCAAACTTTTGTAAATCTTTGCTTCAAATATTTTGAGATGGGGTCGGCGGTCAGATATATTTCTAGGAGTCCTTGACATTAAAAGGTTTGAGCAGTAGAAACGTACATTTTTTTAGGTATTTTTCAGGCCTAAAAGACGAGCTGACCAAAACTGTCCACAGTGAGACTGAGAGGGAGGGTAAAAGATTTACAAATCTCTAAAGGATGATCAGGCCTTGACCTCAGATAAGTGCCCTCAGATGATAAAAAGCTAGATTTTATTTCATATTATTCTTTAACCATGGGTTTTATTAACCCTCCAAGCTCGATGTCCTTGATACATCTTCTCATTTCAAAATAATGCGGGTTAATCAGAGTCAGTGGAACGAGATACCCCTAAAAAAAATGTCAGAGCGGCAAACCCATTCTGGTAGAGTGGTTCCCCTGACATCACAGTGACATCAGAGCATGATGTCAGAGCAGCAAACCCATAGACCGTAATCATGTGTACACCTCTACACAGACGGACACGGACAAGCTGTGACGTTTCTCATGGTAAACTACGACCTTCAGTCACAATAAATGTAAGATATTATGATCGACTGTTTAACCCATTTAGGCCTAGAATTATTGAATCCTTTAACTATTGAGAAATAGCAGATATACAAGCTCGCAGCGCGGCACCGAGTGCCACACTGCGAGCTTGTATATCTGCTATTTTTGAAAATGTCGTGAAAATGTGTGCAAATCTTTGAATATATGTATTTTCAAAGCAAACATTTGTAACTCAAATTTTGCTTCTGGGGCGTCCCTGGAACTAAATATTTTGAGATGGGGGTCCGTGGCCAAATACATATCATTTTGGGGGTCCTTCAAATGAAAAGGTTTGAGCACCACTGACATAGTAGTCTCTCAAGAACAGACTTAACTGAGCTCCAGTTAAGTGAAAAGGACCTTTTCTTTGACGATGGCTAACCAGATTGCTGACATAGAAACATGGGTTTTTCAAAAAATCTTAGAAGGATTCAAAAGCCACTTATAGAATCGGGTCAAAATTCTAATTTTCACAATTAAAAAAAAAAATAGCAGATCTACAAGCTCGCTGTGAGCTTGTATATCTGCTATTTTTCAATAGTTAAAGCATTCAATAATCCTAGGCCTAAATTGCAGTTGTGAGATCTAAAAGCGAAAGAATGGTAGAATCCACAGAGTCAAGAAGCTAATCAATGATCATAATACATCTGTGTGCAGATTCAGTGCTGTGAAGAGCATAGAAAATATTGAAATTGTATCCAAACAACCAACCAACCATTTCTTTATATCTCAGAAGACATACTGAAAGTTGCGACCGTATTTCCCTGTAGAGCTGTGATTAACAAGTTCAGAAAATTGGCAAAGCAATTTCATCCACACAACACAAGTCAATTACGCATACATTACACGACTTGATAATAACTTTCTCCAAAGTTTTGGAAATAATTGGCAGTTTAGAAATTGGTGTAAAATCGCGGGAGTGGACTGATGTTTGGATTTCGTGATTGGTGGTTGTGTCATTACCGCACGCCTAAAATACAATAATCAAATACTCTTTTGAATTGACTTCAGCCCCGTTTGCATCAGAAGAGAGAGAGAGAGAGAGAGAGAGAGAGAGAGAGAGAGAGAGAGAGAGATGGTTGTGCAAATTCAATAAATTGTCGCTGTGGGATGCAAACCTTGTATGTCCAAAACCATTTTGTAAAAGAAGAAAACAAGACAGAAAGAAAAAAATAAAACGTGTTCCAATGGGTCTCGTTATTATAAACCCCTTCGGAGTATTTCTCAATAATGACTCGCTCCCCATCGATAATCCCTTGCCCAAGCTCTCGCAAATACTTTTCTTTGGTTCAATATTCATAAAACCCATAGACACATAACCACTATCACTTTCCAAATGTTTCAAAAAACAGCCGATCTACAAGCTCACACTGTGTCTCATTGTGACTCAGGCTAGCGTAGGCTTGTAGATGGACGATTGTAGATGGACGATTTTTGTGCTTGCATTTATGGTTACAAATGATAAACACGTTGAAATAGTTGATATAGGCTACAAGGTTTCTGCCCGACAGCGACAATATCGTCACTCTCGGGCAGAAACCTTGTATCTTTTTTTTTCATAGTAAAGCCCTGCTTCATCATACAAGACTGTCGCACAAAAGTAGTGAAAGCAGCAGATCTACAAGCACACAATGCCTCGTGGTGCGAGGCGTTGTGTGCTTGCAGATCGGCTGTTTTCACCAGTTGTTTTCACTAGTTTAAAGCAGTCAATGTATGATGATGATGATTTGTTAAGTTAAAATTCATATTAGTATTGTTTTTTAAACCAACTATTTCCCCCGGGTCAAAATGACCCCAAAACAGAACCAAGGTGAAGTGAATCCGAACAGAGCTTAAGGGTTAAATCATGTTTAAAATGATAAACAGTTTTGGACATATATGTGCCATTTCAACTCTTCGGTGTTACTGCTCTTTTCCTGAACATTCCCTGCAAATGCTTTTCTCTGCCTTTCAAATTTCTATGGAGAATGGAGGGTATTTTTTTGCAGAAACTTGAAAATAGCAAGAAACCAATCCATAACCTATGATAGAAATTAATTAATGTTCCACAAGGATGAAGGATTTGAAGAGTTGACAAAGATTTATTCAAAGAGGCAAAAAGTTGAACAGAGTAACAGCAGTACAGATCCTTTGAGGAGCAGGCCTCCTGGCCTCTCCTGTCAGCCCCTCCGGGCACAAGCCTCTCTAGTACCATTACCATACAGCTCTTATAGTCCAAGATGCTATTCTAACATGTTAACATGGTCTTATAAGGTTATGTTCTAAAGATAAAGCAACATAGAAATAGTTACACACAGACACAGTACAGATTATGCCGACAGAGTGAAGTAGTGGGGGAGAGAACTCAGCTGTTAGATTAGATTGACAGCTGCAGGTACATCTACATGAGTAAGTAGCCTTGTGAGAGATTTTTACTACATACACATATTTGTTACACTATAAATATTTCTACCACAAACCACGAATGTGTAATATGGACTACAGTATGATGATATAAATGATGTAAAGATGTTGACCCTGTGAAAGTATGTACATGTGACAAGAGATGAAAATAAAAATTCAGTAAAAAAAAAAAAAAAAAATCCATTCCCATTTAAAAGCAGAATCCACCTTCATGGGTAGATTTAAACGTCAAAGTCAGAGAAGGTCATAAGAATATTTAAAATAGCTGATCTACAAGCTCAATGTTATGCCAATCCACCGGGAATCTACTGTCTTGCCAAAGGCAGGACGCGTGAAATTTTGAAATATCACATCTGTACATGGTTTCCACCCGACAGCGACAATAATGCTATTTGCACTGCTTTCTCCCCTACCTATCTAATAAACCACCATTATATCCACACTGTTGAGATCATGGGCGTCACAAGGGGGGGGGGGGGGGGGGGAGTGGGACTGGATTACTAGGGCCCAAGGTGGAGGGGCCTGGAATTATTTTATACTTTAACTATTGAAAAATAACAGATATACAAGCTCACAGCGTGGCACCGAGTGCCGCGCTGCGAGCTTGTAGGTCTGCTATTTTTTGAAAAGTCGTGAAAATGTGTGCAAATCTTTGAGTATATGTATTTTTTAAGCAAACATTTGTAAAACTTGGCTTCTGGGGGGGTCCCTGGAACTAAATATTTTGAGATGGGGGTCCGTGGCCAAATACATATCATTTTGCGGGTCCTTTGGGCCAATTGGGGGTCCTTCACACTGACATAGAAACATAGATTTTTCAAAAATAGCAGATCTACAAGCTCGCAGTGCCGCGCTGTGAGCTTGTATATCTGCTATTTTTCAATAGTTAAAGCACAACAGAATGCCTTCCCAGTCTAAATGGGTTAAACCCCCTCCCCCTATGAAGAACATTCATGGGGGGCCCACAGTGAATCCTTGCACCCAGGGCCCAGCATTCGGTGTGACACCCCTGGTTGAGATGACTCCTAAGTTGAATACGTTCATGGGCTGAGACGTTGCCGCGGCTGTATTGGAAGCGCACGATGTGGCAATAAAAAAGAAACAACCTTGAAAGCCATCATCCCGAGGCCTTTTAGGCCTGTATGCATTAGTTTCATAGACTTACTGATAGGACGGTTGACGCACTTTGGCTGCATTTGGTTTGCATTTGGGGAAATAACAGGAGCCATTGTAATATAAATGCCTGGGCTGATTTAAGCTCCCGCAGTCTGATCTTGGGGGAGTGGAGGAGAGGAGGAAAGATGAGGAGGCGCTTAGAGCAGAGAGGAGAGACAGAAAGTAGAGAAGCAGGCACGTGCACACATAGACATCAAAGGGGGCTTGAGCCCCTGCCCCTTTATATCCGTCTGTATACAAACTGTCCTCTCCAGACCATGAATACAGTTTTTACTATGGTGAAAGAAATGCAAATGCCCCTCTTTTCCATGCCATACCTGAATGCAGCATTCAAGAGAATTGCCCTGTCCAAACTTATGTTTGCCAACGTGACTATATTCTGCAGTGTGCTAACTGTCATATGAAGCTCAACCAATACTCCAGCTAACACCACTCCCAGATGTTTTTTCCACCAATTTCCAATTGCACCTCATTGGTTAAGGGCCCTGCCTTTGTACTGTCAGGCGGAACTTGATAAATAAATAAATAATGAAGATAATATAGTGTTCTCGCCTTTCAGGCGAGCCCACAACGACAATAATTGCCCTGTCCAAACTCTCCTGAACTTGAATGCAACATCTTATGTCGAAAGATTTGCCTTCTGTGTAGAAATCCGTGTCGCACGCCAAATCTCCAGTATTGACTTGATTATAGTTCAGTGTGGCATCTAGCACCGAACATAGCCGACCTCCAAGCTTGACGCGTTGTGAGCTTTGAGGTCTGCTATTTTAGAGATTTCAGCCCCTGCCTCTCCAACATTCTCTGCACGTCCCTGGAGAGAAGGGACGGGGAGAGATAAGAGGAGAGACCGTGAAGCGAGAGGAGACAGTTGAGAGACGTGGAGAACGAGGGATGAGGATGAGACAAGGAGAAAGGAGAGGAGAGACCAGAAGAGATGGGAGGAGAGACAGGGACATGAGAGGAGAGGAGAGGCAAGGAGAGATTGATCATGATTGGAGGAAGGCCCCCGCCTGTCACCCACATGAAAACTGAAACTTAAAGCAAATCACTTGCCCCACCTTTAAGATAAGAGGAGGGCCCTACAATTTGTTTTTTACAACACGGGTTCATATTTTAGATTGCAATTAGAGAAAAGACAAGATGAGTGTTAAAACGTTTTAATTTACTGCTTTCTATCGTTTTAGAGATTTTAATTACATTGATTTCAATGGTTGCGTGCAAGTGGCTAAATATGCATTTTTAGAATACAATAACAATAAGCCCATTCCCCAGATACACCACAATCTTTCATGGGCAGATGTGACTGTGTCTGTGACTTGTAGTGTTACTGTAAATAGTAATAAAGAAATTGCCGTCTTATTGTGTCTAAAAAGACACATTTAGGCACTTGCACGCATGCCCCCATGCACTGAAATCAAAGTCCTTAAAACCGCTAAAACAATAGAAAGAAGTAAATGAAAACATTTTAACACTCATCTTTTCTTTCCTCTAATTACAATCTAAAATATGAACCCTTTGTTGTAAAGGGACAGGGAGATGAGAGGAGAGACAAGCATAGAGGAGAGGAGAGACGGGAAGAAGAGGAGACAGAGATGAAAGCAGACACGGAGATGATATGAGAGACGTTTAAATGAGAGGAAACAGAGAGACGAGGAGAGACTGTGTGCATTTTTGTTTTTTTCTTGCACATTGAAACCTGTGCAGGAGAGCCGGGTGCACCTGTCCTCATCAATATATATTTTGTGATGATATTAAAAGGGAAAATTAAGCACTAGAACATATTCACAGTTTAAACGTCGGATTCTTGCTTACTAACAGCCAACAGATGTACCACGCCGGCTTTATAGGAAGCTTGGCTCTGTCGCGTACGCCCTTGGAATGAACGGGTCTGAAGTTTTGAGCACACTTGAAAAAGTGATAAACTTCAGGGAAAATGAGCCGCATGCGATGACAAATCGTCATAAAAATTGCTTGATATAATTGTGGGAAATCTAGCACTACATCAGCCATATGGCACACTGGCTCATTTCACCGTTTATTGGCTGTCTAGGCCAGTGACACAGTGGATTTGAATGCTCCTTTTCAAGCACATTCATTCACTAGCAAGGCGATGGAAAGTAACCAAGTGCTTTTCCTCAAGGACTGTAGTGCAATTTTCAAGGTAGCCCACCTTTTAGCTCTACTCCGCTACGTCTCAGAATCAAATGTCGTGCTTTTAACTCGACTACATTTATCTGAGAGCTTAAGGGGCTGTGAACACATAGCACACCTTTGAGTTGGCAGCACCGGTCTTCCATGTACACGTCATGACGCAACGGGCCCAGAAGCAACGTGGAGCGTCTATTCTCTATTCGTCTATGACTCCTATTCTATGCTGTAACATAAAAACGGCTGTATCTCTGAATAAGGTGCAAATAACGCCGAAAAGCCAGAGAGACGCTCTTTTTCACATATGCCGTGATGGTCGGCCCCGGTTAGGATTTTAGTTTCGCGACTGTTAGTAAACAAACCTAGAATCGGCAGATTGCACAACATGCACACGCACAAAGCTTCTGGGGCTCTTCAAAATAAAGCGTAAGTGAATGGTGGCCGCCGCAAGATTTTGAACGCAATACTTACAGTACACTAGTACATCTTTACACCTCAGCATTGCTATTAAGTCCAACATCAGAGCACTTCTTCCTCAGCTGCCGTGAAGTCAGGAAATGCTAATCTTTCAAGTGCATTCAGTAGCACTGCTTGAACTATCTGGCCTGTCCTCAGCCAGCGCAACCAAAGGCTCCGTATTTCTTGTTTGATTTCTCTCCTCCAAAAGTAATGGATGGATGCATCACAAAGTGGATTATGCTGTTTGATCACGTAGCGCCAGTGTTACATTCCATGAAGACTCCACCATGTGGAATAATATATCAGCACTTTGGGCCATATCAGTCTACTTGGTAAATGGTGTGTATTTTCACATCGTCACTGTCAGACAAGAAACCTTGTATCTCCATGTTACAACTACTTTTTCGACTTTTCATCACTTAGGCTACTACCATATTTCGTACATGAGTCGTACACGAGTGTCAAGTAAAAGTTGTGAAAATAGCCGAGGATATTGGCTATTTTCTACATTTCTGAACGTTTTAGCTAGTTCAATTTCCTGAAAAGTAACGGTTTTGGACATACAAGGTTTTCACCCGATATTACATTTTCAGCCAACTGCTGGAGACCATAAAAAAGCTCTCTAAACGTACATTCGCACACCAACGGCAGAGTAGACCATGCAGGGAGCAGTTAACCACTTTCAACCTGCCGTCGCTATTTTGGGCATTACTAGGGTTGGGAACCGGAACCGGAGGAATCGGAAGAAATGGATCCAACATCAGTTCCATCACATCTGGAACCGTTTTTTAACTGTATCACACTGACTGAGCTGGTTATGAGGAAAGGTTAAAGGCTGTAAGTCTGTGTGTATACAAACACCCCCCCCCTCCCCCTTCCCTCTATGCCAGGCATCAAACAGGTAGTTGTCTTTGATGCTTTCATTGATAAGAGATTACTGACGAGCACTTGACACTTTTATGTCCCAATCAATTACCTCAGTGCACAAGCCCTTAGAAGTTCAAAGGGAGCAATTATAAGAGCTCTGACAAAAATATCCCCCCAAGGGATGAATGCCAACATAACAGTGGAATAGAAGCAAAATACAGCCAGGGTGATGTGTCTTTCTGCAAGGAAACACCCCAGCACAATGATATGTGACTGATAGTGACTGATAAAGGGAAATGACTGCTAAAACATGTATATACATAGTGTTAAAGTTACCTATAGTTTCCCTTTAAGGAACAGGAATTGTTAAATTCTCAAGGTTCCCAACCCTAGTCATTACAGTGGTTGGAGTTTTATTTTATTGGTTTGGGTTTTCCTTTGGTGTTTCTTTGTTGATTAGACATTGATGCTTCCATCATACTATTGTATACAGTAGTATAACATAGTTTTGACCTCTAAAAACTTGCAGCAAGCCCTATACCGAAAAAAAGTTTGGTGACGTTTGGAGTATATGCATGCTCCAACCTTCATACTGTATAGGGGCATATAGTATAAACCGCCAAGTTACGCTAAATAGTCAGATTATCTCTAATAATCATCATCTGAAATATGCTTCCACCTATGACAGATTGATTTGTACAGAGAGAGGGGAGTGAGAGGCACATTTCACATTTTCGCCTAATGCAATGAAGTTTCGGGCTATTTATAACAATTTCTCTTATGAACAATTTTCTGCCCATTTGCATCAGGTCATTTAGCTGAACTCACAGATTCAGAAAGGGCTCTGGCAGCCGGAGCAACGTTTTATATTGGATATTACAGTATGTGCTCTGGGCCCTGAAATTATCTTGACACCTTAAAGACCCTGGAAAGCAGATATGTGTTCTTAGTCTTTTTAGTTTGAAACAGCACAAGAATAATGTTATAAAACCACCCAGCCAAATTTGACTGATTAAAGCAGTGGTTCCCACCAGGGACGTGCATAGAATGTTAGAGAGGCAGGGGCTGACATTTCTAAAAGGGCCTTTTGGTGAAAATATTGAAAATAGCAGACCTCCAAGCTCACATTGCGCCACGCTGCGACGCGTTGTGAGCTTAGAGGTCGGCTATTTTAAATAATTCTTTCAACATGACAAGTTGCATTCAAGTTAAGGAGAGTTTGGATTGGATGAATTTTCTTGAATGCTACCTTCAGGTATGGCATGGAAAGATGGCATTTGCAATTCTTTCACCATAGTGAAAACTGCATTCATGGTCTTGAGAGGGCACTTTTTACAGATGGATAAAAGGGCAAGGGCTCAAGTCCCCTTTGATGTCTATGTGTGCACGTGCCTGGTTCCCACAACCTTTTCAGCTCGCGTCCCAAAAGAGAAATGTGCTGGCTGCCTCCCCGAGACCCAAACTAATAGTGAAAATAGCCGATCGAGTTGAAAAGCACAACTGAATTGCCTTGCTGTTGACATGTGCTACACAAATACATTTGTAGAGCTGTTTTTTTTTCTCACTATTTTGTCTTTCTTTTCTTATTTATTCATGAAATTATCTTGAATAAGAGTTACATACCAATTAATTTAATTGTTTTTTATTTAGGCTATATGTTTCATAATAATATTAAAAACAAAATGTGGGAAATGAAAAGAATAAAAATAAAAATAAATAAAAGGCTATTTAACCAACAGGGGTGCCCCGACGCAGAGTTTGAGAAACACTGGATTAAAACACAACAAAATATATCGTCACTGTCGGGCAGAAACCTCGTATGTCCCAGTTTCAAATTTGTATGTTTTTTTTTCGCAAAGTAAAGCCCTGCTTCATCATACAAAGCCGTCGCACAAAACAGCCGATCTACGAGCACACAACGCCTCGCGGTGCGAAGCGTTGTGTGCTTGTAGATCGGCTGTTTTCACTAAGTTTAGTAATCTTTTAAAAATGATAAATACAAAACGAATGGTTTTGGACATACAAGGTTTCCACCCGACAACGACGATATCTGAGTGTCTGCCTTGCCCCGCCTGTGCGTGCGTGTTTGTTAGTCTGTGTGTGAGAGAGACAGAGCGTCCCTCCCTCCCCCCAGTGAAAGTGGCCTTCAGTGAGACTGAGGACTCATTCTTCCACAAGCAGCGCAGCGCGGTGACACCATGCCTCCAGTGTGTCATCAAGTGATGATTACAGCCCAAAAGAAATCATAACTCAGATATGGTGGGGGGAAAAACACTGTTCACGTGGTCTAACTCCACAATTCTTTGAGATACGCATGCACGCACACACGCACGCACACACACACACACACACACACACACATGCGCAGATGCTCTTGTGTGAAGCTGTAGTTAGTATGATCAAGTAGGGTGTTCATTTACGGAATAAAAAACACAAAAATACAGAGATAAGAGTTTTCTGCCCGACAGCAAGGCCTGGAATTTTGTCATTTTAGGGGCACGGCCACTTGGCCTTTGGTGTTGTCCATTTTTTGAGGACACAAAGGCCAAATGCCAGGGCAGGAAGGCCATCAAATAAAAGAAGATTTCCATTGAAATTATTAATTTAATTTAAGGGTCAAGCTCACTTTAAATGTAATATGTAGACTAACTGCAGTGAAATAAATTGGTATTTACACTCTGATCCATGCTCAGCCCTGCACAAATCAAAGATACTGGATTGGTTTAAAAATGGGGACTCAACAAAAGACACTGGTGTCTACATGACAAGAAAGAGACAGTGGTGTCTACTACATGTTGACAAGACAGAGACAGTGGAGAAAGTGGTACAGCCAGCTGGGGCATTAAGGCCACTGTGGCCTGCAGGGCATGCTTTTTTGGTGGGGCAAAGGCCAAACTGAGGGGCAACGACAGCCATGGCCTTCATGGCCTCCCTGAAATTCCTGCCCTGCCGACAGCAACGATATAAAACTTAAAGCGATCGGTCCTCCGAACTCAATGCTCGCCCTGCTCTTCAACTGAGATATTTAGATCGTGTCAAAGGTCATATGTCTCTTGGGGTGCCTGCTGACCTAGCGGTCCAGGCGCATACCACATAGGCTCTGAGGCCTGACAGCGTGTCGCCGGTTCGAATCCCGTTCCTGGTGACCTTCACTGCGTTTCACTCCCTGTCTCTCTCCCTGCTTCCTATATGTCTGTACTTATCAAGAAAGGCAGAGAAGCCTCAAAAAGGTCTTCATGACTAAAATAAAAGGTCATGTCTCACCTTGTAACCTAGACACAGGATCTGACACCAATTCTGACCTGATGGTTGATGTCCAATTTGTCTCCCGTTCAAGCAGGCCGGCTCTATTTTCCATTTATTTTGTTGGGGAATTTTTTATTGTAGTTATTTGTTTCCATTTTCCCAAAGATTTATAAAAATAACTGAAAAAGGTTATTGAAAAAACACGGCCTGCTCACATAATAGGAGGATAGTATGAGTCACCAGAAAAAGATAATGGGTGTTTTTAATGAAACCATCATGGTTAAAATGGAGTTTGAAGATACAATAGGCGCTTTTCCACTGCAAGGTGGAACCAGAACTTTCAGGAACCAGAACCTATTTTTTTGGTTCTGGTTTTGTTTCCATTGCGAACGGCCCGGTTCCAGACAAGGTTCCTGGAACCTCCTGGAACCTTTTTTAGGTCCTGCTCCTGATGTAGAACTAAACTTGAGTTCTGGGAACCTATGGGCGGGGCTAGCAGCGCTCCTGCTCTCGATTGGTCGAGCGGAGGTAACGACACCGAGGAGAACGGGGAGAAATCTCTCACAACACAACAGCGTCATTTTTAAAATCCTATTCCGACAGACAGAAACACAGTCAGAAACACTATGGACGCGACGCCATATCCAGAAGGAGCTAGAAGCATCCATTCTAAATGAAAGGATTTTCAAACGAATTCCGTCGCCGTCGTCTTTCTGAAATGAGCGTCGAGTGCACAAGCAGATAGACACAGTGCCAAGCAAAAATAAAGAAAATGTGTCGATAGACAGACAACAAACTACGGTGGTGATACGCATTTCTACAGACTCCCGAGTCGCGAGGCAGCAGCCGAGCCGTGCTGTGACATGTGTGTGTGTGTGTGTGTGTGTGTGTGTGCGTGCGTGTGCGTGCGTGCTTGCCGCATGTGTGTGTGAGAGAGAGGGAGACGCTTTTTTTCCTCCCTAGAGCAAAGTCAGCGTACCGACCAAACGCTCAGTCAGCAGCTTGTTTGAACGTTCTATTGTTTTTTTATATTCAGAAAGTAGTAATTAATAATATACGGTTACATACCGCTGTTATTTTAGATTTTAGAATCCCGAATGTGCTGCTGTTAAAATGACCAGCTGTTTTGTCTCAGCCAAATCAGGCTGACCAGTGGAGCTTCCCGGTTGGGTCTGGTTATATGGAAACAAAAGCAGAACTTGGTTCTGGAACTTCACAGGTTCTTGAAAGTTCTTGGTTCTGGAAAGTTCTGGTTCTGGTTCTGGCTTGGCCCTGCAGTGGAAATGCGCCTAATGGGTGTGTATTGGGAGAGGCCCAGGGCCTGGAGGGCCGGATAACATTTACATCAAATATATCTAAATATTGAACCAAGCAAATTAAAAACTGTTCAGGGTGTTCATAAAAGCCTGATTAGACGATAAAATGACCAAAAGTTTTTTTGAAAGTGAAACATCCCTTTAAATCCAATCTTTTTCTAATATTAGTGATCATCCAGATCTTCAGTGTCCCAACTAAACTGCAATCATCAGGGAAATCCAACACGGCCAGAATAATTTGTTGTCGCCCAGCAAAGCTAGATTATGTTCCGCAATGATGAGAACAGATTGCTGTTTAATGTCACTTTGATGCAGAAAGCAGCATGATGTACAGAACCGGTCCATTCCAATGTCGTTATTTAGTCTGCTGCTTATAATAACGGTAATCAACCGTAATCAATTCCAGTCATAAAAGCTAATAGCATGCGGCCTACTGCAGCCGGCAGCACCGAGGAGTTGGACCTGTGATGTCAACCGTTAAGATGTAGCTATTAATTAAATACTAGTGTGTGAGAGTGATATCTTTTTGGTTAAAAGTGTTTGGTTAAAACAGTAGTTTTACGACCCTTTTCATATCAAACTCCATTATTTATCTGGCATTTGAGCCACGGACCACCATTTAATGAGATGTAGCCTATCAGGCACGTTTACACATAGACATTTCATTTCATTTATTTATTTATTTCGAACAAATTAAAATATTCAAAAAGACAAAGAAAATAAAAGGAAGAATTAGATTTTTTTTTAAATAAAAAAGAATAACACCCAAAATTTCATATCTTCCTTGAATTATAATCCATATTCGAAAAAGGAGTAGGAAGAAGTTTGTGCAACTTATCTAGTCCTACCCCTGCATTTTCTAACATAAATATCTTACAGTTGTTAGTATTATGGTTTTCCGCCCCAGTGTTTATACACTTGAATTAGAAAAAATAAAGCAAAAATAAACAATAAACAATCAATCAGGCTTACTAGTCAAAACAATCCAGATCTGAACCAGATCTGCTGTACATTTCTATTCTAACTGATATCTATTTATTATGTCTATTTTATACATTTTCTTAAACCTGTTCCATGATACACTTTGTTTCAGTTCGTCTCTAAGATTATTCCATAGAATAACCCCTTTTGCTGATATACAGTGTTGTTTTGCATTGATCCTCACAAATGGATGTTCAAACATACATATACCTCTCAAATCATAATGACACTCCCTCCCTTGGAACAACTTTTGGATGTTGTGCGGCGATGTTTTATTTTCTGCTTTGTACATTATATGAGCTGTTTTCAGGTCAACCAGATCTTTGAATTTTAGAGTTTTTAATTGGATAAAGAGTTTATTAGTTGGTTCTCTATAATTAGTTTTATTTATAATTCGTATAGCTCTTTTTTGAAGTATAAATATTGAGTAAGTATTTGTTATATATGTGTTTCCCCACACCTCCATACAGTAAGTTATGTATGGTAGTATAAAGGAACAATATAACAGATATAATGCAGTTTTATTTAAATAATCTTTAACCTTGTATAATATTGCAATTGACTTGGCTATTTTAGTTTTTATATAATTTATATGTGGCTTCCAGCATATTTTATTATCTATAATTACTCCAAGAAATTTGACCTCAGTTACTTCTTCAATTTCTATTTCATTTATTGTTAGTTTTTTAATATTATTTATTCTACGATTACCAAATATTATATACTTTGTTTTACTTAAATTTAGCGTTAATTCGTTAGAATCAAACCAAATCTTTAATGTCTTCAGTTCCTGCTCCACTGTATCCAGAAGTTGTTCCAAGTTTTCTCCGCAACAGATCAAGTTTGTATCATCTGCAAAGACTATTGTTTTCATTAGTCCCGAAACCTCACATAGATCGTTAACGTACAAGATGAAGAGCAAAGGGCCCAACACAGAACCCTGAGGAACTCCATATTTAACAGTCAAATTCTGCGATTTACAGTCATTTATTTGTACATATTGGTTTCTACTATGCAAATAACTACTTACCCAGTCCAGCGCTACCCCTCTAATTCCACACCTCTCTAATTTTTTTATTAACAAGTCATGATTTACAGTATCAAAAGCTTTACTGAGGTCTAGAAATACTCCAATTGCATACTCTTTATCTACTAATGCCTTGGTTACTGTTTCCACAAAATCTATTAATGCGTGTGTTGTTGTCCTATTAGCCCTAAAACCGTATTGTTGTTCACATAATATTTTGTTTTTGGAAATAAACTCATCTAGCCTCTTGTAAAAAACTTTCTCCAGTATTTTAGAAAACTGTGGAAGGAGGGAAACCGGTCTGTAATTTGTTAATTCATGTTTATCGCCAGCCTTATATATAGGTATAACTTTTGCAATCTTCATCTTGACATCAAAGGGGGCTTGAGCCCCTGCCCTTTTACCAGTCTGTAAAAAGTGCCCTCTCCAGACCATGAGTGCAGTTTTTACTATGGTGAAAGAAATGCAAATGCCCTCTTTCCATGCCATACCTGAAGGCAGCATTCAACAGAATTGTCTTGTCCAAACTCTCCTGAACTTTAATGCAGCATCTTATGTTGAAAGAATTGCCCTCTCTGTAGAATGCCCATGCTGTACTGATGTTTGTATACCATAGGAGAGATAACAGGCAAACTTTGATCAAAATAACAGCTATCTTACAATCTGTAATTTTGTCTTCTTGTATTGTAATTAAAGAGGTGCAGTGCCATAGTTTTGTATTTTTTCTGTATTGTATGTGTCTATGGAGTTAACATTACTCTAATACACCCCCAGGTGTGGTTATAATCTGCAAACATGTCTTCCCTGTGTATTTTTGGTTACTTCCTGAAAGCTGAAAGCCTCTGAGTCAACAGGCCCAACTGAAATACACTGATATAATGATAATCTTAATATCATCCCCTCCCCTTTTTACCACACAACAGCATCTGTGGGTGTAGCTATAACTTCAGCTGGGTCACCACCCACCTGACAACCAGGCATACTTAATGAACTGGTGGGTGTGGCCACATAAAAACATAATTTTAAGACTTTTTGTACAATAAGAATAAGAATAAATCTTCCACCAAGTATATGAGGGTCGGCGCCCCTCATAATCATTGCGACTGTTAGGTCGCAAGTTACTATGAAAAGCTCCACCGGCTGTCTGTCTGTCTGTCTGTCTGTCTGTCTGTCTGTCCGTCATGTCACACTTTTGCCCTACTCTTATCTCCGGCACCGTTGCCCCTATCCATGCCACACAGTCCTTAGATGGCAACTCACAACCTCCACCTCTCATTTCTCACATGGCCCTCCACTACCATCAGGTAAATTTTTGCAAAACACATTTTTGGACACCTTGCTCCTACAGATTTTGCCCTAAAATCACAGATGTTTAACAATAATTTAACTCTTGAAATGTACATTTTATTCATGAAAAATCTAAACTATACTGATGAGAGGCTGGAGGGGAGTCCTCAGCGTGATGAATGAATGATGAAGACAGGTTCTCACACTGCGAGGAGGCCAGAGAGACAGAGACACCCCATAAAGACCAGGCCAGGTTGTACAGTGCTGTACTGTACTCACCGGCCGCTGTCCAACAGTCATCAGTGTTCATTTAAGTCACACTGTAAGGGATGGAGCCGTAATGGTCACAGACAACGTCCCTGTCTGCAGCCAGGAGAGCAAATGCCGCAGCATAGGAATCATTGCCACGGCTGTTGTCGGCAAGTCCGGCGACGCCGCGGCAGACGCCGGTGCCGGGAAGTGTATTCGCTCCTTCTGGCAAATGATGACCTGTCTGCATTGTACAGTAGAGGCTGAATGAGCCTTTACTAGGACAGGGATCTTCAACGTTTTCAGGCCAAGGACCCCTTAGTTGAGAGACAGATGAAGCAGGGACCCCCACACAGCCTTTTCATAGATTCCATATAGTTTCATTGTTTGACAGCACAATCATCAGTGTATCTTGGATTCATGTCAATTTGTGTCTTCAGATATTTAACCACTTGAACCGTCAATACTTAATAAACGTAATCTTTCACTCTGTACTTAGTCTGCTCTTTTTCCCCTCTACATCAAATATCTTTGCCGAAAATAGCCAATCTACAAGCTCACAACGCCTCGCGCTGCGAGGCGTTGTGAGCTTGTAGATCTGCTATTTTTGGCAAAAGTTCTCAGAATTTGGACACTATACGGTTTCAAGTGGTTAATATAAAAAAGGAGAAAAAAAACGCTCTATCACTCAAAGATTTGGAGGAGTAACTCTGGGGACCCTCCAGGGATCCCGGACACCCTGTTGAAGACCCCTGTACTAGGGTGAAGTGAGTAGCTCCTCACTTGTTTAGGTGATGGGGTGATGGGGTGATGGGGTGTCAAAAAGTAAAAGCAGGGAGATGTGTTGGGGTTTGCGGTGAAGCGCTCTTGAAGGCTTATGATGGAATGTTGTAGTTTTCTGACTTTGAAATTACACCGCGGTCACTATAGCGATTTTTAGCTCTATGCTGACTATGCAGTTGCTTAGAGTCAGACGGGAAAAAACACGTTTCAGTCGGCCTGTAAACACAACATCACTCAAGCTGCGTCGCGGCTTCTCTCTCTCTCTCTCCCTCGCTCTCACCCACACACCACCATACACACACATACACACACCACACGTAGAATCAGCTAGCAGCACATCGAGTTACTGCATGTGTCACATAAACAAACGTCAACCCTTGACTTTCCGGTATGTGGACTTCAAAATAAGATTTTTTTTCCCTGGTCGGCAGAGAACATGTTTTAATTTTTTTAATGTCATTTAATTTTTCTGCACACGCAGCGTTGGGGGACCCAAAATTCTACTTTGTGGGGAGCCCCCTGTTTTCTTAAGCCTCTATCAGAGTCCAGGGTGAAGAGCTATTCACTTCACCGCGGTGTAGTTTTCTAGCTATCACCTAAAAATACATAACAAAGCCTAGGTGATAGCTAGTAAACTACAACGCGGTGAAGTGAATAGCTCTTCACCCTGGACTCTGATAGAGGCTTAAATCCGCCACTGACCACGGTGAACTGCTCTTCACCTTCTATCTGTCAGGTCTGTCTGTCTGTCTGTCTGTCTGTCTGTCTGTCTGTCTGTCTGCCTGTATGTCTGTATGTCTGTCTGTCTGTGTTGTGTATGTCCGTCTGTCCGTCTACACCTACATCTATCTATCTACAACTATCTCTCAATGTTAAATGACCAAATTAATTGATATCAAAAGACATCACGGACAGTCAGCCAAGCAGGAAATAACACATGGAAAAATAATAGGCGTCAACGAGGTTGAGGAGAGAATGTCATCCTGAAACATGATGGGCACACAGCAATATCAACACAATGTCATACAATATGGACACCTTGGTGTGTGTGTGTGTGTGTGTGTGTGTGTGTGTGTGTGTGTGTGTGTGTGTGTGTGTGTGTGTGTGTGTGTGTGTGTGTGTGTGGTGGGGTTCTGACAGGATGATGGAGGGGCTTGTAAAGTAGAAAGGTCCACAGGTTCAATCCCCTGCCCCCATGGGTGCTGCCTACACGTCCATCATCACACAGCGGACCCCCCTGCCGGACCCCCTGCCCACCCGTTCCGTGACGGTCACCGTCTCCGGGGAGGAGACACAGTTATGTGAGGACAACGTAGAGGCACTTCAGCTGTGGCTCCGACTGACCTCATCTGAAGTGGTGGACGTTTACAAGGTACGTTTACTTTGAGTACAGTACTTAACACCCAAGGAGCCAAACTCGTTCAGTAACGAGATACGGCCACTGGAGGTCGCTCTGCCAAAAATGAGTCATCTCGTTGAGGAACGAGACAAAGGGTTAATGGTGCAGCATGCAGCTGCGCGCATGTTTTGTTGTCTGTGAAAGACCCTGGTCCATACGTCATAACGTGGCTCGAAGAGAAGCAAAATGCCGCGTCTAGGCTGCATTGATTTCTATTCTATGCTGAAACATAAAAAGGGCTTTATCTCTGAATAAGGTGCAAAGAATGCCAGGGAAGCAGAGATCTGCCTGTTTTCACGGCGACACTTTACCGCAATGGTCGGCCCCGGTTTGGATTTTAGTTTCGCGAGCGTTTGTAAACAAATGGATTATCCTACTCAATCGTCAGTGGACACTCACGTGCACTCGCACGAAGCTTACGAGACTCTTCAAAATTAAAGCGTAAGTGAACGACGGTAGCAGCAACAGCTAGAAATGTTAGAAACCTTATGGCTTCCCATGTGTTAAGTATACTTTAGAGACTATCTGTACTTTTTTCCCCTCTCTTTTCTGTTCTTGAGCTGTGCTCCCGGAAGGAGCTAAGCTCCGACGTCTGGTTTTGTCGGGGCTCTAAAGAGTGGCCTACATCTGGCCTACATCTTGGCATAACACACTCAAAGTCTGTTGTACGCCCAGGGTGTTATTGGCCAAGCTTTGCGGGACGCTTCATGAAAATAACTGATAAATAGCAACGCTCACTTCACACTGGTGTGATTTTTAAGTTTGCATCCAAATGTAGCGGAGTGCAAGTCACAAGCGTATTTAAAGCGTGGCTACTCAAAATAAGTATTTAAGTACTGTACTTAAGTACAATGTTGAGGTATTTGTACATACTTGAGTATTTCCAGTTTCCAATACTTTTACTTCTACTTCACTACATCTGGGATCCAAATAATGTACTTTTACTCCACTACATTTATTTGAAAACTTTAGTTACTAGTTACTTTGCAGGTATAAATTATAATATTATTAAACACACATAAACCACTTTAGCTCTATTTCAAACCTAGGCTGTTTGAAAATAGCCGATCTACAAGCTCACAACGCGTTGCGATGCGACACATTTTGTACTTTTACTTTTGGTACATTTTGATGCCAACACTTTCATACTTTTAATTGAGCGCAGGAAGTCATGACGTAGCTAGTTCAGGAGGGGCGAGCTAAGGGTTGACAGCGCGCCGGGGGGGCGGGGGCCAGCGGCCTCAGCCCCCCCCTTTACCCAGAGTACATTAGACCTAGCTGCACAGCTATAGTCAGTTGCTAAGCTCAACGCTGCCACGGAGGTCGCTGCTACGAGAGCTAATCGCTACAAACGTTGCCACGTCGTCGGGAGCTGCTACCAGGCTAGCCAGCCTGCGCGGTCGCTGATCAGTAGATCAATGAGGTGCTTTTTCTATTTTGTTTATTACTTATTATTACTTCTTAGTCCACTCACCATGTCGGGAAGTTCTCAGTCGGATCCGGAAGACCCCCAGGGTGAGGGAGAGGAAGTCGAGATGATCCCGGACTCCGGGGTCCCACCAGCTCAGCAGGAGGAACCAGCTACTCCTCGCAGAAGTCCTAGGCTGCACCAGTCGCTGAACCCATCGGATTGGCCAGTGCATAGGATCCTGGATGAGCTGTATGTAAACGGGTTGTCACCCCCGATGGGGCTCGGCCACGAGGGGTTGTTCCAGTTTATGTGCGCGGCGCGCAAATCAGCCGGCGAAGAGCCCCCGGCGAGCAAGGGGAAAGGGCAAGGCAAGGGGAAGAGGCCTGCAAAAGCCGACACCCAGGCTCCACCGAAAAAGAAGAAAGGCGGTATACCCAGCGGCGTACCCAGCGGCAGCAGCGTACCCAGCGGCAGCGGCGCACCCAGCGGCAGCACTCCTGTCCCCGCCGGCGGCGAGGACGGCTTCGGGGGAAAAGGCGCGAGCGTGGAGGTGCTCCTAGCGCTGGCGGACCTGAAGTCCACCCTGTCGGGGATGAACCAGCGCATCCAGCTGCTGGAATACAGCGGCGCAGGCCCGTCCAACGGAGGTTCAGGGCCAAGCGGGGCTCCACCGAGGGACAGCGAGGCTCCCTTCATCCCTCGCAGGAATCTGGGAACCGCAGTCGTGGCGCCAGCAGCGGGGTCTCCGTTCATCTCCCCGGCGGCTGCCATCCCCGATGCGCTGAGGAGCCAGATTCTCGCAGGTAAATAAGCACCGCTTGTTTGGCTCTATTGCTGGCTGGGGTTAAACCACCGCTAAATATGCTCTAAATGTGTTGGCAGGTCAGGATGTGAATCTGGTCAAGATTCTCTTATGCGCCGCTGAATCCTCGGCTGAGAGGTTCCTCGACTGCGGGGACTTTTCAGTTATTCTGAAGGACAACGATCCTAGATTGTCTAAGTCACTGACATTGCCGGAGTTTAATGTGGCCTTTGGGGTTTATCGCGATACTATGTGCGAGTTCTATCAGGAGCGCAGGGCAGAGTTGGACACCTACATGTCCATAATTTCCGACTTAGCTTACACTTATGGGGGAGGACTCTTCTATGAGTATCACAAGAGTTTCTCCTCGAAGGCAGCGATGCACATTCAGCGCTTCAACCAGCGCATCGATTGGTCTGTTCAAGACCTTAGTCTGATTAGCCGACATTTCACGGCGCACCCGCCGCTGTCATGCTCGGTCTGTGACTCACACAGCCACAGGACCGATTTATGCCCCAAGACCGGTTCCCAGAATCCGGCTAGTAAGCCCAAATCCTTCCCGCCCGCTAATCAGCACCCGCAGATGGGGTACGGGCAGTCAGCGAACCCAAGACAGCAGGTGCCGTATGGTCCTACTCGCAATATTCCTTTGTGTATACAGTTCAATGAGAATGTCTGTACATTTCCTAAATGCAAATATATGCATACTTGCAGCTGGTGCGGGGACAGCCACCCCAAATCTGTGTGTCCCAGGAGGACGAGGCCGGAGTCCAAGAGTGGGAAAAAATAAAAAAGATGCATCCCTCAACTCCAGTGGACGTGCCGGCTCTCTCTGCTGCCTTATCAGACCATCCGAACAAATGCTGGGTTAAATATCTGGTTACGGGTTTGACTCAGGGGTTTCTAGCGGGGCTTTGTTGGTTGCCTAATGTGTCGCATGTGTGCAATAATCTCAAGTCAGCTCTCGCGGAGCCATCCATAGTGGATTCTCTCCTGGCGAAAGAGAAGGGAAAGGGGCACTTAATAGGTCCGTTCGACGAAGCGCCGTTTGGCGTGTTCAGAGTTAGCCCCATAGGGCTAGCCACTCGGAAATACTCGGGAAAAAAACGCCTCATTTTCGACCTTTCCGCCCCGCATGGTGGCACCGTTCCTAGCATTAACAGTTTAATACCGCTGCCACCGTTTTCTCTCTTTTACGCTTCAGTAGATCAGGCTGCTCAGATGATAAAATCCGCGGGGCCAGGAGCCTGGCTGGCTAAAGCGGACATTGTGGACGCGTTCAAAGTTATGCCGTTACACCCTTCACAATGGCACCTGTTTGGCATTCAATGGCGTTCTAAACTGTATTTTGCGGTAAAGCTAACGTTCGGGTGCCGCAGCAGCCCCGCATTTTCGACACGCTGTCGGAAGCGCTATGCTGGATCTTGTATAACACGTTTAAACTCCCCTTCGTTCTCCACTTGTTAGACGATTTTCTAACTATTGATTTTGCTTATGCACCGCCCGCTAGAGGTATTGAGACAGTGCGCAAAGTGTTCAATAGTCTCGGAGTGCCGCTCTCCGAAGAAAAAACGGTCGGCCCCTTAACTAGGATCGAATTCTTAGGAATCATGCTGGATAGTGTTCTAATGCAGGCCGCCTTGCCGTTAGAGAAACTCCTAAGAATTAGAGAGATTATTAAGGAAACAGCGGAGGCGCCAGCAGTTTCAAAAAGGGCGCTGCTATCCTTGCTAGGTCACCTTAACTTTGCGATGCGCATTATTCCCCACGGCCGCTCGTTTGTGTCTAGATTAATCGACCTATCAAAGGGAAAAAAGGCTCTCTCAGATATTATTGAATTAGACGAGGGGAGCCGGTCAGATCTCAAGTTCTGGTCACTGTTTCTGGCTCAATGGAACGGAATCTCCTTCTTCTACAATGAGGAAGAGGAGGCCTCCGAAGCCATGCAGTTCTTTACGGACGCGGCCCCCTCCGTCGGGTTCGGGGGATTCTTTAAAGGGGAATGGTTTGCCAGTTCATGGCCAAATGAAATGCTAATGCTACCTCAAGGTTGTAAATCTATTGCATTATTTGAACTGTACCCCATTGTTGTAGCTGCCTCCCTATGGGGAGACAAGTGGGCCCGGAGGAAAATCTCCGTTCGATGCGATAACGAAGCAACAGTTCAAGTTATTAATAAAGGGCGCTCTTCAATTAGCATTATTAATAAATTCGTAAGACGCCTTACCTGGCTAGGCTTGCAGAACAATTTCATCATGCGGGCAGAGTCCATTCCAGGCAAACAAAATCGTATTGCTGACGCTCTGTCCCGTTTAAAGTTCCAGGAATTCCGCATTCTATGTCCGGAGGCCGCAGCCAGAGGCCTGGCGGTTCCACCATTCGCGGAGATGTCGCTGGATTAATTCAGGAAAGGCCCCTGGTCTCCTTATGGGAGGCCGCAGAGAAATACATGCGTAAGGGCCTTGCCCCAAGCACCATTAAATCCTATGACTCAGCATGGTGGTTTTTCTGCAATTTTTGTGAACGTTTTGCATGTCCCTTGCTTCCCCTCAATATCCCAATGGTGTGTGCGTTCATAGTTCATGCTTTCGAATCTAGGAAGTTACAGGCCGGGTCCATTAAAGCAATTATTTCGGGCATTCAATTCCATCTCCGTTGCCGTGACCCGACGGTACCAAGTATTCTAAGCAACCCAGCCATTCACCTGTTGCTCAACGGCATCAAGAAGGAGCGAACTCAAGGCAATGATAGCCGCTTACCTATCACTATAGCGGTGCTTCACAGGTTGGTGGGGAAATTAAGGGGAGGCCTATTCGCATGGCACATTAATGTCATGTTGGAAGCTGTTCTATTATTCGCCTTCTATGCTTTCCTACGTTGCGGGGAATACACGGCGAGCACCCTGACTTTCGACCCATCTGAGGGCCTCTGCTTTTCTGATTTAGTAATGGAAGATACGCATTATACTGTTTTGCTAAAAAAGTCAAAAACTGATAAATTTAGCGTAGGCACGCCGGTAGTGGTGGCAAAAACTAACTCACTTTTTTGTCCTTTCACTTCCATGGCGAGATATGTGGCGGTCCGGCCGATGTCAGCTCCTAATGATCCACTGTTTCGCACCACCGAGGGGAGGCCCATGACAAGAGCCTGGTTCGCTGATAAGCTGAAGGCGTTGTGCCAGAGCGAAGGCCTGGCGCCGGCCCTCTATACGCCGCACTCCCTGCGTATCGGAGCAGCAACTTCAGCAGCCCTTCTGGTGCCTTCGGCTACAATCCAGTCCCTGGGTCGTTGGTCATCGGCAGCCTATGTGCGTTACATCAGGTTCAGCAGGCCAGAGATTCTCCAAGCTCAGAGGCTCATGAGCAGCCAGGCGACGCTGGAGTGACCGAACCAGCGGTCGATTAAAGACTGATTGCGTCAAGCTGAGAGTAATCAGGGCGCTTCAGGCGGAGCCATGTATACTGTGGGAGGTTTTCTTCCCTAGCAAAGCAAGGTGGTCGGGGGTGGTAGAATATTAAAAAGGGCTGCATAAATCATGTATAAAAAATATAAAATGCATAAAAATAAAAAATAAAAAAAATTAAATGTATATAAATTAATAAAGTATTCTGGGTGCTGGGCGCAATGTTTTTGTATGCTTAGATAGGTTAGTTTAGTTATATGCGCTTCTGGTCACAGCAGTGTCCAAGCTGTTAGGCCCGCGGAAACAAATCATCCTCACCGATGATTAGGAGCCTTATGGATTCTAAAGCATTGCGTGTTTTGGGGGGGGACCCGCGTGGGTCCTTTCTTTGGGGGTATCGGATCATGTGTCCACGGAGAGCTTAATTCACGATATAACGTTATATATATCGTGACCCGCGGTACACTGATCCGATGGTAGAATCCATATGCCACTCCTAGGTTCCGCTTGAAGTTTAGATAGTGCTGCATTTATCCATGCTTGCTGCTTATTTCATTATGCTATCTGCTGCTCATGTCATTAGTTGCTGCTGTATTTGCTGCTTATCTCTATGTGCTATATTGCTGCTTGTATGCTTCATTCTTGTCAATAAAGCCCATTCAACCTAATGGTCGTCCCTCCTGAAATTGAGCGCAGGAAGTCATGACGTAGCTAGTTCAGGAGGGGCGAGCTAAGGGTTGACAGCGCGCCGGGGGGGCGGGGGCCAGCGGCCTCAGCCCCCCCCCTTTACCCAGAGTACATTAGACCTAGCTGCACAGCTATAGTCAGTTGCTAAGCTCAACGCTGCCCCACCGCCATCCCCAGCGTCCACCTCAATGGATTATGCTTATCCCCGCTGGGGGTATCGGATCATGTGTCCACGGAGAGCTTAATTCACGATATAACGTTATATATATCGTGACCCGCGGTACACTGATCCGATGGTAGAATCCATATGCCACTCCTAGGTTCCGCTTGAAGTTTAGATAGTGCTGCATTTATCCATGCTTGCTGCTTATTTCATTATGCTATCTGCTGCTCATGTCATTAGTTGCTGCTGTATTTGCTGCTTATCTCTATGTGCTATATTGCTGCTTGTATGCTTCATTCTTGTCAATAAAGCCCATTCAACCTAATGGTCGTCCCTCCTGAACTCAAGTACTTTGTGATTTCCGGACTTTTACTTGTAACAGAGTAATTTTCTATATTGCAGTGTTAGTACTTTTACTCATGTAAAATAATGTAATGTATTTTCCGGACTATAAGGCGCACTTAAAAGACTTTAATTTTCTCAAAAAACTACAGTGCGCCTTATAGTCCAGTGCGCCTTATATATGGATCATTCATTGACATTGACATTCCCTTAGCACAGCTACATCTGTTGGATGCATAACACAACGGTAGCATCTATTATGTGCGTCTTATAGTCCGATGTGCCTTATATATGAAAACAGTTCGAAAATAGACCATTCATTGACAGTGCACCTTATAGTCCGGAAAATACGGTAGTACTTTTTCCACCACTGGCTGGGAGAGAAAGAGTTATGCGAGGACAATGAAGAGACGGTTCAGCAGGTTTGCCCTCGTCTGTCCTGCTCCGCGGAGGACGGACGGATGGACGGACGGACAGACGCACGGACGGACGGACGGACGGGGAGTCCTCGTGGGACAGGAAGTGTACGGCCGTCACCAGGGTTTGGGCCTCCGGGGGTCTGAAGGACGAGGACGACGGACACACATGCATGCATGCCCAGAAACAAGCACGTAAAACACACACACACACACACACCGTCGCGTGCCAGCTCGACACAAAACGTCTGTTTAGGCGTGTGTGTGTGTGTGTGTGTGTGTGTGTGTGTGTGTGTGTGTGTGTGTGCGGGTCTGAGCGCGCACAGCGGCCCGAGGACACATTTTATGCGGCCCGCAGCTTCATTCCTAAATTGTATTAAAACCGGCTCGCCATCACCAAGAATATTTTCCCCGAGTATAATTTGTCAGGATTGTTCCCTAGCTGTTGTCTCACACTGAAATGCTCTAAGATAGTTTATTTTATTGTATTTTCTACCTTGCGCCTCTGGTTACATTCGGTAATGTGAAATAAGGCAGAGTTATTTGTGTTTTGTTCAGAGCAGACACCTGACAAAAGACCACGGATAGTAAATATTGACCATGATAGTTCAAATTGTTTAAATGTGATCCATATCGTCGTTGTCAGGTAGAAATTATCTCCAAGTTTCAAATGTGTACGTTCTTTCGCAAAGCAAAGTCCTGCTTCATCATACAAGGCCATCGCACAAAAGTAGAGAAAACAGTTGATCTACAAGCACAAAACGCCTTGTGGCGCGAGGCTGTGATAGATTTCTAAATAAATGTAACTACTAATTTGTTTCTAAAGTAACCAGAAGAGTCATGTCATTCACATACAGTTCTTATAGTCCCTTCTGACACAGATGCTATTCTAAACATGTTCTTATAAGGATTGTGTACTAAAGATAAAGACAACATACAAATAGCTACACAGGGTGCAGATTTGCTGACAGAGTGAGAGAGCAAGCATACATGTAGATGGGGGAGAGAACTCAGCTGTTAGGTTGACAGTTGAGTTGAATTGGCATGTGCACTTTGAAGGCTGGTTGACCGTTCATTCAATGAGATTGAATGGAAGGAAAACAAGTACACACATTAGTTACTCTATAAATATTACTACCACATTCCATCCTTTTTTTTTGTGAATGAATAGTCTATTCATTTACATACAGGATATTTATAGAGTGCCAAATCAATAGACATTTCAGACAATTATATGTTGAGCTATACCTTACAGAATAGTAGATCTGCTTGTTTGGGTTTGAGAGGTTTCTCTCGTTCTTAAGGGTTGTAAACATAACATCACGTGGAATTGCAATAGTACAATTCGCTACATGGAATCTTGAAACATGGAATTTAGTCCTCACGTACAAGTGTTTTCAACAGAAACATTTCTAGAATTTAACAGTCCTACATTCATATATAAGAGAGCTAGAATTTAGTAAATGTGAATCCATATTTGTTTGTACTTTGAAATTCTGTTTTCCAAAATCAAGAGCCCGCATGTCCACTCTCATCTGACTCAGTCATTCCTTGACCCTTAGTCACCATGCAGAGCTGCGACAACTCTTATGTTGGAATATCAGAATGTAGACCATACAAACAAATATTCTCACATTAGTGGCAAATGCCTTGTTGACTCATATTTTAGATATCAACTTTTAGCTAATATTATCCCTATATAAATTACTCAGCTTAATATCAAACACATAGTTGTTGTAGTCTTCATGGCGTCTCTCCGTTCCTCCCATCTTCATTTGGCTTATGGCATGTGGCGGTTCGTGTCTCTGCTTCAGTGATCTCCACTGGGCTGGTGGGGCCCAGTTCAGTGGCTCTCTGATGTGCCACACCGCATGTGTCTCCTTGGCTTGGTCTCCTCCTACTGTGGCAAAAGTCTGTTGGTGTTCGACGTGGTGTTGATTTCGTCACCTCCGCTGTCAATCTGTGTGATTTGGTGGCAGGCTTGCTTTCCTTGTAAATGAACAGCAAGCTTCTCTCTGTCCAAGATGTCATCACAGGCTGCAGTCATCACAAGATTATTGTTAATCTGTGAGGTCTCGACCTTGTAGATCTGCTTGAAAGTCAGTTCTTGTTGAGTTTGCATAGCTTGCAAGTTTCTTCTGTAGTGGTCTCCTCTTTGTTCTCCATGGTGGTGGACCTGCTTTAGGTCTGCTTTCAAAAATCTCCTTTCCCAAAAATTCCTTCATCCCAAGGTTCTTTTGACCAAGTATCCATCTATGGTAAAGATGAAATATTGGTCCCATCTGGGGTGCCAAATATTGTAGATAAATATTAATGTTCAAAAAGGATGAAGGATTTGAAGAGTTGACAAAGGTTTATTCATCAAAGAGGCAAAAGTTGAACAGAGTGTCAGCATACACAAAAGACAGAGCTCTGACCTCCATGGCCAGAGCTTGGGCCCCGTGGGGCAGAAACCTCCCCTGTACCATTATCCTACAGTTCTTATAGTCCCTTCTGACACAGATGCTATTCTAAACATGTTCTTATAAGGATTGTGTACTAAAGATAAAGACAACATACAAATAGCTACACAGGGTGCAGATTTGCTGACAGAGTGAGAGAGCAAGCATACATGTAGATGGGGGAGAGAACTCAGCTGTTAGGTTGACAGTTGAGTTGAATTGGCATGTGCACTTTGAAGGCTGGTTGACCGTTCATTCAATGAGATTGAATGGAAGGAAAACAAGTACACACATTAGTTACTCTATAAATATTACTACCACAAGGCGTTGTGTGCTTGTAGATCGGCTGTTTTCACTAGTTTAAATCATTTTTAAAATGATAAATGCAAAACGAACGGTTTTGGACATACAAGGTTTCCACCCGACAGCGACGATATGTGACTAGTCTGATATAGTCTGTGAGAACATTATGTCAGGAGATAAAGTTGGCCCTTGGGTGTTTTAACATTTTCTAATGTGGCCCTCTTTGAAAATGGTTTGGACGCCCCTGATCTAATGGGACCTTGGACTATGGAGATTTTCCCATCAGTCACTCCCTCCACTACCCCAGCCTCCACCCGCAGTTAGGTTTTTAAGTGAGCATGTCATTAAATGCAGGTTCATTATGCGGGGTCAGGTATGAATCGTAGGTATGAATCGTAATGCATCGTATCGACAGGATTTCAATGCGTCGCAAACATATCGTACCGCTGGCAGTGTATCGAGATGCTTATCGAATCGCCTCAGTGATGGAGATCAGCACCCCTGGTTGCGAGGCAACGCGTCAGGAGCTTACAGATTGGCTGTTTTCGATACTTTGCTCGGCGGATAGTGTGTACTGTGCGGCGGCTTAAGTGGTGCACGGCGTGAGTCAGGTGTCTCCGTGCACACAGCTCACTGCTTCCCAATTATATCTGAAGAGAGAGCAGACCTGGGAAACTGGAGTGATAAATGGTAGAACAGCACTCTGCTCACCAGACCATGCTCTCTCTCTCCCTCTCCCTCTCTCTCTCAGTCTCTTTCTCTCTCTCTCTCTCTCTCTCTCAGGGATGTGCAGAGAATGTTAGAGAGGCAGGGGCTGAAATCTCTAAAGGGGGCGCCTTTTGGTGAAAATATCGAAAATAGCCGACCCCCAAGCTCACAACGCGTCGCAGTGAGCTTGGAGGTCGGCTAATTTCTGTGCACACTGAACTGAGCATATCGTCGTTGTCGGGTGGAAACCTTGTATGTCCAAAACCGTTTGTTTGGTATTTATCACTTTTTAAAATGATTTAAACTAGTGAACTAGTGATCTACAAGCACAAATCTGCTTTTAGACCTGCTGTTTTCACTACTTTTGTGCAACGGTCTTGTATGATGAAGCAAGCTTTACTTTGTGAAAAAACGCACAAATTTGAAACTTGGAGATACAAGGTTTCTGCCCGACAACGACAATATAATCAAATCGATACTGGAGATGTAGCTAACGGCATGGATTTCTACACAGAGAGGGCAATTCTTTCAATATAAGAATTTGGACAAGGTCATTTTCTCGCATGCTGCCTTCAGGTATGGCATGGAAAGGAGGGCTATTAGTATTTCTTTCACCATAGTAAAAACTGCATTCATGGTCTGGAGAGGGCACGTTTTACAGAAGGATAAAAGGGCAGGAGCTCAAGCCCCCTTTGATGACTATGTGTGCAAGTGCCTGCTCTCTCTCTCCCTCTCCCTCTCCCTCTCTCCCTCTCTCTCTCCCTCTCTCTCTCTCTCTCTCTCTCTCCCTCTCTCCCCCTCTCTCTCTCTCCCCCTCTCTCTCCCTCTCCCTCTCTCTCTCTCTCTCTCTCTCTCTCTCTCTCTCTCTCTCTCTCTCTCTCTCTCTCTCTCTCTCTCTCTCTCTCTCTCTCTCTCTCTGTGCGTGCATCATTTGCTCACTTCATTCTGTCTCTTCCTCGTACAGGAGTTGGAAGACAGACAGACGGACGGACGGACGGACGGACGGACGGACGGACGGACGGACGGAAACACATGAGTCACTGCTGTCCTTCTACCAGTATTACTGATCAGGCAGACAGACAGACAGACAGACAGACAGACAGACAGACAGACAGACGGCCCGGAGCGGCGGCGAGCAAACACAAGTGACTCACTCTCTTCCCTGGGTCTCCTTCTCCCCTTTATTGCTTTCAATCATTTGTTTTTCACATATTACCAGACATACTGACACATGACTCACATATAAAACATTTAACAGCATCACAACCATCCATCCATCCATGCATATTCTTCTTAAAGGTGCTACACCATGCATCATTTAAAAATGAATATATTCTTTATATAAATATTGGCACATAATTATGTTTTTATACAGGTTTAAGCTTAAACAACCACTCAGATATTGAATTTTCATGTTATGTCTGTCTGTCATTACAAAGCCTTTTCAGCTGCAATAACAAAAATACCCTCAGTTGGGAAAGGGGCGCTATTGAGTTTGTCTGTCAATCCCCGCCCTCCTCAGGTGGAGACTGAAAAGGAGGGGGCGGGACTCCTGTGAACAGGCCGGTTCAGACACGCCCATTCAGAAAACCCCTGAAATGAAGGTTGAAGGACTGAGTGTTAAGATTAGTTTTTACTTTTTTGGGAGGGGAGGGTAGAAGGCACACCGGGGAGAAAGAATCAGGGTGTAGCCCCTTTAAAGGGATATTCCACTTTCAAAAAACTTTTGGTCATTTTATTGTCTAATCAGGCTTT
Source organism: Nannobrachium achirus (assembly GCF_963921795.1). Lineage (NCBI taxonomy): Eukaryota > Metazoa > Chordata > Actinopteri > Myctophiformes > Myctophidae > Nannobrachium > Nannobrachium achirus. The sequence continues at coordinate 51,181,490 of NC_137826.1, forward strand.
TATGAACACCCTGGACAGTTTTAATTTGCTTGATTCAATATTTAGATATTTGATGTAAATGTTACCAGGCCCTCCAGGCCCAGGGCCTCTCCACACACACACGCACACACACACGCACACACACACACACACACACACACACACACACACACACACACACACACACACACACACACACACACACACACACACACACACACACACACACACACACACACACACACACATTGTAACTTCAAACTTCATTTTAACCATGATAGATTCATTAAAAACACCCATTATTTTTTCTGGTGACTCATACTACCCTCCTAATACGTGAGCAGGCCGTGTTTTTTCAATAACTCATTTCTATGGCAGTGGTTCTCAACCTGTGGGTCGGGACCCCCAGGGGGGTCTCTAAATTATTTTGGGGGGTCCCCAGATGTTTAGCTTAATGTGCAACACTGTTTTCTCACTCAACAGTAAACAAACCAAGTTAACCAACATAACGTTTAAGTGTTTAAGCATATTTCTAAAGTGATAATTTAAGGACTTTTTAATACCTCTGAAATGACAAATACCGTGTTATACAAAATGTAGGCTAATGCCTCAACTCTTAGTGCTCGTCAGGGTGGGGGGTCCCCAGTTAAAATGTGATTATTTTGGGGGTCGCAGCCTGAAAACGTTGAGAACCACTGCTCTATGGACATTTTATAGTAATTATTACAGTACTATTCATGATACAAAGCCATGTAACAGTTATTGCAAATTAAATCAATGAATGGTTGTTTTAATGATAGGCAAAAATGTCATCTTAGATGGTGATCAGACACAAACTCAAGCACTCTCAACTGGCCAATAATAAATCAGTTCATAACTTGTCGTCTCACATCTTTTCACAAAATATTACTAAAACACTCAATAGTGGGCTCGATAAAAGACCGGATCAATGAGCAGGATCGATACAGTGCTCATTATCAATACAAATTAATGAGCTCCATCCCTGCTCCAGACATAGACACACTCATTCCCGTCTCTTTGGAGACCTTGTTGAGCTGTTCCAATGGGCAGTAGTTGTAGAACATTATGAAACATGAATCGGTATGACATAATCAAGCAGGGACGTGCTGGGCCCCTGATTCAGCCCGGGAAAAAGAGTTGTAAAGAGGCCCTCATTGCGCGCTCTAGAGAGAGATCTCTCTCTATAGCGCTGCTGCTACTCAAAGATTTGCCATTTCAGATCATGACAAGTGACAAGCCAGTGGGCCAATTACATGAGTTATATTTCGTCATTGTCGGGTGGAAACCTTGTATGTCCAAAACCATTTTAAAAATGATTTAAACTAGTGAAAACAGCCAATCTACAAGCACACAACGCCTCGCAGCGCGAGGCGTTGTGTATCTTGTAGATCTGCTGTTTTCACTACTTTTGTGCCACAGCCTTGTACCCAGGGGGCAAACCAGCCTTTTTTTAGGAAACCTGCATTTGCCCCGACATAAAAGGTTGTCCACCAGAAATATTATCTATGACCCAGTAGGATCACAACCTATATGGACAACCCGGTCAATTTGTACGGCAAAGTTCCAATATGGCCGCCTCAATATTAGCCCCTATTAGTTTTAATGGGGGGTGAATAGGGAAAAATTTTAAACTGAGGGATATTTCCACGAAACTTCACGGGTTGATCAATGGTATACATATGAACATTTTTTGTATTGCAAGTTTCCATGAAATCCAATATGGCCGCCACAATATGGCCACCATAATGTAAGGACCCAGAAAATAGGTTTTGCCTCTAACTTCTGAACCAGATGAGCTAGAAACGCAAACTTGGTGTCTATTTCATGGTGTCTGACCATGGGAGACTCAATGGAATAGCTAATTTTATTATTGGGTGTGTCTGGACCTTTATTGTGCATATTTGCAAGATGGTGGATTCCCAAAATAGAGCTTTAACATAATTTCTACCATGATTGTTGACTGCTTTTGCAAATACAAGCAATATGAATCCATTTGCTAAGATGTATGGCACAGAAGGGACTTATACCTGTATTATTCTTGAGTTTGCATGTTGTCAAAATGGCTGTAAACGAGATATTATATTTCCTGTCCGATTCTACTGTATGTAGTTGTAGCAATGACTTCAGATAAAATCAGAGACCAAAACAATGTATCTTAGAAATTCTTTTTTTATTTAATAAATTAATAAAAAAAGAGAGAGATTATCTCAATGAAATGAATGCAACTGCCTTTTTGGGTCTTTCACACATAGACATGCACATGCTTTCCAACAACTTCAGCTTCAGGGAAATTATAATGAACACATGATTAAAACAGGCTGCATTATAATGCAAATAATTGCTAGTCACTATCACCGTCATGTGTACCTATCCTGCTGCATCTTGTCTCCAGTCCTTGGCAACGACACCCCAAGTAGCATGCAATTCCCTTCTTCGCACATGAAGTTCAATCACCCGAGAGAGACTTGGAGTAGAACCGCTGCTCCTTCACTTGGAAAGGAGTCAGCTTAGGTGGTTCGGGCATCTAGTACGGATGCCCCCCGAGCGCCTTCCTAGGAAGGTCCTCGATGCACGTCCCACTGGGAGGAGACCCCGTGGCAGACCTAAGACCAGATGGAAGGATTATATCTCCAGACTGGCCTGGGAACGCCTCGGTATACTCCCAGAGGGAGTGGAGGAAGTTACGCAGGATAAGGAAATCTGGAAGTCTCAGTTGGAACCGTTACCCCCGCGACCCGATTCCGGATAAGCGGTTGAAGATGGATGGATGGATGGATGGCACATGAACAGTTTTTCTGGCAGCCTTTGATACAGCTACATGATATTGCCTTGTCCATTGATATAGGCCAGGCTGGCTCTGTAGATGGACAGGGGACTGCCTTCCCATCACTGAGAGACCATCCATATTCAGTGAAGCAAGGGATGTCTGGCTTCGCGATGTGTGCAGTTTTATCTATTATGGCTGCAAGAGCAGCTTCAACAGGGTTGATCGGTTATTTAGGAACTTGTACACTCTCAGCTTTGCCAGGTCAAAGTCCTCCGAATGGTCAGCTTTTGATGCATATACAGCTATTGTGAGGTCTCTAGCCTGATTCTTGACATCCTCTGAGAGGGAATAAGAGGAATTTTCACCAAACTCCTGAAGTGCAGGGAGATCTAGACCCATGCTGGTCTTGAACCATGCCTTCTTTCCAGTGAAAAAGGGATAGCTGGTGGTATCTCTGCCACTCAGGCTGTGAATAAAGGGCAGGGCACGACACTGTGCGAGTCCCAGGGCTGAGACCATGTGATGGATAGGAAGATATGCATCCTGCTCTGTTCTCACCCACAGCTCTGGAAGGTCTAGGAGGTGGGTGGCAGTATGATATAGATGCCTATATCATGCTGCCGCCATGGGAAGGCAGTCCCCTGTCCATCTACAGAGCCAGTCTGGCCTATATCAATGGACAAGGCAATATCATGTAGCTGTATCAAAGGCTGCCAGAAAAACTGTTCATGTGCGAAGAAGGGAATTGCATGCTACTTGGGGTGTCGTTGCCAAGGACTGGAGACAAGATGCAGCAGGATAGGTACACATGACAGTGATAGTGACTAGCAATTATTTGCATTATAATGCAGCCTGTTTTAATCATGTGTTCATTATAATTTCCCTGAAGCTGAAGTTGTTGGAAAGCATGTGCATGTCTATGTGTGAAAGACCCAAAAAGGCAGTTGCATTCATTTCATTGAGATAATCTCTCTCTTTTTTTTATTAATTTTTTTAATACAAAAAAAAAATTCTAAGATACATTGTTTTGGTCTCTGATTTTATCTGAAGTCATTGCTACAACTACATACAGTAGAATCGGACAGGAAATATAATATCTCGTTTACAGCCATTTTGACAACATGCAAACTCAAGAATAATACAGGTATAAGTCCCTTCTGTGCCATAAATCTTAGCAAATCGATTTATATTGCTTGTATTTGCAAAAGCAGTCAACAATCATGGTAGAAATTATGTTAAAGCTCTATTTTGGGAGTCCACCATCTTGCAAATATGCACAATAAAGGTCCAGACACACCCAATAATAAAATTAGCTATTCCATTGAGTCTCCCATGGTCAGACACCATGAAATAGACACCAAGTTTGCGTTTCTAGCTCATCTGGTTCAGAAGTTAGAGGCAAAACCTATTTTCTGGGTCCTTACATTATGGCGGCCATATTGTGGCGGCCATATTGGATTTCATGGAAACTTGCAATACAAAAAATGTTCATATGTATACCATTGATCAACCTGTGAAGTTTCGTGGAAATATCCCTCAGTTTAAAAAATGTCCCTATTCACCCCCCATTAAAACTAATAGGGGCTAATATTGAGGCGGCCATATTGGAACTTTGCCGTACAAATTGACCGGGTTGTCCATATAGGTTGTGATCCTACTGGGTCATAGATAATATTTCTGGTGGACAACCTTTTATGTCGGGGCAAATGCAGCACACCTTCCTTTGCCCCCTGGGTATTGTACGATGAAGCAGGGCTTTGCTTTGCGAAAATATGTACACATTTGAAACTTGGAGATATGAGGTTTCTGCCCGACAGTGGCGATTTACTTTGTTGGCCGCCCAGCCCCCAAAATGGAACGAAGGCCGACATTTTTTTCTTACTTTTTTCCTAACGGCTGGCCTGGACCGGCCGGGAATGAACCGGCCGTTCGGGAGTTGTCCCGCTTTTCCCAATGGCCAGCACGTCCCTGTAATCAAGCCAACGCTGTAATATTGACAACCTTGCACAGTACTCTATTAATTCAGGTGCAGCTGAATTAATCCAGTACATTTACATTCAGTGCTGTACTCGAGTAAACGTTTGAGGTGCATTTACTCCGCTACAATTATTTGACAGCTTTAGGCCTAGATTCTGACTACAAAGAATTCCGAATTCCGAATTACTTCAAACTAATTTCCTTTTTACTTAGTATTCAAAAAACATTAGCCACTCTGGAAATAACGGAAATTGGATTTGCAGGGTCGTACATACATGGTTTTAGGGGCAACATGTTAAATGCTGTCACTGTGGAGCAGGCCTAGGGTTTCCATAACCTGACTCCGCCAGATGGTGGCAGTAGTGCGTATACTGCATATACCGCCCTACTTTTACCATCTGGAATTGCGGGCGAGCCATTTTTTCAAATTCTTTAGCAGGTGATTGGAAGGGGCCGTCTGTCTATCACAGTCTGGGAGTGCCAACTCCAACCACTCATATTGGCCTGTCTGCATGACGTTACACCCAGAATCCGCCTCCTGGGTTTCCACGTGGTCTGCAGTCAGACTCTATTGGCTCAGAGCCGTTCAGAGCCCGCCCGTAGCTGCCGCTGATTCGTCCGGTCTGGGACTTTACGAGTGATATCAACTCTCCCCGAGCAGTCTCTGGCGGAGTCAGGTTAGGGTTTCCAGGGACTCTCAGGCTTCCTTGGGGAGGTTCCCAAATGGACCCTTAGAACCCGTTTAGACGACCCTGGTCTCTAGAGAAAACGGCAGAAATATCAGATGTGCCGTCCCTCAACAGCGCTATCGGGTGAAACCCCCTTACAGAGTGGAAATCTGTGACGACGCTCCGCCTCGCGTCTCCGCGTAAACTATCGATCTACAAGCTCACAATGTGTGGTGACGCAACGCATTGTGAGCTTCTAGATCTGCTATTTTCAAATTGATTTGTATACATTTGAAATGGGACATACATTCTGTTATAATGAGAGTACCTTCTGCTTTTGTACTTTGAGAACATTTTGAGACAAACACCTTTGTACTTTTACAGCAGCGAGGACGATATCGTGTGAGTAACTGCTGCAGAGCGTTTTGAACCAAAGCCAATTGTGAGCCTTCCCATTAGAGATAAGAGGCAGATGTTAGTGGATGTTACTGAGGTTCCATCTCCGCTGGGAACCAAAGGCTTAGAGGAGAACAGGCTTCTAATTATCAAACTGCAGCGTCTGCTCGCTCTGTCTGTCTCTCTCTCTCTCTCTCTCCCTCTCTCCCTCCCTCCCTCCCTCTGTTGGATGGGAGGGCATGTGTCTGTATACCTGTGAGCTATATATATCATTGCTGTCAGGCAGAAAACTTGTATTCATATATGTATTCATATAGTATATATATATATATATATATATCGGGTGAAAACCGGGGGGGAGAGTTCCGCCGATTTAAAATGAGCCCAATACGGAACTAAAACTTCCTATGATTGGCCGCTAGTTGCGCTATTTTCCCCCTGGCCGGTTGCAAATAGAATTGTTCTCCATTGGATCCCATTCATTTTCCCCTTTCGTGTTCTAACCTTAATCAACATTTTCATGAATACTTTATGGTTCCTATCGCTAGTTAAAAATTGCCTTTCAATCACGATGATATGCGTTTTGTGAAAATAAGGTCCCATTTATGTTCAAATTGATGATAAAGTTGTGGGGGGCGTGGCCAACAAAACTGATACCAGCCGGCTGTGTTCTTCTTCGTGTGCTGTATTTCGGGAGGCTCCGACCACATTCTCCCATGTATCCCTGCGGTTGCACGTGACCGTTGGCAGCCAATAACCTCCTCTGGTTGCATTTCAATCTATGATGGCAACACCCATGCCAAGGAGCCACAATGGCTTCGCTTTGTCCATATGTTTTATACAGTCTATATGGTGAAAACCTTGTATGTCCAAAACCCTTCGTTTTGCATTTATCATTTAAAAAAATGATTTAAACTAGTGAAAACAGCCGATCTACAAGCACACAACGCCTCGCGGTGCGACGGCCTTGTACGATGAAGCAGGGTTTTACTTTGCGAAAGAACGTACACATTTGAAACTTGGAGATACTACCCGACAACGACGATACACACACACACACACACACACACACACACACACACACACACACACACACACACAATGTTGTACTTCATCGTATAGGGTTCATTTCGTTCCATTTGTACACATAACAGAGTCATGGGGGACCTTGAAAAAAAACAAACATTAAAAACTAGTTTGGAAACTACTGCAATTAGTCCCCCCAGGAATCCGCGATTCCGCGATCGCAGAATTTTTCGCGGAATTCGCGACCACCCGCGGATTTCTCGGCCGTTCGCGGACTTTTCTGACGTCCGCGGAATAGCGGTCGCGAGTGGCAGCAGAGCGGCGGGAGTAGTCATTACTACTATTATAAAACAATGTGTACATGGTCTGGCAAGTGGCCACTTCATACAGAGCCTGTGGAATAGCTTAGCTTCCCTCCTGCTAGTTGCACTGACGCTGTATTGGTCCGGTCCCACATTCGTTCCTGACAGAAACTGTGTCCTGAACTATAGTTCCTCTCTGCCTCTATAATGGTCCTGGCAATAACAATGCTAATGCAGAAGAGAATAAATAAATATTACACCCATACTAGGTAGTAGGTAGGCTATCCTCTAAAATGTGGTTACTATGGGCATTGGTTAATTTGCATGACAATATAGTATTTGCAACAGAAAGTAATTATTAAAAACAATAACAATTAAAAAAATAATAGATTTAATATTAGATTTTTATTCTCAAAAATGATTATTTGATTATTCTAACCACTAATTACAATTAATTGTAGCTATTTCATGAAGGGTTTTACTTGATTATTAGAACTATATCATTTTTAGCTTGATAACTGGTCATTTTAGGTTGTTTATTAATGTCCGCGGAATCAAGAATTGTTCACCACAGAATTCCGCAGAATCAGGATTGTCCTCCGCGGAATCAGGAATTTTTCTCCGCGGATTCCTGGGGGGACTATGCAATGTAACACATGCATAAGGTCCATTTTTTGCTAGCTGGGTTTCCTGAAAATTAATATCTTTGGACATACTGTACGAGGGCTCCAACCGACATGCAGCAACTGTGTTTATTCCATATGGTCTACAGTGCATACAGTATTACTAATGCTCAGTCCTTACATTCTCATTAGCTCGGCTCTGACACAGAGCGTGTGTATTATTTCACAGCATGCGGTTCCAGTCCATTCCACACCATTTGCCCTGCGTTCACATACAGGGGCGTCACACTGAGGGGGGGGGGGGGGGGGGAGTGGGACTGAGTTACTAGGGCCCAAGGTGGAGGGGCCTTAATTATTGTATACTTTAGCTATTGAAAAATAGCAGATCTACAAGCTCACAGCGCGGCACCGAGTGCCACGCTGCGAGCTTGTAGATCTGCTATTTTTGAAAAGATGTGAAAATGTGTGGAAATCTTTGAATATATGTATTTTTAAGCGAAAAACTAAACACAAATTTTGCTTCTGGGGGTCCCTGGAACTAAATATTTGGAGATGGGGGTCCGTGGCTAAATACATATCATTTTGGGGGTCCTTCACATGAAAAAGTTTGAGCACCACTGACATAGAAACATAGGTTTTTCAAAAAACCTTAGAAGGATTTGAAATATTCACAATCTTTCAAAAATAGCAGATTTACAAGCTCGCAGCCAATCTGTGAGCTTATATTATCTGCTATTTTTCAATAGTTAAAACACAAAATGTGAGTTAAACCTTGTACCCAGGGCCCAGAATTTGCTGTGACACCCCTGTTCACGTACACAGCGCATGGCCCCACAGAGACGGAGCACGCACACAGCACACACGCATACTGTATACTTAATCACTCTATTTGCCAGAACATCAAAATGTCGTTTGAATACAGTGTTTGGGGCCATTTGTTTTTTACCCAAAAGCCTGGGTAATGATGTGTTTCCGCCCCTGCCTCATGTGCATGGAAGATAGCCGATCTACAAGCAAAATCCACGTCACGTTTGCCACACGTTGTAAGCTTGTAGATCATGCTATTATAAATAAATATAAAGGCCTAATCCTATCCACAACTTTCCAACATCCCATCGTGCATTGCACAGAATGTGCAGGCAGCTTCCAGCTTTCACGACGGTTGCATCTGCGACGCGACGTGAGCTTGTATGTCTGCTGTTAACGGGAAGTGTCCCACAAATAATGCTACAGTAAATTCTCGCGGAAACAGGTGGATAGTCGATCTGCCCGGAAGTCATGCGGGAACGCCTGCTGAGTGGCAAAAAACTACTTCCGGGCCTTGACAGCCCACACATCCAAACAGAAAAGTCCTGTCTGATTGCATTAAACAGACGTTAAACTCACTTTGTCACTCACTTTGCCAATCGATTTGCCACTTGATTTGACACTTACTTTATGCATGAGCATACCCTCTATTTCTAATCTTACTCTAACAATCTTTTTTACACCATAAAACAGACAAACATGAACACATTGCAAGTCTAGTAATTCAAGTACTAGTGTTGTAGTAGTACTCGAGTCAATGACTCGTCTCGAGTCAGGACTCCAGTCCAAATTTTCATTTTCATTCACTCGGTCTCGGAAAAAGGGCCTCAGGACTCTTCCCCCGTGCACTCGAGTCCACTTGAGTCAAGAGTCAAGACAATGCAATGAAATAATTGTATTATACCCATATTATGAGGAGCCCATTCACATTAACATTATACGATAGCTGTCTTTTGCTTTTCATTGGTGAATTACTAGATGATGTGTGTAAATGGTTTAGTAAGAAAACCCATAGTCCCAATAGCAGCAACGTTAAACGCTAGGATATACATAAATCTATTGCAGGGATGGGCGACTTTGATGACGGTGAGGGCCACTATATTTCCACCTTCACTTCAGAGGGCCACATTGCATATTGCTACTCCCTACTTTGTCATTCTAGTATCTCATACAAAAGAAGCAAAAATAGCAGATCTACAAGCTCAAAACGCATCGCGCTGCAATGCGTTTTGAGCTTGTAGATCGGCTATTTTTGCTTCTTTTGAATTGGAATCCTGAATTATGTTTTGTTATTTTTTAATTGGAATCCTGAAATGTAACATTTGGTTTTAATTTCAAACACATTTAGTTATATATTCATGTTCACTCTATTCACTCTATGAACCTAAATACAAATAGGCCTACCTACATTGGACATAAAAACTATACATTTGAATACTACTATACTAGTCATTAAGCTACTAATATAGACTGACGGAATTAAAGCAGGTCATGTTTGGAATTGTAACAGCTGAAATCAATAATATATTCAGTATTCCGGTATTAACCTGCGGGCCGCATTAAGTGAAGGTGAGGGCCGCATATGGCCCCTGGGCCTCCAGTTGCCCATGTATGATCTATTGTCTTCATTTTGCTCTCAAATGCACCATAGCACTCAGCTGCACCGACACGTCAGCTGCACTGACGTTCTGACAGACTGCTGGCTAAACGACTAGACCAGGATTTCTCAGCCCCTACGATGGCTCAATTTCAGTCAAAATAAACCAAACTACTTCACTACTCACCAAACCAAAGGTCGTTGTGCGGTGTTGAAAGTCTATTCTCCGCGGTGGGAAACCTCTCAGCACCCCACCCACTCTGTAAAATACATTATTTTTGTCATGAAATAAAACACACCCACCCTCGAGCCACCCAGCGGCCACCGCAGAACAAACACGGAAATAAGCGGCGGTCGATTTGGATCGAGTTGGATGCGTTTCATTTCATGACAAAAATAATGCATTTTACAGAGTTCCAGCAGTCTGTCTGGACCAGAGCTAGTCTCGGTCTTGACTTGGTCTCGACCATCGTTGGTCTCTTTTTCGACTCGGACTCGAAGCCCTCCCGCACTCGGTCTTGACTCGGACTCGCCGAGTGCGAGGCGTTGCGAGGCGTTGTGTGCTTGTAGATCGGCTGTTTTCACTAGTTTAAATCATTTTTAAAATGATAAATACAAAACAAACGGTTTTGGACATACAAGGTTTCCACCCGACAACGACGAAATATAACTCATGTACAATAATTGGCCCACTGGCTTGTCACTTGTCATGATCTGAAATGGCAAATCTTTGAGTAGCAGCAGCGCTATAGAGGGAGATCTCTCTCTATAGCGGACAATGAGGGCCTCTCCAACTCTTTTTCCCGGGCTGAATCAGGGGCCCAGCACGTCCCTGCCTGAGTATCTTGATGGGTGGGTTTACCCTGGGGGGAGAAGCGCTCCGGTGTGTGCAGGTAGTGTTAAGGCTCACAGGTGAAGCAGGCGGGTGGATGGAGGAAATGGTTTGGGCACGCTGGGGACATTTTACGTTTTTTACCGTTCTCTATGAAACGCATAATATAAACTTGCTGTGATTACTCAACAACTGTAATAAACGGGAACCTCACACCCAACAGCAGTTTAATGTTTGGACATTGCTTTTTCTATTGAACTCGTCAAAGACAGTTTCCTAGTGCCCACACAGTGGCGAAATGTTTTGGCTAGGATCGCCACTACAGGGTTCAATGGACGTCGTTTGACGTTCGTGACGTAATTACGTCTCAACGTCAATAAATTGGCAATTTCCCCCACAATGCACCTGGTTAGCTACTTCCGCATGCTTCAAAACGCCACTGAGCACTTGCATTGAAATGAATAGCTGGGGGCAGGGCTGTCCGCTCTCTATTTATATCTAACTCTATGGGACCCGACTACAACACTATCAAATACACATACAGAGAGAGAGAGAGAGAGAGAGAGAGAGAGAGAGAGAGAGAGAGAGAGAGAGAGAGAGAGAGAGAGAGAGATACAGCGACAGAGACAGATAAGGCCTATTCCAGGGATTCAGATGACCCTGTGCGGTCCATGCTATCACTTGCAGGGCCAGTTGGGACGGAGCCAGTAGCGCCGCAGGCTAACATGTAGCAGCGGGGCTAAGCTAATGACCGTGCATCGATTCCTAGCATACATCTCTCTCTCTCTCTCTCTCTCTCTCTCTCTCTCTCTCTCTCTCTCTCTCTTCTCTCTCTCTCTCTCTCTCTCTCTCTCTCTCTCTCTCTCTCTCTCTCTCTCTCCACGCTCCACTACGCTGCATCACTCTGAGATAAAACACACTATACACAACACCAACGCTGCTGTGTATACCCTCCGGTCCTGTGTGTGTGTGTGTGTGTGTGTGTGTGTGTGTGTGTGTGTGTGTGTGTGTGTGTGTGTGTGTGTGTGTGTGTGCTCGTAGTTGCGACCGTAGGTCGCACTTACTACAGAAAGCTGCTCGAGGTGTCCGTCCGTCCGTCCGTCCGTCCGTCCGTCACACACGTCACACGTCACACTTTTGCCCTGCTCATATCTCCGCAACCGTTGCCCCGATCCATGCCAGATTTGCACACACACTCCTTACCTGCCAAACTACAACCTCCAAGGACCCCCGGAGCTCCAGGGACCCCCAGCTCCCTCGGGACCCCCAAGTGTAAAAAATGAGCACATGTGCAAAAATTACCAAATGACCACCCCAACGGGGCTGCTCACGGGGCATTCCCGGGGACCACCCACTCCTGGTGCTCCAGAACGGATGCAAAAGTGGTGGCGCCCCCAGTGGAGGACCCCCTGCCACTGCAGCTCACATAAAATGCCGTAACTCGGGCTAGGAGCGACCGGGAGAGCCGGGGCCGGTACCTATTCGTCCGCCTTGGCGGCGCGGAGACCCCACCCCTCATTTCTCACATGGCCCTCTAGCGCCACCATGAGGCCGATTCAGATTTTGCCCTAAAATCACGAAAATCACTACACAGTATGTCTACACTCATGTCATCAACATGGATCAGGAAGATTTTGGAAAAACACATTTTTGCTCTATTTGTGGAGATAAGTGACCTACGGTCGCTTATCTCCCGATTAGGGGGAGTCTT
>NC_137826.1:51197088-51272088 GCF_963921795.1 Nannobrachium achirus
GTCTTCTGTACAGGTAATCATTTCTTATGGTCTATTTCAGTATTTTGTTTGTGTATTAGTTAGTCCACTAAACGTTACCATGAAGGAGGATGTCCAACTTGTTTCCTCGACCTAACAAAACAAACTTTGAAAAAAGACCGCTTACTGTTGATAAAAAATAAATAAAAGGGCTATTGCATCTTGGCTACTGGCTATACAAGCTGCGCGACCACTCCTTTCTTTAAAAAAGGTTTATATAAGATGATATAAACAGTCCTCGTTTGTTTACATTACCTAGCAGTATGGTACAATGACGTTAGCTTTCTGGTGTCTGACTCTGCAGCTAGAAGTCTCTTCTAATAGGGGTCCCTGGCATATCTGGGGGTCCGCGAGCTTAAGTGTCAATTTGGGGGTCCTTGACATGAAAAGGTTTGAGAACCACTGTTGTAAAATACATTAGAATCCTAACTTTAGTCTGTGCATCTGTCTGACTCGGCAGTAGCCTAGTAGTTGTAGTCTCTTATGGGGGTCCCTGGCATATCTGGGGGTCCGTGGGCTAATAAGTGTCAATTTAGGGGTCCTTGACATGAAAAGGTTTTAGAACCACTTGTGTAATATGCTTGCTAACTAGTCGGTGTTTGTTGAAAATCTATACAATTATTAAAAAAATTACATAATTTTTTTTAAATGTATATTTTATTTTTAGTAGGAAAAGAATGGGATTATTACTCGAGTTGTGACCCATACAAATTGGTCTGTGACCCACAAATGTGTCTCGACCCACTGTTTGGGAAACTACCCGAGGAAATGGCCCACAAATAATAGCTACATGAATGATGAGGATTTGTCAACATCAATTACTATCACTGTTATTTTCCTACTGAAATACATGTCAAATTGTTCATTCAGAGTATTTTGTCTGAATAATACTTTCTGAACATTTCCTTTCATAGCATTGACTGGGAGGAGGAGGAAGAAGTCTAGGTGTGTGCTGGAGCGAGGGCTTGTAGAGTCATCATCTTCTTCTTCATCATCTGAAGAGGAGGACGGTGAAGATTATGTGGCTCTGCTTTGTTAGGTAGGTTCCTATGCTGTCCCACAACTGGTGTTCCACCCCCATCCACACAGCAGCGGTTTGAGTCACAAGTCAGCTGAGGTCTTGGTACAATTTATAATAGAGATGCATTTGAATAGTACACCTCCATATAAACTATCCATGGTGATTCAGAAGGAAACATTGTTTTATTATTTTGTGTGTATTACTTCAGCTAACCTCTGATGCCTGAAAAATGACTAGTCGGTGGGTCAAATTCATTGTCCAGGCGTAAACCTTATGCTGTGAACAAGCAGATTTCATTTTATTTCTAATTATGATTTTACTTTACCAGGCCATGGCATGGACTTGGCTGGGAGCCGACAGGACCATGGAGACAGAAAAGTACCCCGCAGATCCAACCAGTGGAAGACCTGTGGTCTCCGGCAGTCTTCTGAACTGACTTCCAATAACTGTCATTACTGCACTGCCACCAAAGTGCCCTTACACAGAATACACACCTCTTGGAAAACATGGATCTCCAAAGGATTTTGTGCCTTTTTCACTTTAGTGCCTCTGCACTTTGCTCTATGCTTCACACATTGTCACTGTTGTGCTTCACATGACAACACAATACAGTATGTATGTAATGGTAAGACTGAATTCATTTTCCAGTGGATGCCTGCATCAGTGAAACCACACTTGGAATTTCCCAGAATTGCACCTTTCTAGTTTTATGCAATGTTGATGAATTACATGGGACCACAATGGAAGCAAGTCACCAGGACATGTTTTGTTATCCATTTAGCTCAAATGTAATGGTATATTTCTGTTTACACAGTGTTTAATCAATCAACACAGATTTTTAAACCAGGGACCAACAATCTTCTACTGAGAACCCACTGTTGAAAACCCGTTTTATTTCAATGTCTGAAGGACAAAATGTTTTACACTGCAGTGGTGTAATAAAAAAACAATTCACCATAGAACTCTTAATTTATTCTTTGTCAGAATATAATGGTAGTCCTGATGTTTTGATTCTGTGACATTATCATATTGCACTTGCTAATTGTCCATCCTCTTGTGTCAGGTACGGGCTAGACTGCTGCTGTTAAAAATATGAAATGTTGTCAAAGACTTCCCAAAGAAGTAATGTTTCAACATTACATTTTGATTGCCTACTGAAGTCAAATAAATTCAAAAATAGTTATGCAGTGTGACAGAAGATGACATTTCTATTATGTTTAGACATTTATGCACTTGTGTCTAACAAAACAAATACAAGTAGAATTGTCTGTGGAATAAACAGCACATTTATTTAATTGCAGGTTTTTGTGTGACCATGGTGATCAGTTTATTTTTTGACTGATCATTTTAATCCATGACACCAACTAATTACTTACTTTACAGCACCTTACGTTTGTCACACAATGTTACATGAATATGTAAATATTTACCCTCCTAAAATACAGCATGTCATGAAGAAAACTTGAGAGTAACCATTTGCATTATGACTGATTGAAAATATATACTTGATGTTTAAACATTTGAACCCCAGCATCCCTATTCTGGGGGGAACATTATGTCCATAATAGCCATACTCTACTATACAGGTATATATTTTTAATTCCTATATATTCTTTTAATTCCCTAACCCTACAACTTCTGTACTATGAGATTGTTGCTTGCAGCACTTATTCAACAATGTTGGCATTTCTCTGCATCAACTGGGTGCCCAGGGGCCTGGCGGAGGACATTGGGGGAATCTGGCAGGTCTAAGAGCAGGCTGGGCTCTCGTTGAAGAGTGTGACATTCGGTCAATTTGTGCCTGACAATAGACAAAGACAATAATATTCACATAGAGACAATTAATTTCCCACAAAGTAACTTATGTTCATCAAAGTATAAATATTATGTGTGCAATGGGCATTGGGCACACATCTCTCTTTCCCATACTTTGTTAATTGTTATACTGTACAACCTTAGCCTACTTGGTACAGTAGCATTTACAAATCACATAAGCTTGAGTTATACTTTATAATTTGATGGTGTCATGTAGCAAAGAGCCGATCTACAAGCTCACAGTTATTCCCAAAATTGGGAAAGCAGATTGAAAGAGCCCAAATGCAATTTTAGAAGTTGTTTTGTTACATAGAAATAATATATTTACAACATAATTGTACATGAACAGCCCATTCATGCACAATTCACCAAAGCAAATATAATTGAAATGTATTGACTTTACTTATTGTATAGCTTGAGTAAAACTTACTTGTAAACACTGTGATAACTATGGTAGGCTCTGCCTGGCGTGCAGACATTTAGACTAAAATATAGCATATGGCATATAGCCTACCAATATATCTGAACTGGACTTGTTTGATACATCATCGCTACTAACTGATGTATGATCTACTAAAGGGCTATAGCTAACATTATCGCTAACATAGTAACATTAGCTTCAGCTAATATGTTTTTTTACATAAAGATTCACTCGGAAACATGCTATTGCAACGTGTACACGCACGCCACACACACACACACACACACACACACACACACACACACAGTGCAGCACGTTAGCCAGCAAACTGAATACAGCCCAGTATAATGTCTTCCAGTAACTTGCTATAAAGCTGTGAGTAAAAACGTTCATTATGACACATAATTTTCTAAAAGTCTGATGATGGCTATAGCTTACCTCAGAACCAGATATTCTGCTTTCGGTAGTGGAGTAGAGTTGTTGGTTTTCTTAATAGAGTTATAATAAGGTTTTCTTTCAAAACAAACATACGGAGATCCTGACTTCCTGCGTCCTGAGCATGCGCTCTTCTTCGTTGGTGGCTTTTGCGAAGGGCCGTAGTGAGAGAGGCTGCCCTAGCTGGGCTGACTGTATTATTGTCACAGGATTGGCTACTTGTTTAGAAGCCAACTGCGGCCCCTGCAGGTAATATAGAGACTAAATATTTAGTACGAATAACCAACCCATTGAAACTTGTATAAAAAAAAAAAATAAATAAAAAAAAGTGACAGTAAAATTTTGACCAGATCTGGCCCAAAAAATGCTTATATCAGCTTTAAGTTGAGTAGCCCTGGTCTCCCTTACCAAAAAGTAGTAAACTTCAAGTTTACTTTTCTAAGTATACTTAAGTCAACTTTGAGTATATTTCTTAAGTATACTTTAAGTACAAGTATACTGATATTTATGTACAAGTAGTATACTAACAAATGTACTATAGCGAGGCAGATAAAGTGCATATTACAGGTGAATCGTTCACTTGCGGATACAAGCACCAAAATTGGCACACATACTCCTTAGGCATTGCTCTTTTCAGAAAACCATCTGGCCAAAAAAAAAATCAAGATGGCGGCCAATTTTCATGATGGCCGCCATTGAATATACAGTAATCTTGCATTCCGCAATAAAATCCCATAGACTTGTCCTATTTGAATGATTTTGGTGTCAAATCATACATTTATCACTATGTAGAATCCAAATTTGGACCCATGGACTTACTCACTGGCTTCCTAGTACCATACATCAGTCCCGGAATCCTAATATTCTGCTAAATTAGAGGTTTGTGTTATGTCTGACTCGGGTAAAATGGGTGGTAGTGTATATCTTAGTATTGTTAGAGGTTTATAGTGTGTGTGTGTGTGTGTGTGTGTGTGTGTGTGTGGGGGGGGGGGGGGGGGATGTAGTAATGTAGTAACTCAACAAAGCAGATTTCAATGCATAGCGGCTGACACAGCTAACATGCATGGTAGATATAATAGCGCTGTGGGATCACTCTTTGTTTAGTCTCTATTCTTCGACCTTTTTCTATCTAGGGCCTAGGCAGTATAGTACAATAGTATAGTAGGCCTAGACTACAACACTTCTAAACCTCGCACCTGCAGCTGCACAGTGCCGTGCAGGGCAGACCAAAGCGGTAGCATTTGCATCGACTGCAGCATTCCAACTTGCATCCACACTTGGTCAGCTGCTGGCAACTCTCTGCAATGGGTGGGAGCTCAGTCCAATCAATCTGCCACAGATCTCCTTTCTTGGTCCAGCCCCAGTTGTCAGGAGTCTGCATTTCTGGTTGACATACTGTTGACTGACTCCAGATGCAAGCCGCTTGATAGGAAGCGCGCTTCACATGTTGCTTCAGTGCTGCTTGCGTTGGAGGAATGGCTTCGTATGGCCTCTGCTTCCGAGCAAACATGTCCAACCTCGCATCATTGACACCTTCAGCTGTGCTGGATCGGTCGTACATCATGACCACAAACTTCTCCAAGGTTTTCAGGTCTTCATCATCCACTACAGGTGGGTAATGGCTGAGTTTGCTGAAGACACCGGAAGCCTCATCACAAACATTCCAGGTTTGCCACGCAGACTTCTTCCCCTTTCCGCGGAATGCTGAAACAACATTGCAGCCAGTGAAGGCATGGAAGAAGAGCATCCCTTTGCTCTTTTCTGCAAGAGTGCAACACAGGTCATGAACAGGAATCCACTTTAAGTTCTGTCTTTGGCCAAATGCAACCCACAACTGCTGCAGACCGAGCTCCTGAAGTGCCTGCAGAACACTGACTGCGATGACAACAACATCTGTGTCGTTGGCTTTGACGTTTGAAGAGTACGCAATGCTTGATGTCCTTCCTACAATAAAAGCATACTCTACCAAGTACGAGAGAACAGACATTGTGTTGGATGTTTACCGGCCATCTAGTCTGAAAGCTGAAACTAGATCGAAGCGTGGACGTGGGGTGAGACGCAGGGTGACAGGCTTGGGCAAAATTCCTTCAAAATGGCAAAACTTTATGAGAGAAAATGACAACAAAGCTGAGCTATTCAACTTTCTGGCTGATAAGATAGCATGTGTGGCCTCACCAAATGTGGTCATTGTGACCAAGGAAGAAGATGCTCTCAGCAACAGCACTATCAATCTGGCTGGGGTGGCACCATGCAGTCACGAAGAAGCGGACACACGGATCTTTGTGCATGCCAGGCAGGCCACAGAAGCAGGCAGCAAGGTCATCATGGTCAAAGCCAACGACACAGATGTTGTTGTCATCGCAGTCAGTGTTCTGCAGGCACTTCAGGAGCTCGGTCTGCAGCAGTTGTGGGTTGCCTTTGGCCAAAGACAGAACTTAAAGTGGATTCCTGTTCATGACCTGTGTTGCACTCTTGCGGAAAAGAGCAAAGGGATGCTCTTCTTCCATGCCTTCACTGGCTGCGATGTTGTTTCAGCATTCTGCGGAAAGGGGAAGAAGTCTGTGTGGCAAACCTGGAATGTTTGTGATGAGGCTTCCGGTGTCTTCAGCAAACTCAGCCATTACTCACCTGTAGTGGATGATGAAGACCTGAAAACCTTGGAGAAGTTTGTGGTCATGATGTACGACCGATCCAGCACAGCTGAAGGTGTCAATGATGCGAGGTTGGACTTGTTTGCTCGGAAGCAGAGGCCATACGAAGCCATTCCTCCAACGCAAGCAGCACTGAAGCAACATGTGAAGCGCGCTTCCTATCAAGCGGTTTGCATCTGGAGTCAGTCAACAGTATGTCAACCAGAAATGCAGACTCCTGACAACTGGGGCTGGACCAAGAAAGGAGATCTGTGGCAGATTGATTGGACTGAGCTCCCACCCATTGCAGAGAGTTGCCAGCAGCTGACCAAGTGTGGATGCAAGTTGGAATGCTGCAGTCGATGCAAATGCTACCGCTTTGGTCTGACCTGCACGGCACTGTGCAGCTGCAGGTGCGAGGTTTAGAAGTGTTGTAGTCTAGGCCTACTATACTATTGTACTATACTGCCTAGGCCCTAGATAGAAAAAACTAAAAAAAAAAAAAAGAAAAAAGAAAAGACAAAAAAAAACGTGTCTCCATGACCCCCAGAGCTATGTCGGCAGGAGTCTTGTACTCCTGGCAGGGTTACCCAAGTCGAAAAGGTCGAAGAATAGAGACTAGACAAAGAGTGATCCCACAGCGCTATTATATCTACCATGCATTTTAGCCGCGTCAGCCACTATGTATTGAAATCCGCTCTGTTGAGTTAATACATTACTACATTACCCCCCCCCCCCCCCCACACACACACACACACACACACACACACACACACACACACACACACACTATAGACCTCTAACAATACTAAGATATACACTACCACCCATTTTACCCGAGTCAGACATAACACAAACCTCTAATTTAGCAGAATATTAGGATTCCGGGACTGATATGGTACTAGGAAGCCGGTGAGTAAGTCCATGGGTCCAAATTTGGATTCTACATAGTGAAAAATGTATGATTTGACACCAAGATCATTCAAATAGGACGGGTCTATGGTATTTTATTGTGGAATGCAAGATTACTGTATATTCAATGGTGGCCATCTTGAAAAATGGTCGCCATCTTGAAATTTTATTTGGCCAGATGGTTTTATGAAAAGAGCAATCCCTAAGGAGTATGTGTGCCAATTTTGGTGCTTGTATCCGCAAGTGAACGATTATTTCTGTTATCTGCCCGGCTACTAGTTAGTGTACTAGTTAGTATACTTACAGTATACCTACCGTACTAAAAGTAATCTGAATTGGCCCACTTTTGAGTATACTCGAGTAAACTCTAAGTTTACTTAAAGTATACATGAAGTATATATGAGTATACTTAAATTATTGTATTCATACACTAGAATTGTGCTATTCCCTTACTTAAAATAAACCATTCATATACTCAGATGTATACTTAAGTACACTACTTATTTACTTGAATTGCACTTCTCTTATACAAGAGGTATACTATGGTCATACCTGAACTGCACTACATTTAAATTTGAAGTATACCATTTATATACGTAAAACATACTATGCGTGAACTTAATGTACACTACTCTTTTACCTGCAGTGTACTTGAATAGCACTTTTATTGTACTTGAGGTATACTAAGGTCATATGAACTGCACTACTTGTAACCTTGAAGTATACCATTTATATACTCAAACTATACTATGCATGAACTTAATGTGCACTACTCTTTTACCTCTAGTGTACTTGAATTGCACTTTTCTTATACATAAGGTATACTACGTTTATATTTGAACAGCACTTTTTTCATACTTGAAGTATATCATTTATATAGTCGGAACATACTATGCATGAACTTAATGTACACTACTCTTTTACCTGCAGTGTACTTGAATTGTACTACGTTTACATTTGAACAGTACTATTTCATACTTGAAGTATAACGGTTATATACTCAAAACATACTATGCGTGGACTTAATGGACACTACTCTTTTACTTGAATTGCAATATTCTTATACTTGACGTATACTACGTTTATATTTGAATTGCATTCATTTTAAACTTGAAGTATACCATTTATATACTCAAAACATACTTGATGTACACTACTCTTTTACTTGCAGTGCACTTGAATTGCACTTTTCATTTACTTGAGGAAGACTTTGGTCATACTTGAATGGCACTTTTCTTTTACTTGAGGTATACTATGGTCATAATTGAACTGCACTACTTTTAAACTTGAAGTACACCATTTATATACTCAAAACATACTATGCGTGAACTTAGTGTACACTACTCTGTTACTTGCAGTGCACTTGAATTGCACTTTTCATTTACTTGAGGTATACTATGGTCATACTTGAACTGCACTACTTTTAAACTTGAACCATACCAGTTATATACTCAAAACATACTATGCGTGAACTTAACTTACACTACTCTTTTACTTGCAGTGCACTTGTCTTATACTTGACGTAAACTACGTTTACATTTGAACTGCACTATTTTCATACTCGAGGTATGCCATTTATATACTCAAAACATACTATGCGTGATTTTAATGTACACTACTCTTTTACTTGCAGTGCACTTGAATTGCATTCTTCTTTTACTTGAGGTATACTATGGTCATACTTGAACTGCACTACTTTTGAACTTGAACCATACCAGTTATATACTCAAAACATACTATGCGTGAACTTCATGGACACCACTCTTTTACTTGAATTGCACTATTCTTATACTTGAGGTATACTATGGTCATACTTGAACTGCACTACTTTTAAACTTGAAGTATACCATTTATAAACTCAAAACATACTATGCGTGAACTTAATGTACACTACTATTTTACCTGCAGTGTACTTGAATTGAACGTTTCTTATACTTGAAGTATTCCAGTTATATACTCAAAACATACTAGGCGTGAACTTAATGGACACTACTCTTTTACTTGCATTGTACTTGAATTGCACTTAGCTTATACTTGACATATACTATGTGTATATTTGAACTGCACTATTTCTATACTCGAAGTATACCATTTATGTACTCAACACATACTGTACGTGAACTTAATGTTCACTACTCTTTTACCTGCAGTGCACTTTAATTGCTCTTTTCTTATACTTGAGGTATACTATGGTCATACTTGAACTGCACTACTTTTAAACTTGAATCATACCATTTATATACTCAAAACATACTGTGCGTGAACTTAATGTACACTACTCTTTTACCTGCAGTGCACTTGAATTGCACTCTTCTTTTACTTGAGGTATACTATGGTCATACTTGAACTGCACTACTTTAAAACTTGAAGTATACCATTTATATACTTAACACATACTATGCGTGTACTTAACTGACACTACTCTTTTACTTGAACTGCACTTGTTTTATATTTGACGTATACTACGTTTATATTTGAACTGCACTATTTCCATACTCGAGGTATACCATTTATATACTCAACACATACTGTGCGTGAACTTAATGTTCACTACTCTTTTACCTGCAGTGCACTTTAACTGCTCTTTTCTTATACTTGAGGTATACTATGGTCATACTTGAACTGCACTACTTTTAACTTGAATCGTACCATTTATATACTCAAAACATACTGTGCGTGAACTTAATGTACACTACTCTTTTACCTGCAGTGCACTTGAATTGCACTCTTCTTTTACTTGAGGTATACTATGGTCATACTTGAACTGCACTACTTTAAAACTTGAAGTATACCATTTATATACTCAACACATACTATGCGTGTACTTAATTAAAACTACTCTTTTACTTGAACTGCACTTGCTTTATATTTGACGTATACTACGTTTATATTTGAACTGCACTATTTTCATACTCGAGGTATACCATTTATATACTCAAAACATACTACGCGTGAACTTAATGTACACTACTCTTTTACTTGCTGTGCACTTGTCTTATACTTGACGTAAACTGTGTTTATATTTGAACTGCACTATTTCCATACTCGAGGTATACCATTTATATACTCAACACATACTGTGCATGAACTTAATGTTCACTACTCTTTTACCTGCAGTGCACTTTAATTGCTCTTTTCTTATACTTGAAGTATACTATGGTCATACTTGAACTGCACTACTTTTAAACTTGAATCGTACCATTTATATACTCAAAACAAACTGTGCGTGAACTTAATGTACACTACTCTTTTACCTGCAGTGCGCTTGAATTGCACTCTTCTTTTACTTGAGGTATACTATGGTCATACTTGAACTGCACTACTTTTGAACTTGAACCATACCAGTTATATACTCAAAACATACTATGCGTGAACTTCATGGACACTACTCTTTTACTTGAATTGCACTATTCTTACTTGAGGTATACTATGGTCATACTTGAACTGCACTACTTTTAAACTTGAAGTATACCATTTATATACTCAAAACATACTATGCGTGAACCTAATGTACACTACTATTTTACCTGCAGTGTACTTGAATTGAACGTTTCTTATACTTGAAGTATACCAGTTATATACTCAAAACATACTAGGCGTGAACTTAATGGACACTACTCTTTTACTTGCATTGTACTTGAATTGCACTTAGCTTATACTTGACATATACTACGTGTATATTTGAACTGCACTATTTGTATACTCGAAGTATACCATTTATATACTCAACACATACTGTGCGTGAACTTAATGTTCACTACTCTTTTACCTGCAGTGCACTTTAATTGCACTTTTCTCATACTTGAGGTATACTATGGTCATACTTGAACTGCACTATTTTCATACTCAAAGTATACCAGTTATATACTCAAAACATACTATGCGTGAACCTAATGTACACTTGCTGTGTACTTGAATTGCACTTTTCTTATACGTGAGGTATACTACTTTCATACTTGAAATGCACTATTTTATTACTTGAAGTATACCATTTATATACTCAGAACATACTATGCATGAACTTAATGTACACTACTCTTTACCTTTCAGTGTACTTGAATTGCACGTTTTTTATACTTCACGTATACTACGTTTATACTTGAACTAGACTATTTTCATGCTTGAAGTATACCATTTACATACTCAAAACATTGAATTGCACTTTTCTTATACTTGAGGTATACTATGTTTATACTTGAACTGCACTATTTTCATTGTAGCGACGGGGTGCAACTAATTAATATTCGAACACAGTTCTGCATAGGTATTTTAATGGTTAAAGAAAGACAGAGTGTGAAATATTATAGCTTTGGAAATGGAGGACTGTATATTCTGGAGTTGAGGTTATGCGCACCACAGGGCTCCAGTCAAAGAGCAGTAATCAATGATGACACTTGGTGTTTTATGTGGTTTTTATAAAGGAGGTAGTTGGCGGACACAAACATACACAATGATGAATGGTATCTGAAAATATAGAAATAATACATAAGGATAAGGAGACAATAAACGATATGCAGTAGTAACCTACACAAACATAGCATATTACTGAAATGCCATGCACTCATGTGCCAGCTTAGACCCAGCATGCACTCACACACAGGTTAGACTAGGGCCTGTTAGCTTAGCCACTGAAGTTTAGCTAGCAAACACAATTACAAAAACAAACTTTTTAAACCACACACAGATCAATTCTGACACAATAAACTGTTACCACATGAACCATTATTGCTCTGCAGGACAGAACTCACTTTGTCAAGAACGCATTCTTATGTGCATATGTTTGTGTGTGGCTGCACTCATGCATGTAAACAGTTGGGGGAATGTTTGGTGTTGCTGAACTGTCTGTAGATTTCACTCTGAATGTGTAGTCTTGCC
The DNA here is from genome assembly GCF_963921795.1 of Nannobrachium achirus. NCBI lineage: Eukaryota > Metazoa > Chordata > Actinopteri > Myctophiformes > Myctophidae > Nannobrachium > Nannobrachium achirus. Next base: position 51,209,216 of record NC_137826.1, read on the forward strand.
GGTCCCATTATACACCTACAAATGAACAGATAAAGCACATTAGTAATATACAGTAGTAATATACTTTGAATTGACAAGTAGAATACTCAAGATTTGTGAAGATAATGTAAAGCTGTTATTTGTAAAACCCTTACCTTTGTCTGTCTCCTCCTCCCAGGGTGGTGTTCGGGCAAAAGAGTTCCCTCCGGTAACACGCACACTATTTATAGTTCTGGGAGGGTGAAGCCAAGTGGGGGGGTGGATAGAGGGGAGATTGAAAATGATTCTAATGCATTTAATAATGTATGGTGGGTGTACACATTTAGTGGGCATAGTGGTAATTGGAGATATGAATTAAAGGAGCATATCCATGTGCTAGTATTTTAAGTACTTTTGTATTATTAAATGCATTAGAATCATTCTCAATCTCCCCTCTATCCACTTCCCACTTGGTTTCACCCTCCCAGGACTATAAATAGGGTGTGTGTTCCCGGAGGGAACTCTTTTGCCCGAACACCACCCTGGGAGGAGGAGAACATCAGACAAAGGTATTATCATCACACATCTTGGCATTCTACTTGTCAATTCAAAGTATATTACTACTGTTGACTCCCATAACTAATGTGCTTTATCTGTTCATTTGTAGGTGTATAATGGGACCGGCAAGTCTACACATTCAGAGTGAAATCTACAGACAGTTCAGCAACACCAAACCCCATCACCACCTTTATTGTCCCCATTTAGAGCAGGCATGCCTCAGGTACCCTCTGATCAGGACCCAGGTGACACTTTAGTTGAGGCAGTTGTTTGGGCACCACTAGAACAGAGGACCCCAACTGTTTACATGCATGAGTGCAGCCACAAACAAACATATGCACATAAGAATGCGTTCTTGACAAAGTGAGTTGTTTTCTGTCCTGCAGAACAATAATGGTTCATGTGGTAACAGGTCATTGTATCAGAATTGATCTGTGTGTGGTTTAAAAAGTTTGTTTTTGTAATTGTGTTTGCTAGCTAAACTTCAGTGGCTAAGCTAACAGGCCCTAGTCTAACCTGTGTGTGAGTGCATGCTGGGTCTAAGCTGGCACATGAGTGCAAGGCTCATTTCAGTAATATGCTACATTTGTGTAGGTTACTACTGCATATTGTTTATTGTCTCCTTATCCTTATGTAGTATTTCTATATTTTCAGATACCATTCATCATTGTGTATGTTTGTGTCCACCAACTACCTCCTTTATAAAAAACACATAAAACGCCATCAAGTGTCATCATTGATTACTGCTCTTTGACTGGAGCCCTGTGGTGGGCATAACCTCAACTCCAGAGTATACAGTCCTAGTATACAGTCCTCCATTTCCAAAGCTATAATATTTCACACTCTGTCTTTCTTTAACCATTACAATACTTATTAATTAGTTGCACCCTGTCGCTACAATGAAAATAGTGCAGTTCAAGTATAAACATAGTATACCTCAAGTATAAGAAAAGTGCAATTCAAGTATGTTTTGAGTATATAAATGGTATACTTCAAGTATGAAAATAGAGCAGTTCAAGTATAAAGGTAGTATACGTAAAGTATAAAAAAACGTGCAATTCAAGTACACTGCAAGTAAAAGAGTAGTGACCATTAAGTTGACGTATAGTATGTTTTGAGTATATAACTGGTATGGTTCAAGTTTAAAAGTAGTGCAGTTCAAGTATGACCATAGTATACCTCAAGTAAAAGAAGAGTGCAATTCAAGTGCACTGCAAGTAAAAGAGTAGTGTACATTAAATTCACGCATAGTATGTTTTGAGTATATAAATAGTATACTTCAAGTTTAAAATTAATGCAATTCAAATATAAACGTAGTATACGTCAAGTATAAGAATAGTGCAATTCAAGTAAAAGAGTAGTGTCCATCAAGTTCATGCATAGTATGTTCCGAGCATATGAATGCTATACTTCAAGTATGAAAAAAGTGCCGCTCAAATATAAACGTAGTATACCTCATGTATAAGAAAAGTGCAATTCAAGTACACTAGAGGTAAATGAGTAGTGCACATTAAGTTGATGCATAGTATAGTTTGAGTATATAAATGGTATACTTCAAGGTTAAAAGTAGTGCAATTCAAATATAAACGTAGTATACGTCATGTATAAGAAAAGTGCAATTCAAGTAAAAGAGTAGTGTCCATTAAGTTCTCGCATAGTACGTTAAAGTATAAACGTAGTATACCTCAAGTATAATAAAAGTGCAATTTAAGTACATTCAAAGTAAAAGAGTAGTGTACATTACGTTCACACATAGTATATTTTCAGTATATGAATGCTATACTTCAAGTATGAAAATAGGGCAGTTCAAGTATAAACATAGTATACGTCAACTATAAAAAACATGCAATTCAAGTACACTGCAAGTAAGAGAGTAGTGTACATTAGTGTCCATTAAGTTCACACATAGTACGTTAAAGTATAAACGTAGTATACCTCAAGTATAATAAAAGTGCAATTTAAGTACATTCAAAGTAAAAGAGTAGTGTACATTACGTTCACACATAGTATATTTTCAGTATATAAATGCTATACTTCAAGTATGAAAATAGGGCAGTTCAAGTATAAACATAGTATACGTCAACTATAAAAAACATGCAATTCAAGTACACTGCAAGTAAGAGAGTAGTGTACATTAAGTTCACACATAGTGTGTTTTGTGTATATAAATGGTATACCTAAAGTATAAGAAAAGTGCAATTCAAGTACACTGCAAGTAAAAGAGTAGTGTACATTAAGTTCACGCATAGTATGTTTGGAGTATATAATAGTGCAGGTCAAGTATAAACGTAGTATACGTCAAGTATAAGAAAAGTGCAATTCAAGTACCCTGCAAGTAAAAGAGTAGTGTACATTAAGTTCATGCACAGTATGTTTTGAGTATATAAATGGTATACTTCAAGTATAAGAAAAGTGCAATTCAAGTGCACTGCAAGTAAAAGAGTTCTGTACAGTAAGTTAACGTAGAGTATGTTAGGAGTATTTAAATGGTATACTTCAAGTAAGAAAATAGTACAGTTCAAGTATAAACGTAGTATACCTCAAGTATAAGAAAAGTGCAATTCAAGTACACTGCTAGTAAAAGACTAGTGTACATTAAGTTCATGCATAGTATGTTTAGAGTATATAAATGGTATACCTCAAGTCTGAAAATAGTGCAGTTCAAATATAAACGTAGTATACAACAAGTATAAGAAACGTGCAATTCAAGTACAATGCAAGTAAAAGAGTAGTGTCCATTAAGTTCACGCACAGTATGGTTTGAGTATATAACTGGTATTCTTCAAGTATAAGAAAAGTGCAATTCAAGTACACTGCAAATAAAAGAGTAGTGTACATTAAGTTCACGCATAGTATGTTTGGAGTATATAAATGGTATACCTCAAGTCTGAAAATAGTGCAGTTCAAATATAAACGTAGTATACGTCAAGTATAAGAAACGTGCAATTCAAGTACAATGCAAGTAAAAGAGTAGTGTCCATTAAGTTCACGCATAGTATGTTTGTAGTATATAAATGGTATACCTCAAGTATGAAAATAGTGCAGTTCAAATATAAACTTAGTATACGTCAAGTATAAGAAACATGCAATTCAAGTACAATGCAAGTAAAAGAGTAGTGTCCATTAAGTTCACGCACAGTATGGTTTGAGTATATAACTGCTATTCTTCAAGTATAAGAAAAGTGCAATTCAAGTACACTGCAGGTAAAAGAGTAGTGTCCATTAAGTTCACACACAGTATGTTTAGAGTATATAACTGGTATGGTGCAAGTTTAAAGGTAGTGCAGTTGAAGTATGACCATAGTATACCTCACGTATAAGAAAAGTGCAATTCAAGTTTAAAAGTAGTGAAATTCAAGTATAAATGTAGTATACGTCAAGTATAAGAAAAATGCAATTCAAGTACACTGCAAATAAAAGAGTAGTGTACATTAAGCTCACGCATAGTATGTTTGGAGTATATAAATGGTATACCTCAAGTCTGAAAACAGTGCAGTTCAAATATAAACGTAGTATACGTCAAGTATAAGAAACGTGCAATTCAAGTACAATGCAAGTAAAAGAGTAGTGTCCATTAAGTTCACGCACAGTATGGTTTGAGTATATAACTGGTATTCTTTAAGTATAAGAAAAGTGCAATTCAAGTACACTGCAGGTAAAAGAGTAGTGTCCAGTAAGTTCACGCACAGTATGTTTAGAGTATATAACCGGTATGGTGAAAGTTTAAAAGTAGTGCAGTTGAAGTATGACCATAGTATACCTCACGTATAAGAAAAGTGCAATTCAAGTACACTGCAAATACAAGAGTAGTGTACATTAAGTTCAAGCATAGTATGTTTGTAGTATATAAATGGTATACCTCAAGTATGAAAATAGTGCAGTTCAAATATAAACGTAGTATACGTCAAGTATAAGAAACGTGCAATTCAAGTACAATGCAAGTAAAAGAGTAGTGTCCATTAAGTTCACGCACAGTATGGTTTGAGTATATAACTGGTATTCTTCAAGTATAAGAAAAGTGCAATTCAAGTACACTGCAGGTAAAAGAGTAGTGTCCATTAAGTTCACGCACAGTATGTTTAGAGTATATAACTGGTATGTTGCAAGTTTAAAAGTAGTGCAGTTGAAGTATGACCATAGTATACCTCATGTATAAGAAAAGTGCAATTCAAGTTTAAAAGTAGTGAAATTCAAGTATAAATGTAGTATACGTCAAGTATAAGAAAAGTGCAATTTAAGTACCCTGTAAGTAAAAGAGTAGTGTACATTAAGTTCACACATAATATGTTTTGTGTATAAATGGTATACCTCTAGTATAATAAAAGTGCAATTCAATTACACTGCAAGTGTACATTAAGTTCACGCATAGTATGTTTGGAGTATATAATAGTGCATTTCAAGTACAATCGTAGTATACGTCATGCATAATTAAAGTGCAATTCAAGTACCCTGCAAGTAAAAGAGTAGTGTACATTACGTTCACACATAGTATGTTTTGTGAAAATACATGGTACACCTCAAGTATAAGAAAAGTGCAATTCAAGTACACTGCAAGTAAAAGAGTAGTGTCCATTAAGTTCACGCACAGTATGGTTTGTGTCTATAACTGGTATTCTTCAAGTATAAGAAAAGTGCAATTCAAGTACACTGCAGGTAAAAGAGTAGTGTCCATTAAGTTCACGCACAGTATGTTTAGAGTATATAACCGGTATGGTGCAAGTTTAAAAGTAGTGCAGTTGAAGTATGACCATAGTATACCTCAAGTATAAGAAAAGTGCAATTCAAGTACACTGCAAATAAAAGAGTAGTGTACATTAAGTTCACGCATAGTATGTTTGTAGTATATACATTTTGTGTAAATAAATATGGTACCCCTCAAGTATAAGAAAAGTGCAATTCAAGTACACTGCAAGTAAAAGAGTAGTGTACATTACGTTCACGCATAGTATGTTTGGAGTATATAAATGGTATACTTCATGTATGAAAATAGTGCAGTTCAAGTATAAATCTAGTATACCTCAAGCATAAGCACTACAGGTGCACAGTGTAGGGCAACTACCTCAAGCAGCCAGTGTGAGAAATATACAAGTATACACCCACAAGCCAGATACTGTATAAGAACACAGTACTATAGAATATAGGCTGCACTTGAAATGAAGGAAAAGTATACTTAAACTTTTGCTGTGTACTCGTCAGTATAAACTAAGTATACTTTTGTTAAGTATATTCCTGATAGTACATTTTAAGTAAACAGAAAAGTATACTTACCAAAGTATTAGTTTAGACAAAGTATACTTAGTTCATAACAAGTATACTCAGAGTATACGTAAGTATACTACTTTTTGGTAAGGGCTATACTGTCCGAATGAATGGAGGTTCTGTTTAGAGTTGCCAACTGTAATCATGCAAGTTATTGTGGCAGACACTCGCAAAAACAACAAAACAAACTGTGCTTAGAGAAGTCGTCAAAAACACATTCATGTTGACGTGTGTTATTGTGTAAAACAAGTCAGAAGATGAAATGAAAAAAGTTTCCCCCGTACTGAAATCACACAGTATATGTACAGTATGACTTTTAATGGATTCGAACGGTCGGAGGTCTGTTTACAGGCCATTAAACTTATGGGTGGAATCTGAATGTGAAGCCAAAGGGACGACTGAATGCCCAGAACAGCTCAGCAATAGCATTGTGAAGGTCAGCTGAACTCTAGGGTACAGCATAATGAAGACAAAGAACAATGGACCCTGGGAGCTCTTGGACGCCATTGCTATGCCGAGTTCCAAGCATTCACCCATCAGGAGAGATCGAGTGTTCGCCAGGAATTTCATCAATATCGCTTGCGGAAGGTCGGCCTAACGAGTTGTAAAGATGAATACGATGAGGTTTTAGGCTCCGCGTTGACTCTAACGACTTGCATTTGATGCCAGCTGCACACATAGACATCAACAGATGTCAACAGACCATGAATGCAGTTTTTGCTGTAAAAGAAACACAAATGCCTCCCTTTCCATGACGTACCTGAAGCCATAGATGATAATTTGCCTTGTCCAAACTCTCCTGGGTTTTTCATGATTCTGAATCCATTTCAAGCATTTGTTTTGCACGAAAAACATTCCTTGGGTTAAAGGCGGCTCCCACAAAACTGTGAAAAGTGATGACTCATCACTAAACCATAGTTTTGTCGGGCCGTTTTTTTGACCAAGGAATGTTTTTGGTGCAAAACAAATGCTTGAAATGGATTCAGAATCATGAAAAACCCTTAGTTTGACCCCTCACATGGTACTTAAAGCATATTTATCTTGGTGTGTTTTATCCTGTAGGAGTTAACGCCAACTTTCAGCAGCTGTCAAGGATTCTCCTAGGGAAACTGAGTTTCAGACTTTGTGAGATGTGTTACTAGAGACCTTTACAAACACATTTGTGAAGACATTTCTTGGTAAGGAATGTATTCCAGGATTTGACACTATTTCTGAAGATATCCCCTTACTATTAAGGGAGGTTCTTGAAATCTAAAAGTTTGAGAACCACTGCTGGAAAGTATTGAACAACAGTAAACGCTCCAATTAAATTAGAAGTATACCTAAAATGGTACAGCACTTGAGTATAAAGTTACTGAAGTTACTTCCCGACGTTGCAGACAAGTCTGTGCAAAGAAGTCCTTTGGAAGGACAGGTGTGCTATTACTAAGAACACTTAGACTCTGCCAAATGGCTTGGGCAGCCTTGTTGGACTGACAGGGTTCAATCATCCCGCATATTGACAGAGGTCAGGTCAGCCATTTTGAAGAGCGATGCAGTCAAAAGAAGAAAGAAAAAAAGAAGAAAAAAAAAAAAAGACTCCAACACAGCCTTTAACCCAGATATGCTTTAACTATTAAAAATAGTGTGAGCTTGTAGATCTGCTATTTATTTTTTAAATCGTGAACATTTGAATTTTGACCAGATTATAAGTGTCTTCTAAATCCTTCAAGGTTTTTTGAAAAACACATGTTTAAACCTAGGTGGTTCTCAAACTCTTTCATGTCAAGGACCCCTAGATTTATATGTATTTTGTATCAGGGACCCCCCCAGAAGCAAATATTTGAGTTACAAATGTTCACTTAAAAAAATAGATATTCAAAGATTTGCACAAACTTTCATGAATTTTCAAAAATAGCAGATCTACAAGCTCGCAGCGCGGCACGTGAGGTTGTATATCTGCTATTTTGCAGTAGTTAAAGCATTCAATAATTTAGGCCTAATAAGGCCTAAATGGGTTAATACAGGTGGTTCTCAAAGTGGGGGTTCGGGGAGCCTCCAGGGGTCCTTGAGGTTTGTTTCAGGGGGTCCCCCGGCTAAATGAGCGGTGGTTAGGAACCAAATGAACCCTGACCAAAAAAATCGCAATGGCGTCAAAATGAACTTACACAGTACCAGTTTTATTTCATAAGGTGTCAACCGATTCTTTTTTTTTTCTTTCTTTTTCTAATAGCTGATCTACAAGCTCGCTGCATTGTGAGCAAAGTAACTTGTTAACTAGAAAAGAAAATTTCGAAGAAATTTTAAGTGTGCCTGCAGCTCGCTAAGTGTGTGCAACCTTGTACGTGTTAACATTAGCATCTTTGTTAGCATTAGCATTTGTTAGCATTAGCATGTGTTAGCATTAGCAATATGGTTTCTTGTTTTTAAGAAATAGGCTCCTCCCACAAGTTCCGCAAGGCGATTACGTTGTCCCGTCGCTCCCGAGATCGTTTGTGTTTCGTTTTGAGAGGGTCGTTCCCCCTGAAAAACGCGTTTTGGCATGAAACGGTTACGTTTTGCGCGTTTGTCGTGCCCCCTATGGGTCGAAGTGGAAATGCTTTTGGGTATATGTTCAGTATAGCGCCCCCCACTTGTGGTTAAAATTTGGTGTTGACTGGATGTTTCGTTTGTGATTTATGGCTACTTCTTACAAAACGGGCTCCTCCCGCTAACTTTGGAACCCTGTTACGGAAGAACGGTATGGACTATCAAAATATCGTTTACATATGTTTATTGCATGAGTCCATAGATCGTGTGTATCGATTTTTGAGACATTTGGAGAAAATATGTAGGAAAAGGAGCAAAAAGTGTGTTTTGAAGAAAATTCAAAATGGCGGAAAATCTATCCTGACGCAAATGGGCGTGGCCTATATGAGGAGATGCGTCATGACCCAAGGAATCCAGGGAAAAAGGAATTTTAATTTTCCGACCCACGGTTCAAGAGTTACAGGCCGAAAGGTAAAGTAGACTGTTATAGCGCCACCATGAGGCCAACTGACGAAATTATTTTTTGATTAATCCTTGATATCATTATAAATCTCCTCTCCAAGTTTTGAAACTGTAGCCCCTATGGTTTGCGAGAAAAAAAATATTGAATGTGAGTTTTTGCGATTCCCATTATAAGTCAATGGGTAAAATTAATTCACTAATAAATTAATATCAATTAAACGATACAACTTTTCTCTTAGAAAAGTAATAGCACACCATTCCCGGCCGAGCCGCACGTTTTGATGTATATATTGCGGCGGTGGTGTAAATCTTGCGGCAGTTATTACGAGCCGAAATTTTGTGACGTGATTATTATTAAGTATGGCGGATTACAATAAGTGTTTTGCCATTGCATGGCAGGCACACTTAACTAAAGCTATAGAATCGACAATGAAGCCAAAAAAAAAAGTTCAGAGCTGTTGGGTGTTACCCAACAGCCAGTTGTGCTTCGGGCACCAAAAAAAAGGGGTTGCAGCAGCCCTGAGTAAATGTACTTTCCGCCAGTTGTAAAAAAGCTAATTGGAAGTTCTCATAAAAAAACATGCGTTGGGGAAACATAACCCCGTCCGGTACTTTGACAACCTGGCACACACCGGAGAGCTCGGCTCGCTCCGCTCCGCCGGAATGTCACGGGCAGCCGATGACAGATAGAGGGGATTGCATGTTTAAAAAGGTTTCCATTTGCATTTGGGTGACAGCTAAGGCCAGCGGTCGGAGGGAGGGGGGTGTGTGGGGCTTTAGTCCCTAAAGGTTCAATCCCTTGCTGTAGCCTTTTGTCCTTCAACAAGATCATTATACATCTTGTTAAGCCGTTTAGGCCTAGAATTATTGAATGCTTTAACTATTGAAAAATAGCAGATTTACAAGCTCACAGCGCAGAGTGCCGCGCTGCGAGCTTGTAGATCTGCTATTTTTGAAAAATCATGATTTGTTTTTGCAAGTTTTTGCCTGGAACAACATATTTTGAGATGAGGGTCCGCGGCCAAATACCTGTAATTTTGGGGGTCCTTGACATGAAAAAGTTTGAGAACAGCTGATTTAGAGGAAGTATTTAGAAGTCGGTTCAAAGATCGGATCAAAGATATTCAAAGGCTTGCACACGTTTTCATGATTTTTCAAAAATAGCAGATATACAAGCTCACAGCGCGGCACCAAGTGCCGCGCTGCATGCGAGCTTGTAGATCTGCTATTTTTCAAAAGTTAAAGCATAAAATAATGGTTAGAGAGGTTAAAAATTCCAGGTCTTTGAGCGTTAATAATACCGCCTGCCATGATAATATGCAACTGAGTCATGGGTCTGCTTCGGGCTGGTGTCTTAATACGATAATCTGCACGGTCCCTGCTATTCAGATATGAACCCTGTCTGACCGTGTACTGTGCTTAAGTACAGGTGCAGTAAAGTGTCAGGGTTAGTGTACCATAGAATGGTAGGGGTTGCAGGCACTTTTGGCCCGGAATTTTGTTTGACATTTTCTTTAGCCCGAAAATAGCTGATCTGCAAGCTCACAACGTGTTGCAGTGCGACACCGCACTCAGCTGCAAAGTAGAGTACAATCATGGCGTATGACTTGGATTTCTACACAGAAACTTTATATCCCGACTTAAGTCAGAAAAAGCACTCAACGGTCGGATTTGAAATCTCGGCTTTAGTCGGGCTGGGGCCTTACAGCACATTCGCAATGCCAGCGAGCGAGTGTTCCGGCGGCGATGTCGCGCGAAATACTGTCCTCTTATGGAGTGTCATCAATTGTGTTGCGACGTAGCCTGAACCAATCAAATAAATGATTAATAAAAAAAGGTGTTTGGGGGCAGGACATGGCCATTTACCTACATTTACATCGCCACGAAAACCTCGCTCAAATAGAGACTCTGCGAGCGGAAAAAGGAGGGGTGGACGACGAAACGTTGTCGCTCACGGTAGATGAGGACGTCCTCATTGAAACAAATGTATTTTAATGAGATTTCGTTGCTCGCATCGTGTCGCATCGCGGGCAGTACGGATGAGCTGCAAGAGGGATAAAATGGTCATTTCATGCGAATCGGTCTAAAAGTCTAAAAATCCATTGCAAGCATTTGTTTTGTGGATTCAGAATCATGACAAACCCCTAGTTAGACCCCTCACATCCTACTTAAAGCGACATTTTTCTCTGGGTATTTACTTATTGCGACCGAAGGTCGCAGTATACCTTGAGAAATGACGCAGCTTGTCTCCGTCTGTGTCTGTCAGTCAGTCAGTCAGTACACATTTTTACAATCTACGGTTTTATGGGTTTGTGTATGGTTCTATGGGTTTGTGTATGGTTCTATGGGTTTGTGTATGGTTCTATGGGTTTGTGTATGGTTCTATGGGTTTGTGTATGGTTCTATGGGTTTGTCGCTCTGACATCATGCTCTGATGTCACTGTTCAGGGGAACCACTCTTAACAGAATGGGTTTGCCCTTTGACATCACGCTCTGGCTTTTTTGCCCATATATTTCATGCCCATATATAGTCGACAATGTGATGTCAGAACATGCCCATAAATGGGCATTCCCAGATCACACTTGCAAATTAATTACGCCCTTGTCCGTTTTATGCCCATATATGGAGATCCCTGTCCCGATGTCATCAATATATCTGGGAATGCCCATATTTGGTAATGTCCATATATGGGCATGTTCTGACATCACATTGTTGATTATCATGCAGGAATCTCCATATATGGGTAACTGGTCCGATATACGTATATCACTGGCCAGATGGTCAAGAATTGGCGCGACCTCGCCCTTTAGGGTGAGGTCGCATGTCACCCCGAGGTGTCAGTGGGAGGCCACTGTGCCGACCCCGAAGGTCGCCGGCTCGGGCACCCTAGCTAAGTCATTAGAGTATGCCCTGGGCTACATCTGTGCAACATGTATCACTTTTAGACTCATTTGCACAAAAGCCCCAGACTAATAGAATATCCCTCCGCAACCAGCAGGAGGGGAAACAGCGACACCTTCCAGGCCACTAATGAGAACTGCAGTGTTGTAATTACTTCCACACTGGCTTCATTTTAAAGTACAGATACTTAAAGGGGGACTCCACCACTTTTCAACCTATGTTCAAATAATTGGTCCTCACTCAAAAATAGTAAATACATTTTTTTTTTTATTATTATTATTATTTTTTCTTCAGAGGAGGGTTGTGGGCAGGTCAGAAACCCATCGTCTTGTGACATCATCGATTGCCAATCCAGCTTATAGAAACTGCAGGCTTGCAATTTTAAAGTGGAAGCCATTGTTCTCGCAATAATAAAAATCGAAATATTTTTTTCAAAAATATTGATTACATTTTTTTTTTTGGAAAATGATGATGTCACAAGACGATGGTTTCTGAACTTCCCACAGCTCTCCTAGGAGACTTGGACTGAGTAGAAAAAAATTGTGATATTTTATCATGAACATTAGTGAGGACCTATTATATGAAGACAGGTTGAAAAGTGGTGAACTACTCCTTTAAGTAAGTAAATGTACTTAGTTACTTTACACCACTGTATTTCGCCAGGCTGGATGGCATGCACCTCGCCCCGCCCTGGGAGTGTGTCTTGCTATCTCCTCTATGAATAGTGAATCTATTGTGCGTCTTGCTATCTCCTCTATGAATAGTGAATCTATTGTGCGTCTTGCTATCTCCTCTATGAATAGTGAATCTATTGTGCGTCTTGCTATCTCCTCTATGAATAGTGAATCTATTGTGCGTCTTGCTATCTCCTCTATGAATAGTGAATCTATTGTGCGTCTTGCTATCTCCTCTATGAATAGTGAATCTATTGTGCGTCTTGCTATCTCCTCTATGAATAGTGAATCTATTGTGCGTCTTGCTATCTCCCCTATGAATAGTGAATCTATTGTGCGTCTTGCTATCTCCTCTATGAATAGTGAATCTATTGTGCGTCTTGCTATCTCCTCTATGAATAGTGAATCTATTGTGCGTCTTGCTATCTCCTCTATGAATAGTGAATCTATTGTGCGTCTTGCTATCTCCTCTATGAATAGTGAATCTATTGTGCGTCTTGCTATCTCCTCTATGAATAGTGAATCTATTGTGCGTCTTGCTATCTCCTCTATGAATAGTGAATCTATTGTGCGTCTTGCTATCTCCTCTATGAATAGTGAATCTATTGTGCGTCTTGCTATCTCCTCTATGAATAGTGAATCTATTGTGCGTCTTGCTCTTGAAAAGAATTGCTTTAACAGTGACGGTGATAAGACCCGACTACAACTCTAACGCGATAACGGTGTGATTGTACCTCCGACGGCATCTGAGGAGAACCGCGAGTCTCATTAACCCATTATAGGCCTAGAATTATTGAATGCTTTAACTGTTGAAAAATAGCAGATATACAAGCTCACAGCGCGGCACCGAGTGCCGCGCTGCAAGCTTGTAGATCTGCCATTTTTTTAAAATCATGAAAATGTGTGCAAATTTTCAAATATATATTTTTCAAATCGAACTTTTGTAACTCAAATCTCTGCTTCTGGGGGGGGGGGGGTCCCTGGAACAACATATTCTGAGATGGGGGGGTCTGCGGCCAAATAAATGTAATTTTGGGGGTCCTTGACATGAAAAGGTTTGAGAACCACTGATTTAGAAGAAGGATTTAGAAGTCGGGTCAAAGATCGGGTCAAATACTTCAAAAATAGCAGATCTACGAGCTTGTATATCTGCTATTTTTCAATAGTTAAAGCATAAAATAATGGTTAAAGTGGTTAAAATCTAACGCGTTCCAGGTATTTGAGGGTTAAACAGCTTCTATAACACAAGCACAAGAGATGTGTCTGCCTTCGCCAAGCACGCATAATCCTCCCATTCTGCGTGTGGTTGTTGGAGAATGAACTGTCAGCAGTATTAAACTCTCTGGGTGCGTGGAGAAGAAGGGACACTTATACAATGGCTGTGAGAATCCTGCTGCTTTGTGTGTGTGTGTGTGTGTGTGTGTGTGTGTGTGTGTGTGTGTGTGTGTGTGTGTGTGTGTGTGTGTGTGTGTGTGTGTGTGTGTGTTTTTCCTACACTGTAAAAATGTCAGCGGTGATTTAACAAAGTTGCGTTTACGCAGAGGGTTTTGCTGGGTGGGCATAAACACAAGCAAGCTCGGGTTCTCTGTCCTTGTTCTGGTTCCCAATGTTGGGTTTTGGGGACCCCCCAGGGGCCCAAACATTGGCGGATTTAGAAAAATAGGGGGCTCCCCACAAAGTAGAATTTGGGGTCCCCCAACGCTGCGTGTGCGGAAAAAAATGTACATTTTGTACAAAAAAAAAATTAAAATGTATGGGAGTGTTTGGGTGGGAGCGAGGGAGAGAGAGAGAGAGAAGCCGCGACCCTTACGTGTCCATTTAGTTCCCAGGGGTCATCGCCATGATGGCTTGTGGTGGCCATTTTTGTAAAAAAGTACATTTACATACAAAATTAGAAGACAATAATATTACCAGAAAAACACAAAGAGATAGCCCTGAATGACCATAACAGGTCTGTAACCCTGAGAGTGTACAAATGGATTTGTACACACTCAGTGTTATGGCCAGGCCTGGAATTTCATCATTTTAGGGGCAAGGCCACTTTTTGTCCATTTTTTTAGGGCACAAAGGCCAAATGCCATGGCAGGAAGGCCATCAAATAAAACAAGATTTTAGTCCATTGAAAGAATTTGTTGAATTTCAGGGTTTGGGATGATAATCTGCAGTGAAATAGATAAATTATGTTATTTACATGGGAACTCGGGGCGCCCGCTGGCCTGGTGGTCAAGGCGCTACCACATATAGGCTATGATGCCTGCTGGCGTCGCCGGTTCGATTCCCGATCCGGACGACCTTTGCCACATGTCATTCCCCATCTCTCTCCCCATTTCCTGTCAGTCTACTATCCTATCAAATAAAGGCATAAAAAGCCCAAAAACAAATCTTAAAAAAAAAAAAAAAAAAAAGGAACTCGGGGCCCGGGGAGAGTTAAGATTTCAGAATCTCAACAAAAGACACTGGTGTCTACTGTCTACATATTGACAAGAAAGAGACGGAGGAGAAATTGGTACAGTCAACTGGGGCATTAAGGCCACTGTGGCCTCAGTTCATGCCATTGGTTTGAGGGGCAAACTGAGGGGCAACGGCGGCCATGGCCTTCATGGCCTCCATGAAATTCCTGCCCTGGTTATGGCGGTCCTTGAAAATAAACCATTTGAGAGTCACTACTGGTACTAGTGGACTCCTAATGTGCCATAGTGTCATAGTAAATAAGTGTCATACATATTCAGAAGAAAACGTGGTGACTGATTCAGTAAGTGGGTCTTATGATGAAAACAATTAAATTATAGTGTAAAGATTGAGAATTTGCCATGCAGGACAAAACCAAGTATTGCCACGGACACATGTTGGTGACCCCTGTTAGTTCCATCTGTATACTCTTAGAGTTAGCATAGGCCTACTGTAGCAGGATCTGATCTCTCACAGAGTAGATCCCAAATGGAATCAAATGGGGATCCGGACAGCGGCTTATAATAATGCATATCAAACTGCGGGTTCCTTGTAATGAAAGTGCAATGCTTGGTAGTATCGGTCCAGTGCGATAAAGACCATTTTCAAATGCATCTTCATATAATTTGTCCTCAATGATGCTAATTGTAAAATTAGCATTTCTGTCTAACTCTAAATGTCTAAAATGGTACCATTTCTGTCTAACTCTAAATGTCTAAAATGGTACCAATTCTGTCTAAGGGAGTGTACGTTATTTACCCACTAGGGGGTGCTGGTTGACAGGTGATATCTTTTTTTTTTTTTTTCATGGTCCCCCCACAACCTTAAAATATTGTTTTGTGGTCCCCCCTGTGTGACTTGAGAAAAATGCATGACCCCCCTTCCCAATAAACATATACATATATATATTAAGCTATCGTGCTAGTATTTTTAATTTATCGGACATCTGATAAAAAATACCGGACATAATAATTTGAATGCATGGATGACAAGCAGGTGCAAAAACGAATGTAAAGGAGTAGTAGGCTGTACAACAAACATACTACAGCTTCATCTTGCATAAGGAAATTAATTATATTGGACTATAATCGCACAGGCTGTGTTTGCACGCATACTGCATGTTTTCACAACAAGGTGTTTCTGCTGCATCATGTTTCAGGCCAACAACACATGTACAGAATAATGAGAAATAGTCTGAAAGTCGGGTCTGCGCAAATGTTTCATAAATTGATAGATTTATTTGGCCAGCAATTAATCAAATATATAGGCTACTCACTGGTATGGTCGAGTGGTCACGATGCTGCATATATCTCTGTTATGCAACTTTGAGAAGGTTGAAAGGGCTTTGTTGGTGATCTTGTACAGTTTCCATAACATCTCCCCATAAAGAACTTCAATCAAGTGTATAATGTTTGTTTTATATGGGTTGTTGTTAGTTGTCCTGCGTGCCTTCCATTGTGAGCTTGTAGATCTGCTATTTTTAAAATATCATTAAAGAACAGGACATTCTGCATAATGAGTACTTTTACTTTTGGGACTTTCATTTGACAATACTTAGGTACTTTTACTCAAGTACATTTTTTATTCTAGACTTGTAGTGGGGTTACAAAAACACTCCAAACTAAGATTGAGTAACTGATCTATTTTCCATGATATTCATCAAGCAACCAAGTCAACAAAGTGAGCATGAGTCTTTTCTCTCTCCTTCTGACTCCAATTCCCACTTCGCAGCAGAGAGAGAGAGAGAGAGAGAGAGAGAAAGAGAAAGAAAGAGAGAGAGAGAGAGAGAGAGAGAGAGAGAGAGAGAGAGAGAGAGAGAGAGAGAGAGAGAGAGAGAGAGAGAGAGAGACTACACCTTTCTTTCTAATGCTATATTCCTCTCTTGGTAACAAATATGGTGGTTGTTAGCCTATGTATCCAGTCCAGCTGCTACGAGAAACTCCTGTGTGTGCACACTGCAGCGAACTTCGACAACACAGAGACGCACTGAGAGCAGCCGGAGGGGGAGGGGCCGAGGGATGTATTAGAACAACTGGAATGTACCAAGTCCATCAACTATGTAGGGGACAATGTATAGTTGAAACTGGGTATACTAACTTGATGATGTTATTTAGATAAAGAACAAACTAAGCATTTTTAATTACAAAATTCGACAAATTAAAGTTGCATGGCCCCCCTAAAGCCAAAATGAAAAAAATCATGATCCCCCCAAGATCTAAAAAAAATATTTGATGATCCCCCCCCGTTATGGACCATACCAACCGCGCGTTAAAATCGCACACTCCCTAACTAAGGGCGGATTCACACTGCAATCCAATTGATTAGAACTGTTACTGAAAACAGTTGTCTGGTCCCCGTTGACCAGCATTCACATTGGCCAATGGACTCCCTGGAGTACACTTCATTCAACTGTAATGGTATTCATGTGCCTCCTGGGGGCGCTTGTTGACTATGGGGCTTTGGGAGATATAAAATGTCATGTCACAGAAGAAGAGTATCTTGTCAGAATTTAGAGCGAACTTTAAAGTTTTACAGTGTTCCTGACGTTATCTTGAGTTGTAACAATAACAGCACATCAACACACAACCAAAAGCAGTGTGTTGACTGTCTTTGAAACATCACAACGTAACGCCGTCTGTAATCATCGCGCCACAGTAACGTCACTGCCGCATCCTTGGTATCTTAATAGTGACGTCGCGGATCAATCCTTGTTATTTTCATCCCAGCAGAAGCGACACCACTTCCTGGTTCATGGAACAGTAGCTTCACATTGCAGCGCATCGTTCTTGTGGATGCATCAAGCGGACTCGAGACCACCTCCGCAGGTGGTCTCGAGGCTGCCGTTTCTGAGGACAACCGCAGGCTTCACACTGTCAAAACATCTGCCAAGCAGTCTCGAGAACGCACCGGAGACCCAAGTGTGAATCCTCCCTCACTCTGTGGGTCAGAAGGAGGGCTGTAGACGGTTCAGAAACCTGCATACCAATGACATCATCAGCCTGTGACCACAGAGCAGGGGTCTTCAACGTTTCAGCGAAACTAGCGGTTGTTCGTAGGAACTTGTTCCGGTTTGTTTTATCTTAATTCTGCAGAACTTCCCCCCTGCCTGTGACATCACACATATCAGTCGTTAATGAAGTATCACTGATCACAGTCCATTTCACTTTCCATTATAAACGTGCTAAATCTCTGCATGCGTGTGTATTTTGTAACTCCATACAGGCATGACATTTTAGGGACACTAACAGATACAGAGATCTCCATATATAGGCATATCATCATGCCCATACAGTATATGGACAAATACTGATGACATCAGAGATCTCCATATATGGGCATAAAGGGGACCAGAACTGATAGATACAGAGATCTCCATGGGCATAAAACGGCCAAACACAAACAGATACAGAGATCTCCATATAGGCATATCAGTATGCCCATATAAGGACATTTACTGTTGACACAGACAGATACAGAGATCTTGCCGTGATATATTCTGCAGCAAGTTAACTGTCATGTGAAGCAATCAGTGCTGGTCCCCTTTATGCCCATATCACACCGATCACACCGCCAGGAAGTTTGCGCCCTACTCCAGCAGCAAAGGATATCTCCACTTCACAAGCCTTCACAGCCAAAGAGAGGATTATATACCGCACAAGCCCCCCAAAGCACTACTAAGCTAGAAGTCACTCCATACCCATTCCTGGATCGGACGGATCATTGGTCATAAACACTTACTTAATAAGCGAGAGGCAGCAGAGCAGAAGTACTAAGCCCCAAGAGATGGAAGGACTAGAGGCATTCTATACCACTGTCACGGGCAGCATCAGCTGCCCCCAGGACGCAGTGGTGAGTTTCGTCCACTGGGCCATCACCAAGAACGGATACAAGTGTGTGGGCTCTGGAGACGAGCCGGGCAGCGCCGACCGGAGCTCAGAGCTGCTCCCAGCGGGCTGGAACAGCAACAAGGAGGTGTACACCCTGCGCTACCACGGCAGAGGCGGCACCGGCCGCTACCTGCTCAAGGCCCTGGTGGTCGACTCCGACGTCGTGATCGTCACCCTGTTCAACTCCGACACGGAGCGGGACTCGACGTTGTCGGTGAACGTCGGTGACCACGCGGATGCCGCGTGGCTGCAGTCGTTCGACCACGCGTACAAGGACGCCGCCGGACTCGCGGAAAAGGTGAGAGCGCAGCTCCTGGCGCCTCAGGAGGAGCCGCCCGCGAAGGCCACGACCGAGACGGGCACCATGACAGAGGGACGGCCGTACGAGGAGGACGATTACAGAGATCACAGAGAT
Source organism: Nannobrachium achirus (assembly GCF_963921795.1). NCBI lineage: Eukaryota > Metazoa > Chordata > Actinopteri > Myctophiformes > Myctophidae > Nannobrachium > Nannobrachium achirus. The sequence goes on from NC_137826.1 coordinate 51,228,287, forward strand.
TACAGAGAGAGTGGTTACTACCCTCAGCCTCGGGGCGATTGGCATCCCGTGCCGCCACAGTGGCCTCCGCGCGCAGGGGGCGCAGATCTGGATCCGCTGAATCCGCTGGGCGGAGGGAGTCTTATGGACCCGCGACACATGATGCCGCCGCGGTACAACCCGCACGCCGGGATCCCGGGCGGGGGCAACCTGCCTCCGGGTGCTGTGCCCCCCGGGGCCCGATTCGACCCCTTTGGACCGGAGCCGGAGCCCGACCACCTGGCCCCGCCGGGGTTTGAGGACCAGTACAGCAGGCCAATGCGACACAGGCCCAGGCCAGGACCACCAGGGGGACCCGGGTTTTCTTGAGTCGGGCGCTCAAATCATACATTTCAAGAATTGGCGCAACCTCACCCTTTAGGGCGAGGTCACATGTCGCCCTGAGGCGTCTTACTAGTTATAGATAGGCTACACGTTTGGAGAACATATTTGTGTTTTGGAACACCAGGGGGGTTCCAGTTTGGAACACCAGGAGGGACGGGGTCTACTCCGAACGCTTTTGGAACACCAGGGGGGTTCTGGTTTTCTTGAGTCGGGTGCTCAACCCCCCCCCCCCCCCCAGCTGCATTTCTAGAACCACTCCCACGCCTGCGTGTTTTCCTTTACCGAATAACCTCCCCCCCCCCCCCCCCCCTGTTCATTTCTGACCACCACTCCGGTCCACAGGAAGTGCCATTTAGTCCCACATAGATCTGCAATAATAAATAATAAAAATCCTGTGATATTTGTTTTGAACTCCAGAGAACAATAAAAATACAAAATGAGGAGAGAGTTCATTGTGGTTTATTGTTGTTTTTAACGGTGCTAACAGACAGATACAGATGTCTCCATATATGCGCATAAATGGACACGGGAATCACAAAGATCTCCATATATGGGCATTAAAGGGACACAGACAGACAGATAGAGAGATCTCCATATATGGGCATAAAATGGACGCAGATAGACAGATATCTCCATATATGGGCAAATATGGGCATAAAATGGACTCAGAATCACAAAGATCTCCATATACGAGTATAAAAAGGACACAGACAAACAGATACAGAGATCTCCATATGGACCCAGAATCACAAAGATCTCCATATACGGCCATAAAAGGGACACAGACAGACACGTTCGTCCCACCAGCTTCAAATTCGGCACACGCGTTCCCTGCCGCGGCGTGGAGTGCAGTGCCCGGGCCAATGGACGCAGACAGACAGATACAGCTATCCTATGACAACAGATAATGGGGTTTGCATTAAAGGGCGGATTCATTCCCTATTTACATCGTTCCCGAGCTTCTAGTTATTATTAATGAAGGATAAAATAGAATAAATAGTCCTGGGCATTCCCAGAAACGGAATCCCTTTTATGCCCATATATGCAGATTTCTGATGTCATCAACCCCAGGCCCTAACTGGCCCAAGAGCCTGCTTTACTCTGATTTACACCCTACGTTCCCTACGTAATAAAGGATAAAATAAATTAAATGTCCATATACAGTAAGGGCATTCCCAGATGATACCCATATATGGAGATCCCCATGCATCAAACCCAGGCCTTAACTCGCCAAGGCCCTGCTGGCTTTACTAATTAACATACGTTTTATGCTCATACGTGGAGATCCCTGTCCCAATGTCATCAATATTAAGGACATATCTGGGAATGCCCATATTTGGTAATGCCCATATATGGGCAAGTTTTGACATAACATTGTTGATATCATGTAGGGGTCTCCATATATGTGTAACTGGTTCGATATACTGTACATCACTGGCCAGATGGCCGAATTGGCGACTTACTAGTCAGTATATGGTCAAATCGATGGTTCTGGAAAACAAGATCTCTATATACAGTATGGGCATGACGGTTCGGCTCTGCAGTTCTGGTCGCTATTATCGTTTCTGTAGGAGGCGAGGACGTAAGGGAGCACTTGTTTTCGGTGTAGGACGGAGACTTGAACCACAAGATAAATATTGTGACCACTAGGCTGGGACATCATGGACAACCGTATTTGGGCAAGACCTGAGATCTCCATATATAGGCATATCAGTACATATACTGATGACATCAGGGATCTCCATATATGGGCATAAAGGGGACTAGAACTGATAGATGCAGAGATCTCCATGGGCCCATGTACAGTATGGGCATATATACTGATGACATCAGGGATCTCCATCAGTCAGCAGGACTGACTGGTGATCAGACTGATGATGTAAGTGGTGTCATCAGCATTCCGCTATAAAAGCGGAACGCAGTCCCAGATGCGATCACACTGCCCTACCTCAGGAGCAAAGGAGATCCCCACTTCACAAGCCTTCACAGCAGAAGAGAGGATTATATACCCTACCTCAGGAGCAAAGGAGATCCCCACTTCACAAGCCTTCACAGCAGAAGAGAGGATTATATACCCTACCTCAGGAGCAAAGGAGATCCCCACTTCACAAGCCTTCACAGCAGAAGAGAGGATTACATACCCTACCTCAGGAGCAAAGGAGATCCCCACTTCACAAGCCTTCACAGCAGAAGAGAGGATTATATACCCTACCTCAGGAGCAAAGGAGATCCCCACTTCACAAGCCTTCACAGCAGAAGAGAGGATTATATACCCTACCTCAGGAGCAAAGGAGATCCCCACTTCACAAGCCTTCACAGCAGAAGAGAGGATTATATACCCTACCTCAGGAGCAAAGGAGATCCCCACTTCACAAGCCTTCACAGCAGAAGAGAGGATTATATACCCTACCTCAGGAGCAAAGGAGATCCCCACTTCACAAGCCTTCACAGCAGAAGAGAGGATTACATACCCTACCTCAGGAGCAAAGGAGATCCCCACTTCACAAGCCTTCACAGCAGAAGAGAGGATTATATACCCTACCTCAGGAGCAAAGGAGATCCCCACTTCACAAGCCTTCACAGCAGAAGAGAGGATTATATACCCTACCTCAGGAGCAAAGGAGATCCCCACTTCACAAGCCTTCACAGCAGAAGAGAGGATTATATACCCTACCTCAGGAGCAAAGGAGATCCCCACTTCACAAGCCTTCACAGCAGAAGAGAGGATTATATACCGCACAAGCCCCCCTAAGCACTACTCAGCTAGAAGTCACTCCATACCCATTCCTGGATCGGACGGATCATTGGTCATAAACACTTAAGCAAGAGGCAGCAGAGCAGAAGTACTAAACCCCAAGAGATGGAAGGACTAGAGGCATTCTATACCACCGTCGCGGGCAGCTTCAGCTGCCCCCAGGACGCAGTGGTGAGTTTCATCCACTGGGCCATCACCAAGAACGGATACAAGTGTGTGGGCTCCGGAGACGAGCCGGGCAGCGCCGACCGGAGCTCAGAGCTGCTCCCAGCGGGCTGGAACAGCAACAAGGAGGTGTACACCCTGCGCTACCACGGCAGAGGCGGCACCGGCCGCTACCTGCTCAAGGCCCTGGTCGACTCCGACGTCGTGATCGTCACCCTGATCAACTCCGACACAGAGCTGGACTCGACATTGTCGGTGAACGTCGGCGACCACGCGGATGCCGCACGGCTGCAGTCGTTCGACCACGCGTACAAGGACGCCGCCGGCCTGGCGGAAAAGGTGAGAGCGCAGCTCCTAGCGCCTCAGGAGGGGCCGGCCGCGAAGGCCACGACCGAGACGGGCACCATGACGGAAGGACGGCCGTACGAGGAGGACGATTACAGAGATCACAGAGGGAGTGGTTACTACCCTCAGCCTCGGGGCGATTGGCATCCCGTGCCGCCACAGTGGCCTCCGCGCGTAGGGGGCGCAGATCTGGATCCGCTGAATCCGCTGGGCGGAGGGAGTCTTATGGACCCGCGACACATGATGCCGCCGCGGTACAACCCGCACGCCGGGATCCCGGGCGGGGGCAACCTGCCTCCGGGTGCTGTGCCCCCCGGGGCCCGATTCGACCCCTTTGGACCGGAGCCGGAGCCCGACCACCTGGCCCCGCCGGGGTTCGAGGACCAGTACAGCAGGCCAATGCGACACAGGCCCAGGCCAGGACCACCAGGGGGACCCGGGTTTTCTTGAGTCGGGCGCTCAAATCACACATTGCTCAAATCACACATTTCAAGAATTGGCGCAACCTCACCCTTTAGGGCGAGGTCACATGTCGCCCTGAGGCGTCTTACTAGTTATAGATAGGCTACTCGTTTTGGAGAACATAACACAGAGAACAATAAAAATACAAAATGAGGAGAGAGTTCATTGTGGTTTATTGTTGTTTTTAACGGTGCTAACAGACAGATACAGATGTCTCCATATATGCGCATAAATGGACACGGGAATCACAAAGATCTCCATATATGGGCATTAAAGGGACACAGACAGACAGATAGAGAGATCTCCATATATGGGCATAAAATGGACGCAGATAGACAGATATCTCCATATATGGGCAAATATGGGCATAAAATGGACTCAGAATCACAAAGATCTCCATATACGGGTATAAAAAGGACACAGACAAACAGATAAGAGATCTCCATACATGGGCATACAATGGACCCAGAATCACAAAGATCTCCATATACGGCCATAAAAGGGACACAGACAGACACGTTCGTCCCACCAGCTTCAAATTCGGCACACGCGTTCCCTGCCGCGGCGTGGAGTGCAGTGCCCGGGCCAATGGACGCAGACAGACAGATACAGCTATCCTATGACAACAGATAATGGGGTTTGCATTAAAGGGCGGATTCATTCCCTATTTACATCGTTCCCGAGCTTCTAGTTATTATTAATGAAGGATAAAATAGAATAAATAGTCCTGGGCATTTCCAGAAACAGAATCCCTTTTATGCCCATATATGCAGATTTCTGATGTCATCAACCCCAGGCCCTAACTGGCCCAAGAGCCTGCTTTACTCTGATTTACACCCTACGTTCCCCGAGAACGTTAATAGTAAGTCCACATATGTATATGGATATATATTAATAAAGGATAAAATAAATTAAATGTCCATATACAGTAAGGGCATTCCCAGATGATGCCCATATATGGAGATCCCCATGCATCAAACCCAGGCCTTAACTCGCCAAGGCCCTGCTGGCTTTACTAATTAACATACGTTTTATGCCCATATGTGGAGATCCCTGTCCCAATGTCATCAATATTAAGGACATATCTGGGAATGACCATATTTGGTAATGCCCATATATGGGCAAGTTTTGACATAACATTGTTGATATCATGCAGGGGTCTCCATATATGTGTAACTGGTTCGATATACATCACTGGCCAGATGGCCGAATTGGCGACTTACTAGTCAGTATATGGTCAAATCGATGGTTCTGGAAAACAAGATCTCTATATACAGTATGGGCATGACGGTCGGCTCTGCAGTTCTGGTCGCTATTATCGTTTCTGTAGGAGGCGAGGACGTAAGGGAGCACTTGTTTTCGGTGTAGGACGGAGACTTGAACCACAAGATAAATATTGTGACCACTAGGCTGGGACATCATGGACAACCGTATTTGGGCAAGACCTGAGATCTCCATATATAGGCATATCAGTACATATACTGATGACATCAGGGCTCTCCATATATGGGCATAAAGGGGACTAGAACTGATAGATGCAGAGATCTCCATGGGCCCATGTACAGTATGGGCATATACTGATGACATCAGGGATCTCCATCAGTCAGCAGGACTGACTGGTGATCAGACTGATGATGTAAGTGGTGTCATCAGCATTCCGCTATAAAAGCGGAACGCAGTCCCAGATGCGATCACACTGCCCTACCTCAGGAGCAAAGGAGATCCCCACTTCACAAGCCTTCACAGCAGAAGAGAGGATTATATAACCTACCTCAGGAGCAAAGGAGATCCCCACTTCACAAGCCTTCACAGCAGAAGAGAGGATTATATACCCTACCTCAGGAGCAAAGGAGATCCCCACTTCACAAGCCTTCACAGCAGAAGAGAGGATTATATACCCTACCTCAGGAGCAAAGGAGATCCCCACTTCACAAGCCTTCACAGCAGAAGAGAGGATTATATACCCTACCTCAGGAGCAAAGGAGATCCCCACTTCACAAGCCTTCACAGCAGAAGAGAGGATTATATACCCTACCTCAGGAGCAAAGGAGATCCCCACTTCACAAGCCTTCACAGCAGAAGAGAGGATTATATACCCTACCTCAGGAGCAAAGGAGATCCCCACTTCACAAGCCTTCACAGCAGAAGAGAGGATTATATACCGCACAAGCCCCCCTAAGCACTACTCAGCTAGAAGTCACTCCATACCCATTCCTGGATCGGACGGATCATTGGTCATAAACACTTAAGCAAGAGGCAGCAGAGCAGAAGTACTAAACCCCAAGAGATGGAAGGACTAGAGGCATTCTATACCACCGTCGCGGGCAGCTTCAGCTGCCCCCAGGACGCAGTGGTGAGTTTCATCCACTGGGCCATCACCAAGAACGGATACAAGTGTGTGGGCTCCGGAGACGAGCCGGGCAGCGCCGACCGGAGCTCAGAGCTGCTCCCAGCGGGCTGGAACAGCAACAAGGAGGTGTACACCCTGCGCTACCACGGCAGAGGCGGCACCGGCCGCTACCTGCTCAAGGCCCTGGTCGACTCCGACGTCGTGATCGTCACCCTGATCAACTCCGACACAGAGCTGGACTCGACATTGTCGGTGAACGTCGGCGACCACGCGGATGCCGCACGGCTGCAGTCGTTCGACCACGCGTACAAGGACGCCGCCGGCCTGGCGGAAAAGGTGAGAGCGCAGCTCCTGGCGCCTCAGGAGGGGCCGGCCGCGAAGGCCACGACCGAGACGGGCACCATGACGGAAGGACGGCCGTACGAGGAGGACGATTACAGAGATCACAGAGATTACAGTGGGAGTGGTTACTACCCTCAGCCTCGGGGCGATTGGCATCCCGAGCCGCCACAGTGGCCTCCGCGCGTAGGGGGCGCAGATCTGGATCCGCTGAATCCGCTGGGCGGAGGGAGTCTTATGGACCCGCGACACATGATGCCACCGCGGTACAACCCGCACGCCGGGATCCCGGGCGGGGGCAACCTGCCTCCGGGTGCTGTGCCCCCCGGGGCCCGATTCGACCCCTTTGGACCGGAGCCGGAGCCCGACCACCTGGCCCCACCGGGGTTCGAGGACCAGTACAGCAGGCCAATGCGACACAGGCCCAGGCCAGGACCACCAGGGGGACCCGGGTTTTCTTGAGTCGGGCGCTCAAATCACACATTTCAAGAATTGGCGCAACCTCACCCTTTAGGGCGAGGTCACATGTCGCCCTGAGGTGTCTTACTAGTTATAGATAGGCTACACGTTTGGAGAACATATTTGTTTTGTGAGCGTAAACTGTCGCGAGCGCACTGTGAGCGTAAACTGTCGCGAGCGCGTGACAATTTACAGGGTTTTCCTTTTTTGACCTAGATTTACGCACCCAGTATAACATTAGCTGCAACATTTGGCACATGTGCTCCATCAGAACACTGGTAGTCATATTAAGTCAATATTAAAACATATATGTTTTTATTGTTAACAAAATTCTAAGACACCAAGTGTGTATATAGCTTGTCTATTGTCTGTCACTGTCACCTGAAGCACCACATCAGAATAATTACAAGAAATTGAATAAAAAAAACATGAATAATAATAAATAAAATGCTAAATAAAAATGCTGCTCTATTTGGAAGGGTGAAAACATAAATGAGCAAACAGCACTATTTTGATTGACATGGAAGATCCCGGATCCAATCAAATAGGTGCCGGATCCACCGGATCCAATCAAATAGGTGCCGGTCTGCCGGATCCAGTCAAGAAGGTGGGGGAACATGTTACCCCTCAAATTGAGCCCTGTATGTACTATATTTTGGCGTAGACCCCCATCTGAAAAGGTTTTGTGCCCCCAGAAGACACTTGAACATTAAAGATTTTGTTCTTAAATAGCAGATGTACAAGCTCACAGCACGGCACAAAGTGATGCGCTGTGAGCTTGTATATCTGCCATTTCTAAATAGACACATTTTGCTGGGGACCCCCTGGAACCCCTTCAAGGACCCCTGAGAGTCCCTGGACCCCGCTTTGGGAACCACTGCTCTACTTCATCCATGAAACATGAAAATAGCAGATCTGCTATTTTGTCGTATTGTTGTTGTTTTTTTAGTTTTTTTTTTTAGAATTCTAAATGGGGGGTCCGTTGCCTATATGTCAAACTGGGGGCCCTTGAAATTAAAATGGTTGAGAATCACTGCTAGAGCTGTAACAATCTTGTCTTTTTGGGGGTCCCTGGCATCTTTTCAAATGGGTGTCTGCGGGCTGATAAGTGTCAATTTGGGGGTCCTTGACATGAACAAGTTTGAAAACCACTGCGATACACAAGACCCTTGTGAAGTTGATGATTCTTATCTCACACATCTTACCTGTACCACATCCTGTGCTTCATTCCCTCTCGCTGCTGAATCTGAATCGCTCCCGCGGGGATCAATAAATGTTTATCTGATCCCATCTTGTAAAACCTGAATTAACTCAATATGTACAGCGTCTCGCCTCGTTCTCTCCATTGCCCACACCCAGGACAGCCATAATGAACAAAACTCCACTGGCTTTAAAGAATAGACTGTAAAAAAATATGGACAGTGGAAAGCCATTGGTTTCTATGCTGCGAAAATTACGCTATTTTGGCCCTTGTCAGGGTGCCGCCATCATTGTAGAAATCAGCGTTCATTTGTAGAGATGGTACCATCTTGAATGCTATTGGCTGCCAACGGTCACGTGCAACCGGAAGAATGTGGTGTTGAGCTTGCCGAAAATAAAGCACACAACGAAGAACCATGCACAAGCCTATGATCACAAGCCTATGATCACAAGCCCTCTTACAGCATAGCCTGCTATAACATAAATTATAATATGAATTGGACCATATTTTCACAAAATGCATATCATGGTGATTGAAACGAGGCTTTAAACTAGCGACAGGAAACATAAAGTATTTATGACAATGTTTATTAAGGTAGGAAAATCAAATGTAAAAGTTCAGGGGAAATTAATCGAATCCTATGGACAACATGTTGCTTCTGGTGCCAGAACAGCGCAGCTAGCGGCCAATCATAGGAACTTTTATTTCTGTGTTGCTTCATTGCTGTGCCAATCCCGAACTAGTTCGGCTTTATTTGTCCTTATCAGGGTGCCGATCCCGAACTAGTTCGGCTTTAAAAAAAATAATAATTTCATCCTGTTCCTGTACATGAACAAAGGAAAGTGTTCAGGCGAGTCATGGCTACACAGGGCTTGTGCATATACCAGCACTTGTCTATGTAGCATTCTATGGCCATTGGGCGCCCTCTAGTGGTGAAAAGGTGGCACAGAATGAGTTAATTATACAACAGGTAGTCAGGCTCTCAATGGAAAACAGGCTCTCCAACCGTGCATATAACGAGAACTACTGCACTGTCTCTCATCAAGTAAATAAATCAGCTGCGTTGGTCACGAAAGAGAGCAGGCGCTCCTCTCTCCCCACACTATGCTAGGCGGCTGGCTAGCGGTTTTCATGTGAGGTTCAGGGACATGTTAGCTAAATGTGGCATTAAAAAATTACTAATTCCTATTGAATATCTTAATTACAATGAAATGAAGTTGACGTGTTTTTGACGGCAACAGTTGTATAATCGCAATATTACACTCGAGGGTTTTCATTATCACGGTTATCTGGCACGACAGCCTTGCCGCAGGAACGAGCCGACAGGCGAGTTCCGTAGGCAAGGCTAATATCTTGTGTAATATTGCTTAAATACGGACAACTTCCCCCCTGCTTTAAAGGGGAAACTAGGTAACATTAAGCCTATATATATATATGTTTATGATTTTTCTTTGCAGCTATTTTCCTTTATCAGCCACTATATTATGTTTCCTTGCAGAGAGACGCATCCCTCTGGCTATATCTCGGTTCTGTTCCATTGTTTATGTTGACGTTCCACTGTTTATGTTGAGATTCATCGATCCTTGCTGGGACTTCTTTGTCTGTGAGGGGAGGGAGGTAAGCTGTGTGGTGGTCTGCGTCACCTGTGACCTCTGCAAAAAACTCACATTCCCATAATCCATCGGGAGATGACGTCATCAGGAAATCTCTCCAGATTGCCTTCTTGGTCAAAACAAGCCCTTATGTACGGATGGTCATGGTTGTAATTGTTACTTTCTGGATGAAAGAAAATACGAATGTCGCCCGCGACCAGAAGTAATTGGATTACATTTGGACATGCGGCACGTTCATGGAGCCTCGGAAAATAAGGTAAAAGCACTGGAAAATCCTGGCAGAAGCTACAGAATTAATTAATTAATTATATGCCTGGCAGAGATTCCCGTTGTGGAATATTACATACTTTCCATAAATGAAGCCCCATTGCACAGCACCAAAAGAGTTAAGAGTTTCTTTCTTCTTTCTTTTTTCAGCATGGCAAACATCCACTAGACGCATGTGGCAGCTGAAGCCTGTTTTTAATATCAAACATTGGAGTAATTAAAAGTCGGTAATCATCTTCCTCCGCGTAATTAACGAGCAAATTCATCTTTGAAAAAAGAACTAGGTGAATATGCCTCCCCAGCTGCCATGAGTGGCATGTGAGATTAGATATGACCATAACCATTTAAATTTGCCTTTGTTTGTTTGTTTGTCTGTTTGTTTGTGTTGTTCTCTCCACCGCTGTCTGTCACCATGTAAACCAAACAGTGATGGAAAAATAACGATTCACGTTTTATTTAAGCAAAAGTGTCAATACCCGCAATGCAGAAATACGCTGTTGCATCAAAATATACTTTGAGTACCAAAAGCAAACATACAGTGGTGGAAAAAGTAGTAGATGTTTTACTTAAAGGGGTACTGTCACCTAAAGGGGTTGAGGGGCAGATTACACTGTGACATGAGCTTCTCTGAAAACGGTCTGAAACAGTCTGAAGCTCATGTCACAGTGTAATCTGCCCCTTGCCCCCCAACAACAGCTGACCTGTACAGTAAGTAGTCATACAGTCAGGCTGTACAGACAATTAATTTGATTGGTTTATATAATTGTGCATCCCCACAATGTCATCATAAAAAATATTAACTTGTTTTTTAAGATGATTCTTAAAGTGACAGTAACCCTTTAGGTGACAGGCCCCCTTTAAGTAAAAGTATCATTACTGCAATATAGAAATACTCCGTTACAAGTAGAAGTCTGGAATTCAAAATGTACATGAGTAATAGTAAGAAAGTATTGGCATCAAAAGCTCATGTCACAGTGTAATCTGCCCCTTGCCCCCCAACAACAGCTGACCTGTACAGTAAGTAGTCATACAGTCAGGCTGTACAGACAATTAATTTCTCAACTCCTCGCGCTGCGAGGCGTTGAGAGCTTGTAGATTGGCTATTTTCGGCAAATAGGTTTGTTGTAGAGGTAAAAAAAGAGCAGACCAAGTACATAGTGAAAGGTAGAATATCGACGATTTAAGTGGTTAGATGTCTGAAAATACACATTAAAAAATCCAACATAGACTGATGACAGTGCTGTCAAACAGTGCTATGAATCTATCTATGAAATCGATGAAAATCTGCATCACACATGCATTTATACAATATGTAGAGGCCCGAGGGGTCCCTCCTTCATCTCTCCCTCAGTTAAGGGGTCCTTGGCCTGAACACGTTGAAGACCCCTGGGCTAGGCTACTCTAAAAAGAGAAAAGAGAACCAGTATTGTTTTTTTTTTTGTTTTTTTTGCAACAACTTAATGTAAAGTCTATTGTGTGGTGATCACAGTCAGGAAGGATACAGTGTAGCTGCTGCATGAATGCACCGCAAATGAGGATCCCAATAAGCCAATAAACCAAAAGCTTGGCTTATACAGTACAGGGCCACTTTAATGGAAACACTGTAGAGTTAAAGCAACAATGCCTTAGGGCCCCATGGGACGGGGGAAAAGGCTTTGCAGGTCGTTCAAAGCGTAGTGAACCAAGCTGCCTTTCTTGTGTTAGTCTACAAAGGAGCAGCGTGTAGCGCCGTTTACTTTCTTTAATGCTATGAGTTGACAATGTTATTTGTATTTTGTTTTTCAAGTTGGGGCGTCTAGGGTGCTCCTTCCCAAAAAAAACATACAAAAAAGCAGCAAGCAAAGGGCTTCACCCTGATTAATAACAAAAAATGCCCACAGCTAATACAACACATTGTATCTGATCGGGCTCTTACGCTTAAGTTATACTCTTGCACAGCAGCTGTAAGGCGAGCAACAAGCCCTGTTGTACGTTTATGAATCACCCTTTACTCAGCGGCAGTGTGTAGGAAAACATTTATGGAGGGGTATCGTTTGGAGTCCCAGGGGATGGCCATTTCAACGCTCTAACTAAGTTGGTTGGACTGGCTTGTTGTCGACATCGGCCAAGAATGAGGGTGTCTGTCCCCTTTTCAATGTGCTTCAGCTAGACCCTTGGGATATGGATTGCTGAGGTTGAGCGCAACGTTTACCTTCAAAGTTTGTCTCTATAAATGGATCCAGCTCCCAGCCAGCCCCAGTGAACCATGGTGTGCCACAAGGTTCGGTACTTGGTCCCATCCTTTTCACCATCTACATGAGCCCACTTGGTCAGATCATCCGCCACCATGGTCTACACTATCACTGCTACGCTGATGACACCCAGCTGTATCTCACCACTACACCAACCACTCTGCTCCCTCCACAGTCCATTGTCAACTGCCTGCACCAAATAAAAACCTGGATGACCATCAATCTACTCAAACTCAACAGTAAGAAAACAGAGCTCATGGTCATGGGTCCCAAGGCGCAACTTCAGAAGGTTGGAGATGTTCTCCTCCAGGTGGATGGCTGCTCCATCTCTCCATCCACCGAGGTTCACAACCTGGGTGCCATCCTGGACTCTACTCTCTCCTACCAATCCCACATCAAATCCGTTACCAGATCTGCCTAGTTCTTCCACCTGAAAAACATTTCCAGACTCCGGCCATCACTCTCAGACTCTGTTGCTGAAACACTCATTCACTCATTCATCTCCTCCCGTCTGGACTACTGCAACGGTGTCATGTTCGGTGTCCCCAACACATTCTTGGACAGACTGCAGTATGTCCAGAACTCAGCTGCCAGAGTGCTCACTCGTACCAGACCGTGGCAGCACATCACCCCCACCCTCAAACACCTCCACTGGCTTCCGGTCAAGTTCCGCATCACTTACAAACTGCTCCTCCTCACCTATAAAGCCCTCCATGCCCTCTAGAGCCCCTCAGTACCTGTCAGACCTCCTCAAGGACTACTCTCCTGAGCGGAACCTGAGATCGGCTGACCTGGGGCTCCTCACCGTCCCTCCCAGCAAAAAGCGGACCCTTGGGGATAGAGCCTTCAGTGTGGCGGCCCCAACCCTCTGGAACTCCATCCACATGGCGATTCGCCAGCTGCCAACATTGGACTCTTTCAAGTCCGCACTGAAGCGACACTTATTTATTCTGGCTTTTGGACAATAACGTGATTGTTTATGTCTTGTTAAGCGCCTTGGGTTTTTTGAAAGGCGCTGTATAAATCAAAGTTATTATTATTATTATTATTTATTATTAAATCACACAACTTGGTCACCCAAAAGCTGTACTCATAAACTGAGTTGGCATGCGCCTTCTAGCCACCCTGGTAAACGCATCATAACAGTGTTGTTGTTGTTGTTGCACACGTGCAGTCTGAATACTAATTAAGTGAGCCATATCTATTGTTAATAGAATTTCACATTTCACATTTTTATCTTGTTTTCTGGTCTTCCCAGTGTCTCTTCCAGCTAAACAGAACCCAATTCCTTAACTCTAAGCCTTGCCTTTCATTTCAGTGATTTTCTGAATGGGCGTGTCTGAACGGTACTCTTTTGAAATCGGGCCCAATTGATTATGTCACAGGCCCTTGTTTATGTCACAAAGTGGCTCATTTCCTATTGGGCCCCTTCAAGAAGGGGGCGGTACTTTTTGGGAGGTTACATTCTATTGACACTATGGGGTGGACGGGGTGAAGTGGCTGTTAAAATTGGAACAATAAAGGGAAGATTAGCATTGTGCCATGCATATGGTACCATGCTAATCTTCTCTGTATCGTTCCAATTTTAGGCCAAAGACAGCGCCCTGTTGCCAAAAAAGGGCATTTTGGTATTTCATCTGAAATGGCTTGGGATTAGAGACAGACAGAACATGACATTTCAATATCTGAGTGGTTGTTTAGGCTAAAACCTGTATAAAACCGTATTATGGACCAATATTTATATAAAATATATATTTTTTAAAAGCATGGTGTGGCCCCTTTAAGTTAATGCGTGAACTACCTTCGAAACTCCCATGGCCATGCAGCAGTTATTATCACTGATAGCCACACATAAGCCCTCACATTCACCTCAATGAAATGACACCCCAATGATGGATCTCTCGCTCGGCACGTGCGCACGCCAACGTGGCAGATCCGACCCGACGCCCTTCTGATTATTCGAAGGTTAAATGGTTGATTCTTTTTTGGCATATCAGGTATACCCAGAACCCTCCTACCCCATCCCCTCTGGGCCAAACCTTCTCTCCCCAACACACACACACACACACGCACGCACGCACACGCACGCACACACACACACACACGCACACACACACGCACACGCATACACACACACACACACACACACACACACACAGCAACCATTTAAAACAATCTCCAGTCCCCTCATTTCGTCTCTCTCTATCTCACGTCCGCTCGCTCGCCCCCCGGACGTTTTAGCGCCAAAGCAAAAAAGCACCCGCAAATTGCCTGGTCTTGACCCCGCACACACACACACACACACACACACACACACACACACACACACACACACACACACACACACACACACACACACACACACACACACACACACACACACACACACACACACACACACACACACACACACACACACACACACAACTGCCCGGAGTGCCCTGAGGCGCTGGGGTTTTGAATTTACGATTTGGGACTATAATAAAAAAGGCTCAGGTGATGGGGGGTTTGGAGGGGAGGAGGGATTGGTTTTGGGGGTTGGGGTTGGGCGTCCAATTAACCCATTAAAACCGGTAAAGCATCAGCGTTATTTAAGATTCTAAACTATATATATCAGGGGTCTTCAACAGGGGGTCCGGGTCCTCAGAGTTACTACAGGGGGTCCTCCAAATCTTTCAGTGATAGAAGCTTTTTTTCACCTTTTTCTATATTAACCACTTGAACCCCCAGCTTCCATATTCTGAGAACTTTAGCAGAAAATAGCAGAAGAGAGCTTGTAGATCAGCTATTTTTGGCAAAGAGGTTTCATGTAGGGGAAAAAGAGCAGACTAAGTACAGAGTGAAAGATCAAGTTTATTAAGTATTGACGGTTCAAGTGGTGAGATATCTGAAAACACACAATGACATGAATCCAAAATGCACTGATGATTGTGCTGTCAAACAATGAAACTACAGGTATATGGAATCTATGAACAGGTTGTGGGGGTCCCTGCTTCATCTCTCTCTCAACTAGGGGGTCCTTGGCCTGAAAACGTTGAAGACCCTTGAACTATGTATATGGTCTCTGTCCAGTTGAAACCTCACATGTCCCAAACTGTGACTTTTCAGGATTTCAAATTCAAAAGCAGCATAGTAGTGATGCGCGGGTCAGGTTTTTTTCATAACCCGCACGACCCACAGCCCGCACGAAACGTAACCCGCCCGCGCCCGCCCCGCAGAACAATATACAAATCAACGAATCCGCCCGCCCCGCAACCCGCATTTAAAAAAAAGATGGTATATCATCTCCAGAATAGCTCATCTGTATACGGCTCTTCTAAGTACCCAACGTCGCTTTACAGAAAGGTTTACAGTAGCACAATATTGTCATGGGCTAAATAAACAAACGTGTTGTTCAAATTGGGGTTTAGCCTAAAAGACATTCATTCAAAGACGTTCATTCTCTCTGGGGCATCGTCGGGGAAGAATGGCGTTTCAGGTTTTATGTCAATCATATTTATACAGCGCAGACAGCAAAAGACGGACAATATTACATTCTGTTGGTTGTTGATTCACCAGATTGGAGAGATGGGATCATGGGAGCGACTCGAGGTGGGCGCATGGTGATTTTCCGATGGCCTTAAAGTCCGAGTGACTTAAAGTCCGAAAGGCTGTTCAATTTAGTAGCCTATATGAGAGCGGAGACACACAGGAGGAGGAGAGAAAGAGGAGGAGAGGCGGCTGACTTTGGATGCGCAGCATGTGATGTTTAAGATGTTAAACTTGGTCTCACACATCACACATAGGCCTATGAGTGATTACTTTGTTTGATTTGAAAGCATGATGGATAATAAAGACCTGGATGTTACCTCTTATTGTGTGATCCAGGATGGATGCAGTCAATTTGAAGAAATAATAATCCAGCATGGACAATAAGAAAGCACTGGCCTACGTTTTCATTCACTTCTTGGCTGAAAATCTATTCTATATAGCAGCCTATATGTCATTTTATAACCTAGTTTAAACTAAGGGAGGCGGGAGCTGCTCGACTCTTTTCAGACGAGCGCTGACACAATTGAGTGCGAGAGCTTAATTGAAATGACCTACATAATATATGCGCAGTGAACTGGAATTATATAATTAATTATTTGGGAGCAGGTGTGTAAAGATTCTAATCTATAAACATCTCAAATAGCTTTTATACTTTTTTTAATTCTCGAGGCGAGCGTGGTTGGTTCATTCAGTCAAAAAATCCGTCTCACTTGCGAAAGTTGTGTTTCAAATCGTATCCGTTGACTGGCTGGTTATAGTCTATAACTTACCCGACACAAAGTATTTAGCTATAAACGGACTTGTGTGGATGACAGAGACACATACGGTAAGTGAAATCCTGCTGAATTGTTTGTGCATTCTTCTGCTGTGCTCACGTTGTGTCAAATGTTGGCAAAATGCGGTTCGCGGGCCCAACAGGAGCGGAATTCACCCTTTGTCAAGTCCCGCCCATTGTCCTGCCCCTCTCCACACCCATTGGTTGCTTTGACTTGGAGGGACATTCAGTGGGACATTCCATCCACTGCCATGTTAATTCAGTTGCTTCATATTGTTATTCTGTGTGCTCAATTCTAATTTCAAACTTTGTTTCAGTCAATTGGAGCTGCTCAGTGGCAGCATAGTGAATCAGCATGTTTTTAAATGTTTTTATTTCTCCAAAAATTATGTTTTAGCTAATTCAGCATAAAAAAGGCGGAACCAGGGCGGGACAAGGCAGATAGAGCATGCTGGTTGGTCAGTCAGGGACCAACCAGGAGGCTAACAAAGGGTGAATTGGGACGGTCCTCGCACCAAGGAGCGGAGGAGAAACCTCGCTCCTCTCTGGCGCATTTTAAAACATGCTCGCTCGCTCATGCTCGTATTCAAACATTATATTCTTATTCTTATAGGACTACTCTTATTAAGAATAAAAGGCAAATAAGAACAGGTGATTATTCTTATTTATTTTTTGCACATGAGAGTGGTGATAATCCGCCCGCCCGCCGCCCGCCAATATTGAGTCTCAAACCTTGACCCACCCACCCGCACGCGGGCGGGTTGGCGGGCGGGTGGGGGCACCGGGTCGGCCCGCGCATCACTACAGCATAGGGAAGCAGATCTGCGGTGCTCAAAGCGCATAGCTTCGAGACGCCGCGAGGCGTTGTGTGCTTGTAGATCGGCTGTTTTCACTAGTTTAAATAATTTTTTTAAATGATAAATGCAAAACAAACAGTTTTGGACATACAAGGTTTCCACCCGACAACGACGATATAGGCTATAGGCTTTCCAGAAAAATACGTTGAGGCATTCGTGTCGAATCGGCCTCGGATCGTAACGGGTTAACCCTGCAAGACCCGAATTAATTTCTACTGGCCAAATTTTTTTTTTTTAAATCAGATGCTGTTGTAGGAGTCCTAATCACAGGAAAATGTAATGTTAAAACATTAATAATGTTTTTGTAAGGTTTTATGCTCTAATTTGCATTTTGGGGATATTTTTCACAACATTAACATATGCACGTGTTCTAGACATTCTAATGATCACGAGAAAAAATTATGTTTTAGTGAGGAATAGCTTCAGTTAAAAAGTGAGATGTTGTTCGTCCAGACGCTGGAATTTCAACTTCTCTGGGAGGTGTGAATGTCAGCCCCTGTGGGGGGTATTTATATGCAAATATGGTGGCCAATGGCATTGTAATACTAAACAATAAGATTTAATGGTGATGTTAATGTGAAAAAAGAACAGGAAAACTAATTATAACATTTAAAAAAAAAATGATTTAAAAAATGTTGCCAAAAAGCAACGCCGGGCCTTGCAGGGTTAAGCAGGGCACTTGGCTCGTCCCCGGGGAACGAGGAGGAGGTGGGGGGGAGGGACGACGATTACAGCGAATGAGAGTGTTTTTTACGGGCGGCGGCATACGGCCCGGACGGTCCGGGGGCCGTAAAGTGGCGGGACCCTGTGCGGTGCTGGGCGTACGCTGGCAGATTGATAGGGTTGGCAGGGGGGAACACGTGGGCGCCGGCGGGCAGAGGGCCACAACCGGTGAGCCAGAAATATCAGGGCCAGCAGAGGACAGCCAATAAAAGGCCGATAATGGAGCCGGGGATGATAGCTGGAGAGTTCTGGCTTTTTTTCTGGCTTTTTTTTATGAAATATGCTAATTTCGGTGCCAGCTGAGTCGTTTGATGGGGAATGAGCTGTGTGAGTGTGTGTGTGTGTGTGTGTGTGTGTGCGTGCGTGCGCGTGTGCGTGTGCGTGTGCGTGTGTGTGTGTGTGTGCGTGTGCGTGTGCGTGTGCGTGTGTGTGCGTGCGTGTGCATGTGTGTGTGTGTGATGTCACTGATAGCACTGTAGAGGATGGAGACAAGATAATGGATCCTTATCTCTCTCTCTCCCGGTTTTACCTTTCTGTCTGTCTGTCTGTCTGTCACACCCCAATAGTGGAAATGGCCAGGATGAAAAGTCGTTAACTTTGGGAATGAATCGTGTGTGTGTGTGTGTGCGTGCGTGCGTGCGTGCGTGCGTGCGTGCGTGCGTGCGTGCGTGCGTGCGTGCGTGCGTGCGTGCGCGCGCGCGTGTGTGTGTGTGTGTGTGTGTGTGTGTGTGTGTAATCCTATATGAAAGGGGAGGTGAGGTGAGCAGACTTGGCTTCTATTAGCGATAACAGCATCAGAGAGGCTCACAAAACAAAGACCCCGCCCCCCCACCCCCCCCCCCCACCCTGCGGGACAGAGGTTTAGTGAATCCCATCGTAATGGAAAGGACCTCCGACGTGTCCCCCCGTCCCCCCCCCCCTTCATCCCGCCATGTTTCCAGTCCAGAAAACAACCTCCGGAACAACAGAGCAGGGGCGTCACAAGGGGTAGGAAAGTGGGACTGAGTTACTGGGGCCCAAGGTGTAGGGGCCCTAATAACTTTATCTATTGAAAAATAGCAGATATACAAGCTCACAGCGCAGCACCGAGTGCCGCGCTGCGAGCTTGTAGATCTGCTATTTTTGAAAAGTTGTGACAATGTGTGAAAATCTTTGAATATATGTATTTTTTAAGCGAACATTTCTAACTAAAATTTTGCTTCTGGGGGGTCCCTGGAACTAGATCGGGGTCCGTGGCCAAATACATATCATCTTGGGGGTCCTTGACATAGGTTTCTTGCACGCTTTTTCACGATTTTTCAAAAACAGCAGATATACAAGCTCGCAGCGCGGCACTCGGTGCCGCGCTGTGAGCTTGTATATCTGCTGTTTTTCAATAGTTAACATTCATGGGGGGCCCCGCAGTGAATCCTTGTACCCAGGGCCCAGAATTTGGTGTGACGCCCCTGCAACAGAGACAACGGGAGCTTAACCGTGTTTAACCCCCTGCAGCGCCCGTATCGCGGAGAAAGCTTTGATGCAGGAAAAGAGTTTGCTCGACAAGCTCACAACACGCCACCCGCAGCTTGTCGATTGGTTATTTTCCTGCGAAGGTTTCCCCGCGATAATGTAAAACTGAAAAGACGCTGGCATAGAGCCCTGCAACCTATGGGGTTCAACCCGTTGAATAATACCTAAAAAAGGCCTTCTAACGGTTTTCTGAAAAAAAGACTTTTTTCTATCTCAGTACGTGGCGCTCAAACTTTAATGTCAAGGACCCCTAGAATTATATTTATCGTGGAACCCCATCTCAAAATAGGGTATTTTGTTCCAGGGACCCTGAGAAAGGAAAGATTTGAGTTACAAATCTTGGCTTTAAAAAAAGATATATTCAAAGATTTTCAAAAACGTTCAATATATAAAAAGAAAAAAAATAGCAGATCTACAAGCTCGAGTGCCGCACTGTGAGCTTGTATATCTGCTATTTTTAACAGTTAAAGCATAAAAGAATGGTTAAAGCGGTTCAAATCTAAAGCGACACGGGTGCCGTTCCAGTTGGTAATGGATTTTTAAGTGGTTAGAATTGTGATTAAAGCCGCGTACCCGCAGCCTTCTCTTCCCCGGGAGACAGAGTTGTCACCGCCGCGTCGCTTTGTGTGCACGTGAACGTGTTGCCGCGTATGTCTGGCATGTGATTTATCTGTTATATATATATATTATGGCTGGGCAATATATCGAAAATGTATACATATCGACAAAGGCGGCTTGAAATGAGGTATTGGTGTACGTGTCAAATTCATTAACAGACACACTATGCATGCACGTAGCACATGCAAAAACGTGCAAAAAAGTGTGGTTATTTCAATAAAACCATTGTTGGAAAATGGGCATTGAATTTATTTATTCTATGTGTACTGTGCATTATCTGGGTTAGGCAGGCAGTGGACCTAAACATGAAAAACATTAAAACTATATAATGCAATTGTTTTTAATAATATTGTGAGTAATATAGACATCGAGGTATTCAACAATGTTATCGAATATGGAAGGTTTTCCCAATATCGCCCAGCCTTAATATATGTATACCCTATATCAGTGTTCCCCAAATAGTTTTCCCCAAGGTCCGAATTATGTCTAGGGTACCAAGCAGAGGGCCACAACATTGCAGGGGGCGACGGTGGCGTTTCCGCTACTCCAGCAAACAGTTCAGATATCTTCACTGTCGGGCAGAAACTTTGTATCTCCAAGTTTCAAATGTGTACGTTTTTTGGTAAAGCAAAGCCCTGCTTCATCATACAAGATCGTCGCACAAAACTAGTGAAAACAGCAGATCTACAAGCACACAACTTGTGTGCTTGTAGATCGGCTGTTTTCACTAGTTTAGTAAATTTTTTAGATGATACAAATACAAAACGAACGGTTTTAGACATACAAGGTTTCCACCCAACAATGACGATATACTAGTGTTGTTGCTGCTCTTATACTACTACCATTATTACTGGGGTTGGTGGGGGCCAGACAGTAGCCCCCCGCGGGCCGCAAATGGCCCGCGGGCCGCCTATTGGGGAACCCTGCCCTATATGGTAATGCCATATACGTCCTGAGCTGCAATCGGCTCAGTAGGAAATCTATGGACTGAGTAGAGTGGCCATGCACAACGTTGTATAGCCTCAGGGCTACCTGAGGAGTCGATCTTTTTTTAGCACTCAAAGCTAAAAAAAAAAGTCAGATCCCCAGGTCTCTCTCTCCCACGTAGGAAACCAAATACCAACGGCACCACTGATGCAAGAGAGAATCAACTCCTGGCCAGGGGAGAGATAGGATAGGCAGTATCAGTAGGTGTCCTGATAACGCCTCAATAGAGTAGTAAGCTGCACAACTGCATGTGTACAGTACTAGTTATCTATATTAACCAATTACCTAAGTATGCGAATGACTCTCAGATTCTATCTCCATTCCAATCTGGTTTTAGACCCAATTTCTCGAAAGATTTACAAACAATGTATTTTCCTCATTTCAAGACAGTATGCTCACAGGGGCAATATTTATTGATCTCACCAAGGCATTTGATTTAGTCGATCATTACCTTCTTCTCGACAAACTGTATTCCATTTGGTCTCTCGAGACAATCTCTACTTTGGTTTAATTCACATCTCCACCTTAGATGCCAGTGTGTTTCATTTCAGGGTAATTAATCTGAGATCATGGAGAAAGGAGTACCCCCGGGCTCTTCCCTGGGGACTTTGCTGTTCTCCATCTTTATTAACGATTTGCCCATAATTTGTTCTGATTGCCAAATTCAATTATATGCCGATGACACAGTCATCTATTCCTCCAAGCCTGATATCTTACAAATTAAGTGCACACTACAGGCTGACTTCGACTTAGTTCAAAGATGGTTCTACCTTAATAAGCTGCTACTGAATAAGAAGAAGTCCTTTAGTATGCTTTTTTCCACTAGACTTTTACCCATTACAGTTTGCAGATGGCACTCCACCTGAAAAAGTGGTTGAATTCAAATATTTAGGCCTTTGCCCTGACCCTCAATTGTCATTCAAGTCCCATATCACTTCTGTTGTGCAGAAAATACATTTCAGCCTGAGAGTATTGTATCGATCCATCAACTGTTTCTTTCACCCTTCAGGTCAGGAAAAGAATCATTACACAGCTAATATTACCAATCCTAGACTATGCTGACATTATTTATCAAAATTGTCCAATTAATGTCATTTACCACAATCTTTGCAGATTCATCTTGAGGTGTCCCTATAGAACCCATCACTGCGTTATGTATGAGTCACTTAACTCATTTAGTGCCCCTGAAATTAACGGATTATAAAGTCCACGATGCCACCTTCAGGCTGCATTCACTCCCGTTATCTTATTTTGAAGGCCAGAAGTCCACAGCGTAAACACTTCCGGTCTGACGTCATCGCGTCCTGCGCCGGAACCGATCGTTGTTTACGTGGTGTCATGGCGGATCGGCTCGGAGCTTTTCTCCATGTGCTTTATAAGCGAGCATCTGCCTCCATCTTCGCTTCTAAAGTGTAGTTTTGAGATAATGGACATTAAAGATGAGATCCCCCGTCCACCACAATGTTATGGGATGACTATTTTGTGCTCGTGGAGCCGTGATGATGAGAAATCAGCTACGGATTTCGGCTCCGGACCTTCCGCCATTGTACTCGGTAATATATCCGCCGTTACAGTAATATATTACTTTTCACGAGTATACTCGGGATTGGCACTCCGGGTACTCGAGTACTTTTCACGAGTCTTCTCGGGATTGGCACTATATGAGTAACTGGTTATCCCCAATTCCAGAAGACTGTCGTTTGTTTTCAAAGGCATACATTTTAATTATGCACACTTTCTCAAACAATACTTATTTCTATTCAGCTCACCATACAACCTGTCATACTGAGTATACCTAAAAAAATATTTTCATTGTGATAAACGGGAACTTAAAATGTATGCTACGTTGTTTCCGTTGATTCAAGCCGGAACACAATCGATTGATTGACAATTAAAAGAACCGTGCTATGCAAACAGACGCGGCCCACCCATCTGACTCCTTAACACTTTGTAAGCCACGGGGAGCCCTTAATGTTAAAACCGTAGTATATCGCACATCCCAGCAAGGAGTCTCAGCCGCGCCGTACTTTCCCGGACTTTGTCATTAAAACCGGAATAAATGATTTTGATCTGAAAATCGGTGATCGTCTAACCTTCCCTAGTCACCGCTCGTCCATCGGTGGCTCGTGGCTGCTCTGACATGAAACAGAAGTGACTCTCATGGCCTCTCCTTCTTCAGCCTTCCTTCCTCCTACCCACTTCTTGTTTGGACGTTAGCTCTAGCAGAGCTGGAGTGCTAGGTGCTAGGCTATCCAAAGTGGACACATCGACTGTTCAGTCACTCCTGGACTATATGCATGGATCGTTATGTGCGCGGATCGCGCACGGCGAAACGCACGGGGAGATCGATGCTCGGCCAAAACCACCATTCTATCCCAACGGAGATCGAGAAAATCACGGTGAGCTAATGACCTGGGGGGAAAAAAAATAAGAAAAAACAACGGCGCTGTCCAAGAAGGAGGGGCGGCGGGCTCATGTTTATAAACATAATATTATGTCTCAGATCACAATACAATAATAGAAATTTCACGGCTAATCTACCAACCACCATTCTATTTCGGACGGCAAAGGGTTAACATGCCAGTGGAATGGTGAAGTGGTCAGATGTGTGGGCCTGCAGCAAACTCTTTTGAGCTTTTCAAAATAAGGTCCTGATCAAGAGAAGGCCGGGCAACCCGACCCAGCTTCACACCACACAGCCTTTTATTCATTAAAACAAGTCCCAGACCGCAGCTCTAATTGATTGTTTTTGCGCTCTTATGTGCGTGGCCGTTCACCCTGTCGTCTGCTGAACAGGGTTCAAAACCATTTAACTCTGATCTTGCAATGCACTTTGTGAGCCGTTGTGGATAAGAGCGCCTGCAGACTGAATTCTAAAGTGGGTTGTTTGTGCGCGTGCGTGCGCGTGCATGTGTGTGTGTGTGTGTGTGTGTGGTTGTGTGTGTGGTTGTGTGTGTGGTTGTGTTTGTGTTGCGTGCGGGACAAGCGTGCACATAAGTGTATACCGAGGCTACACAGTTCAATGCTCACACATCTGTAGTTTGTGTGGGTGTGCGTGCATGTGTGCGTGCGTGCGTGTGCGTGTTTTGGTCTCTGGAGGCGCAATAGAGTTTTCCCCTTCTCAATTATGTTGTTGCAACTGGGAGAACATACTTCTCTCTTCTCTCTCTCTCTCTCTCTCTCTCTCTCTCTCTCTCTCTCTCTCTCTCTCTCTCTCTCTCTCTCTCTCTCTCTCTCTTGGCATCCGTCCTAAGCCTGTTTATTTCCCCCCATCTTGTCTCTGTCCTCCAGAAAGATCTCCGTGTCCCCTAGAAAGATGCTCCGTCTCTCCTCTCTCCCCTTGTCTACCTCTCCTCCTCCTCTCTTACGTCCTCCTCCATCTCTGCCTCTCCTCACCCTTTCTCACTCTCTCTATTTATCTCAAATCCTCTCTCTCTCTCTCTCTCTCTCTCTCTCTCTCTCTCTCTCTCTCTCTCTCTCTCTCTCTCTCTCTCTCTCTCTCTCTCTCTCTCTCTCTCTCTCTCTCTCTCTCTCTCTCTCTCTCTCTCTCTCTCTGGAGTTGTACCCCCTGTGAAGTAATGTTATGTGTAACCACAAATTATGGAAACAAGCCTGTAGGGCTTTTTTGGGGGGGTTTAGCACCATTGTATAATCGTACCACTGTACTACATGTACAGTGTGCTGTACAGTGTGCAGAGTGCTTTATTCCCCCCTTAAGTCAGGATATAACGTTTCCCATTGTAAACCGTAGCGTGCGGTCTGTGGCACCCGGCAAAAACTCAAATTCCCATAATCCTTCGGGAGATGTAGTCACCTGGAAATGGAAACCTCAGTTTACTGGCACTGCAATGGATTGCTGTGAAGGAACATGGATTTATCTTGTATTCTATCTCCAGATCGCGTTCTTGATTAGCACAACCTGTGCCAAACTCATTCAGGAACGAGTTAAGGGCACAGGGGGGGGGGGTTGCTGTGCCAACTCTTTCTTACCTCGTCCACAGACAAGGTAAGGTTACCATGGTTACCAGGTAAACAAACGCTTGCTGCGGGTGCTGGTGAAAGACGCTGGTGCATACGTCATGATGCAACGCATACGGAAGCAAAACGGAGCGTCCATGCTGCAAATGACGCCAAAAAGGCAGAAGGCCGGTCTTTTTCAATGTTTCTCTTCTGGTTGAAAGAAAATACGAACGCATCACCGGTCCGGAAGTAATGGGATTACATTTGGACTAGTGGTACATACAAGGAGCCTCTGGAATAAGGTAAAAACACTGAACAACTCTGTCACTGAATTAATTAATTATATACCTAAAAACAAAAGTGTTAATAAAGTGTGCCATCAATCAAGCAATTCCGCAGCCAATCACCTTGTTGTTTGACAGCAGGTTCATGTGCATTACCCGAGCATTAAGCCTTATTCACATTCCCTCTGTGCAACGGCGCCGCTTTGCCAGAAAGTCCTGACGTGACACGCTGTTAGCTTGTGGATCTGCTCCTGTTGGCAAGCACCCTACACCCTTCTGCCGTCAGGGTATAAATTAAGCCTCACACTTTGTGCGTCTCCCTGGATAACAGAGTCTGATAAATGCCTAATTTATAAATGGACTTGAGATGACGGAGCTGGGTCCAGTGGCAGATTCAGAGTTATAGGAGAGAGGGAGACACTATTGTCTAGTATGGTGCCACAGCTTTGGTGACACACACTTGGCCCATTTGTCAAACCGACCGGCTAGGGGTGCATTTTGCTAAGAGATACGTTATATAGTTTCATTTATTTGTCAATTAATTTTCTACATTGTTGACTTTAATTGCGGGCTCGCTGAAAGCGAGAACACTATGTTATCTTCATTATTTATCTATCAGTCAAGTTCTCCTCAAAAAATGACGTAATCTATCAGTCAAATTCTCCTTAAAAAGTGACGTAATCCATCAGTCAAGTTCTTCTAAAAAATGACATAACCTATTACGTCAATTTAGTCAAGTTCTCCTCGACAGTACAAAGGCAGGGCCCTTAGCCAATGAGGTGCAGGCAGCCAAAGGGTAAATCGTTGTGCCCATACATGGTGTTACATGCGAGCCCACACTGTTTCGTAGGAACAGTATTTCTAGTTAAAAATTTAACTTTTCCCAAATATGACTGACATCATAGATATCTGACCACATGATCATAGACCACATGACACTGACACAGTATCCATAAATGGCATTCCAAGATATGGGCTTATATTGATGACACAGAGATCTCCATATATGGCCATTATTTATTAGTGAATACATTTTCCGCATTGACTTCAATGGGGGAAATTCAAATGGTAAGAAGGAATTAAAGTGTCATGGCAACACACTTGCAACTTCCAATTGCATCTTTCTAGTTATTATCAGGGGTTTAAAGTAACTAACCAACTTAATTTCACTCAAGTACAATTTTAGGTAGCTTATACTCACTTGAATATTTCCCCAGTTGATGTTCATAGTTGTTTTCTCCAGTACAAGTATGTGACTGTTTAGTTACTTAATACAAAACATACATTAACAATTCAATGATTTTGCAACCAGAGAGAGTCTAGAGTTTGGGCCGCTATGCGGCCCTCGCATGAATGTCGCACTGCTGATCTGAGTAATATGGCCAATTGGCCATATATGGAGATCTCTGTCAGTCCTTGTCCCTTTTATGCCCATATATGGATATCCCTAATATCATCTGTATATGCCCATATGGTCATGCTGATATTCCCATATATGGAGTTATCTGTAATGTGCCTTATATGCCAATATATATAGATATTAGGGGTGCAACATATTGAACCGAATATCGAATACCGAACCGAATGACCCTGTACCGAACCGAATGACCCTGTACGGAACAATACAATACAATACCACTCCACATCCACATTCCCCTGGAACCCCCTCAAGGACCCCTAGGGGTCCGCAGAGCCCACTTAAAGAACCACTACCGTAGAGGTCGGGTACCGTATTGTTCAAAATTAAAACAAAAAAATACGTAGTTATAAACATACATTTATAAATCAAGGACATTGCAGTTTATTTTTTGTATCGAAAAGTTCCTGCCCCCTTTGTGCTCATAAATGGAGCCGACTGATTTGTTTGCTGATGTCATGACGACACATTGGTTAGACAACACACTCATGGTGACATGAGCGTGACGACTTGGTCCGCTCACCCTCCAGCCGGTCGGTTCTCCCTTAAGCCAATTTTAATATAGGATACGGCATGTTAATCTAGCCAGAGGCATATAATAGTGATTCACATACGATTGTAATAATCACTATATATATAGTAAAGTAATGAAGACATTGATAATGCATCACCAATTACAAGATAATACTATGATTGTGAAACAGACCATTCTGCATAATGAGCATGTAAGTATATTGTATATGCCGGTGCTTTTATATATTATTCAAGTACATTTATTCATGCAGGATTAAAGCATTTCTATGTATTCTTTTTGTTTTTGCTTGTAGATCTGCTATTTCCAAAGATGTTGTACTTTTACTTTTGGTGCAAGTATAGTTTGATGCCAATTCTGTAATTTTGGAGTTGTACTTGTAACAGAGTATTTTTGCACTATTGATAGTTTTACATAAATTAGACCCTAGTCAAAAAACCTTGATTATATGCAGACTAAAATCATTGAATATGTGGGCAAAAATCCTTGATTTTGCGATGAAATATGCGCGCGTTTATGTGATTTTATGCGGTAAAATATGCGGTTAGTTCTGAAATATGTGGGCGGAAATATGCGATTATGCTGCCTTTTTGAAAATATGTGACTACCGCATAATCTGCAGCATTTGGCTAATTATGTGGGAAATCGCATAATCACATTTTTATGGAGGGTCAAGTAAAACATGTGTGTACTTTTTCCACCACTCCACCACCATTTACCATTTTGTAATTGAGGTCAGGAAATATGAAAAAAGCCACAAAAAATACATTTTTATTATTAAGTCATAAGACCTGGTACTAAATATTATTGTCCAATGAATACAATGCAGACAACCACTCGCTCACACTCCCCATGAAAATTACATAAGAATCAACAGAGAAAAGTTTGGTACACCCTTTAACCAGGTTTTTACAGCTTTTGTCCTGTCTAATAGCCATGGGACGATAATCGTCATTATTGTTTATCGCGATTAAAAAGGCTCACGTCAATCATATCACCTGAGATTTTAATTCATAGTAAAATTGTACTTCGTCATACACTGGAATTGAGTTTGGCTCTGTACTTTGACTGCTTTTTCCCCCCGTCTACACCGAATCTCTTTTTCGTTTACCGCGGTAATATTGTATAATAGTTTCCATTCAATCTGTTTATACGTATATCCTCAACACTCCTTGCAAGACCACCTGTTGAACACCGGCAACGTCCTATTTAGGGTTAGCGAAAAGGCAAAAGAATGGTAAAAATGAAAACTATACTAACATAAACAAGTGTGTGCGTGCGTGTGTGCATGTCTCTGTCTGAGAGTGTGCGTGCATAGGCGTATATTGTATGCGTGTGCGCATACATGCTTCTTCCGCAGGCAAAACATGGCACAACGCGATAATACCATACAACAAACAACGATGACAACAAAGTATCAAATCCACGGCCCGGGGAAACAAACACACAAACAACAGGCAACCTTTTTGAACGCGTATTACAGCATACAGGAGAGCGTATAAAGCAAGTCAGCTCCCTCGACAAAGAAACAACAACAACAATCCTTTTCTCGCCGAAAGCCTCAATTTATTCCTCAACCTGTCTGTTTATGCAAAGTCAATAGACTGGGACCTTCAATTCAGCATATCACCCAAAGTGCATTGACTCGCAGTTCATGCGCATTTGTCAACGGGCACCAGACGGGCCCCCGGAGGGGATGTGGGTTTGATTGAGCGCAGTCGCGGCCGATGTAGAAGTTTCCCCTTGATGAATTTGGCCTGCGTTTTAAATGCCCTATACACACACACGCACACGCACACGCACACGCACACACACACAGTGTGCCTCCCTTCAATGTCAGCCCACTGCGGCCAAAACGAGTCTATTATAAAACACACATTCTGCCATCTAGTTACCGAGGCCGGTCCTTTTCACTTATGACGCCTCAGACTGCTGGATGGAGGAAAAAAAAAGAAAACGCTTGGCATTTCCGATCAATTCCTCTTTAGGTAGAGCGGTGCGGAAGTGTCACAATAGCCCGGTAATTGCGGTCGAAAGAGAGGCGCCAGGCGCCCCATGCATGCGTGCAACAATGCCTTCCATGAGCGCTCGTTCCGATGTAATGGCTGAATGGATCGGTAACACCTAAGGCTCCATCGCCTCTTTTTTCTTTTTGTTACTTCTTCTGTTCTTCTACGTTGTGCCCGCGATTGACGGGCCTTTATTTTGACGTGGTTTCACACAATCAGTCCTTGGACACTGCCGAGTCTCGACACGGGGAAGAAAAGATGAGGGGGGGGGGGGGGGGCGGACGACGACTCCATGTTGGGGCGAAGGGTTGTTTTTATGGATCGGCCGACTTTCCGAGGGACGGAAATCAATCGGGGGGCCGAGGTTGTGACAAGTGACATGAAACCCTGCCGAGCCAACAGCATGCCATGGGGAGAGAGAGGGGAGTACACACACACACACACACACACACACACACACACACACACACACACACACACACACACACACACACACACACACACACACACACACACACACACACACACACACACACACACACACACACACACACACACACATCGTTGATGTGGAAACCTCAAATGTCCAAAACTGTTGCTTTTCAGGAGTCAAAGTCAAAAACAGCAAAAACTAGACATCTACAAGCTCACAAAGCTCACACCGTTGCACATTGTGAGCTTGTAGATGAGCTACGTTCACTAATTCTGCGTGCCACTGTAGTATAATAGGTCATTAGTTTGCGGAAACAATTTAAAATAAAAACATAAAACTGTTGAAGTACGAACATACAAGGTTTCTGCCCGACGGCGACGGCATGGACCTGGACGAGAGGGGTCTCATTAAAGCCGCCCAGCTGCGGCCCCTCCGTGCTATGGCTCCACTGTCATATACCTGTTAGGGTTACGGTGGCAGTGGCTCAGGGGTAGAGAAACCGTCAATAGTACACTTTTTTTTGTTTTGTTTCGCCGCATCACAGTCTGGAGAGCCTCGTATCTCCAGAGCCATGGCATTGGTCCAACATCTCATTGTTCCTACATCCCATTAGTCAGAATCTGGTGATGTTAACCTGGTGAAAAATACTATGCCTAAACCTAAACCTAACCCTAACCTCAGTAAAACTATGCCTAAACCTAACCCAAACCTCAGTAAAACTATGCCTAAACCTAACCCTAACCCTAACCTCAGTAAAACTATGCCTAAACCCAACCCTAAAACCTAACCATAACTAAATTCGGACTAATGAGATGTAGGACTAATGAGATTTTGGACTTATGCCCACACGGAAAGGAAATATATGCACATATATGATATTATATGTGACATATATGAAACATATATGTTGCATATATGCCATATTCATGGTAATATATGTTCATATATGTGGATATATAGGAACATATATGTGTCATATATGGCTTATATATATCAACATATATGCCATAGTCATGCTCATATATTTGCATATATGTCATACATAATGTCTCATATATAGCTCATATATGTCTGACCTTATGCATATATGTCATATATAATGCCTCATAAATAGCTCATATATGTCTGACTTTTTGCATATATGCCATACATAATGCCTACATCTCACTTTTATTTGCAAAATAATGTGCATATAAGTTTTATATAACACAATTTATCATAGTACCCTAACCCTAATGCAGGTCACCCCGGTTGCTGGGGGGCCGAGTTATGGCCTTTTTAGCGTGCTGCAGTGGAGGGGGTGCTCCACTAGGGGGTGCAATCACTTTTGGATCTGTTCTGGAGCAGCCGGAGTCGGTGGCCCCCCGGGAATTCCCCATGAGCAGCCCTGTTGGGGTGGTCATTTGGTAATTTTTGCACTTTTTGGCAGCTGGAACAGGGGGTCCCTGGAGCTCCGGGGGTCCTGGGAGGGGTGGAGGTTGTGGTTTGCCAGGCAAGGACTGTGTGTGCAAAGTTTGGCATGGGGCAACGGTGGCAGAGATATGAGTTGGGGAAAAGTGTGACGTGACGGACAGCCAGCATTTTCACGCGACGGGACCAACTACATCGGACTCAATGTCAAAAATCAAGTCAGAATAAGTGTATTTTATCTGAAAAAATATATAATTGATGCTGTGTGTTTTTTAACACTTTGACCGCCACGGAGGTCATATGACGTCGCGTTTTTCCCCCCCCCGCGCTGCCACCGGCGTCATATGACGCCGGAATGTCTTTTTTTTAATTAACACAAGATTAGGAGCATATGTATCACTGACGCTTGGATTCAGCCGTCCTGGGCCCTGGAATGACTAAAATCACCATGGTTACCATTGTGTGGCCAATCAGCTTGTGTTACCTTGTGTTACCATGGTGATTTGGTACATGACCGTCCTCCCCAGGCCTGGGATTGCTGGATGGACGGCATTCACGGAAGGAGCAGCATGTGTTTGGGGGGGGGTTTAGTTTAGTGCTTTACTATACTACTGAGGACTACTTCTACAGCCGTATGTGATCTGAAAAGTTTTACTGGATCGTCATGGTTCATCGACCAGGCCACCAGGGACCACCGAGCCGCGGCGTCGCAGCGAAAAGAACTGCTATATAAAGTAAGTGGTTGTTGCTAGATTGATTGATTGATACAGTGGTGTATTGCCGTGTTTGGGGGGTCGCGACGTCGCTCCGAGAGCAAGCATGAGATGAGAGATGATTATGCTCATTATTATGCTCATCGGTGGTCCGCGCGCGGACCACCGATCGAGCAGGGCGTTTAGCTCAGCGGCGTCAGTTCAGAAAAAGCTAAGTTATGGCAACTTGACTGGTGTCTTTCACGCGCGCGAGGCTCGCGTGCAAGACACCAGTCATGTTACATACCTTTACAACAGGCACGATTACAGTACATTTTATTATATTCCCCCTGTAGCCAAGGTATGGCAGCTGCCATAGCTTGCCATACCCAATTGACGCCTCTTTAGCTTAGCTTGGTGAGAAAGGAGGACAGATGCTCCATTTAGTGCAAAACAAACACATCCCAGCAAAACAACCACTATAAGTCACTCGCAAACGTCGCAGTCTGACCAATCCAGCGAGATGGAGATCGAAAAAGAATCCCAGTGGTAATCCTCATTGTATTTTTATAGTTTTATCGTGTTTTATTCTAAAAGTAACCTGGTGCCAACGTTGTTTGCTAAGCCTGCTCAGATTTCCTCTCTCTCTTCCTCTCTCTCTTCCTCTCTCTCTCTCTCTCTCTCTCTCTCTGCCATGATACAAGAGAGAAAGTTGGGGAGAGAGAGATTGATTGATTGATTGATTGATTGAAGACTTTATTAGAAGTTTGCATAGGAAAAGGTACAGTTTCATGACAGTACAGTTCACTGGTACAAGGTCTACTAAAAGGAGATCATGAGATCCATGAAAAGACTAGGCTTATTTCCATAGTAAACCATTGCAGTATCTCATATAACATTGAATGACAGACGGATAGAACACAGTACTATGCAGTAGATATAGTCAGGAAAAAAGGGGGAAATAAAAAACAGTATAAAAACATACAGTAGGTAAATACAAAGAAGGGATTGATTGATTGATTGATTGAAGACTTTATTAGAAGTTTGCATAGGAAAAGGTACAGTTTCATGACGGTACAGTTCACTGGTACAAGGTCTACTAAAAGGAGAGCCATGAAAATACTAAGCTCATAGTGCCTTGCTGGGCTATGAGCTTGTAGATCGGCTATTAGGCATCATATGTAAATGGAAGATCTACAAGCTCATAGCGCGGTGCCGGGCTATGAGCTTGTAGATCTGCTATTTTGGAAATATATGTACCTGTGTATATAAAATGTATAGCAAATAATTATATATACCTTATGGTAATTATGTTTTTTTTTTTCATAATTACTCTTACTTGCAGTTGCCTGGTCTGGATTCTAACATGGTGAAGTTTGTCGCAGTTGGCTTGACTTTGTCAATACAAACATTTCCATATGAATGTACATCAATTTTTATTTAATTTTATGTATTATGACTTTGAATTGCTCAGGGTAGTTTGACCGTTTTAGTTTGACGTGACTAAAATGATGATTGCAATGGAACACATCTACAACTATACTGAAGTGAAACAGCAATGTAAAGTTTTTTTTTAATCTTTATCAGAGTTTTTATCTTTATTTTTGAGATGTCTGATGTCTAACTGAAGGCTTGAATAAAAAAATCCCAGGTCAAAACACAGTGGATTCTACTCTGTCTCTCCTTCATCCTGGGAAGATGAAAAAAGAGCCTCTGTCAGTCTCCTGGCTTCTTCCACTTTCCTGCCTTATAACTAGACCACGGTACAACTTTTTTTTAACTTTTTTACAGCATTATGGCCGGTACCCTGTTCTTCATTTAGAGGTACTGTGTGTTCTTGTACCATTTACCAATTTGTTTCTAGGGCTTCTGAAAGTTTTTTTCCTTTGACCTCAATTATCTCAGAAAGTAAATTTCTGATGCTCCTTTTTCATCTGTACAGCTTTCGCTCTCCCTCAGGTTTCTCCACAGCAGAACACCACAGCAGGACGAAATTTTTATGGTGAAAGCTAAGGTTCCGACTCTATATTCTCTGAAATTTTTGTCAATTTTCGTACATCCTACCATTTTCAATTTATTCCGTCAAAAATGAATGGCCGTCTATGGTGGCAAGGGTTATACCCTTAAAACCCTTAACATTGTGGCAGTCAAAGTGTTAATATAAAACTAATATAACATTCCTATGTAAAATAACATCCGGATTTATTAATATTATAGGCTATTAATTATATTATTACAATTATTTATAGTATGTATTATAATTATAATAGTTGTAATAATTATTGTTATTATCATTATCAATCAATGTATTATCTAATATAATCTTTGCATAAGTGTTGTTCATCACATGAGAAACAATGCATTGTTGCATCAGCAGTTACAGGGTTAAGTTCCCAAACTTGGTTAGACCAGTGACATCACACAGTGCTTTGATGTGCCTGCAGAGTGAAACTGGATTGAACCGGTTTGTTTGAATTGCTTTCAGTGACTCACTGCCACTGCCAGTGAGTGTGCAGGCAGAAGGCTCTCTCATGGACTAAATTGATATCTCCTTTTGGTAGGTGAAATTTAAACAATACTTAACCACTGGATAATGTATGTTAAGAATGTTGTCTGTGGTGTTTTTGTCTGTGGTGTTTCCTGAAGGGCCCATGCTAACCAGTAGACAAATACAAAGCTAATGCTAACTGATGCTAAAGTTATTACAGTACATCCTAAAGGAACTGAATGTTCCAACTGTGTTGAATAGCTTATACTATGCCCTTTTGATAGAAGTGGCAGTTTTTTTGTTTTGTGTTATCATAGGTGCTTTGCTGTGTACTGTAGTATGTGTGGCTATAAGCTAACATTAGTTAGCAATTGTTCCATGTTAGCAGCATGTGTTGTTTGCAGCTAGCTAGCTAATGTCAATTTGCTAGTTGTTCAATGGTAGCAGAGAGTGTACAAATGGAACCAAACAACCCCTAACAGGTTAATTTGGTTCCATTTGTACACTGTTAGAGTTAAGGGGAGACCTTGACATTTTAATCTGTTGTTGACTGTTAGCCCCCAAAATAATCACATTTGAACTGCATGGGGACCTCCCAAAATATTCACATTTTAACTGGGGACCCTCCACCCACCAAGTACTTGGACTGCAGTGAGCTTGTAGATCTGCTATTTTCACATTGGTTGCCTCTTTCTTATATCAGCTGACAATTTGGCCAATGTTTGACCAGTTTGTATTTAGTGTTGTTTACTTTTGATGTTAGATCTTATAGTGGAGCTGATGTTAACACCACTGACACCAGCCAGACAAAATGACACACATCTGACACTCAAAGGAGGCATGTGCTTGATCCATCATCATTTGTCAGATCATTTAATTTAATTTCTGGAATCAAATTGGTTTAATTAATTGATAACGTGTGTGTGTGTGTGTGTGTGTGTGTGTGTGTGTGTGTGTGTGTGTGTGTGTGTGTGTGTGTGTGTGTGTGTGTGTGTGTGTGCGTGTGCACACTGTAGGAAGAGTCCTTCAAGGCGTGTTAAAGAGGACTACGCAAATCACTGCCTTGTTTCCATACCTGGCCGATCCCTAGGGCACTTTGACAAGAGTGAGATTTCAACAAAATTTCAACAAATTTTCTATATGCTGACCCCAACAAGTTGATCGCCACAGATGTCAGACCTGTTGACCTTGATTTTAGCAATTCTCCAGACAAGGGCATGTGTTTAGTTTTTTAAGGAGAAAAAATAAAACACGTTCTTGTTTTTTAGGAGCAGTATTACAATCCAGTAGATGGGAGTGGGTTTCTTGCATGGAGAGTGAAAACACTTCAAAACAAAGCCTCAGAGGGACAAAAGAAGAGAAGAAACACTCAGCCACTGACAGGTATGTGATTTTGATTATAGTTAGAATTTCACATGTTAAATAATGTTTTAATGTGCATAGGCCTATAGTGCATTTTTGCTACTGTGGTGGGCATCGCAAGGGGGTCCAGTAAAAAGACAAGTGGCCCTCTGGTGTAAGGGGTAAAAACTGTCTTAACGTTTTTGAGAAACTAAACCCAACATCACATTGTAGCAAATCGCGTGGGTGCCTACTAGGCCACTTGTTCCCAAGCAATGGGTCGGGATCCATATGTGGGTCGCAGACACATTTTTTAAGGTCCCTTATATTTGTATAAAAAAGTAGTTAGTGAAAATGGCCTAAACTAGTGAAAACAGCAGATCTACAAGCTCACAATGCGTCGCACCGCATTGTGAGCTTGTAGATCTGCTGTTTTCACTAGCTTGGGTCCTGGGCATAATTTCTCTTGAGCTAATAGTTTGGGAACCACTGCTCCAAGCCATGGCCCATTGGTCAGAACTAGTCCCAAGTCCCAACATACCTTTCTCCTAACCCCTACAAGTACATACCTTTCTCCTAACCCCAACAAGTTGATCGTCACAGATATCAGACCTGTTGACCTTGATTTTAGCAATTCTCCAGACAAGGGCATGTGTTTAGTTTTTTAAGGAGAAAAAATAAAACACGTTCTTGTTTTTTAGGAGCAGTATTACAATCCAGTAGATGGGAGTGGGTTTCTTCAGCTAACGACAGAAACCCAGTGTCTTGAGGGCATCGCACTGATGATGGTCAAGGAGAAGATGAAACAGACCTT
Source organism: Nannobrachium achirus (assembly GCF_963921795.1). NCBI lineage: Eukaryota > Metazoa > Chordata > Actinopteri > Myctophiformes > Myctophidae > Nannobrachium > Nannobrachium achirus. The sequence goes on from NC_137826.1 coordinate 51,265,217, forward strand.
CACCCATTGCCAAACAATGGTTCATGACCCAGTGAAGTCCTCTGAAATATTCACCACCTTTACAAGATTTCTTGACATTGCAGGAATGGTATGTCGCTCTTTAACTGTCTTGCCTTAAAGTCAAACTGAAATGAAAAATGACTTTAAACAGATCACATCCCTGGTCATAGGGTGAACCCATTAAAATGTATGCCATGTTGTCTGTATTCCATCCTGTCTGCAGATACAGGATTTCAGTCTGATGTTTGGTGATGACATCGCTGCAGAAGTGGCCTACTTACTCACTACATGCAGTAAGTCCTTGAACAAAGCTGTGGACTCGCCCAGACAGGCGACCATGTAGATCTGCTTCATAATGCTGAATCCACAACAGAAGAACTGGAAAATGGTACGCTGGAATTAAAGGAATAATACTAATGGAAGAGGGGATGGTTTTGAAACCAAAATGTAAACAGATTTTAGTAAAAATGTCTTTGTTTCCCCCCCACCCTTGTATTTTCAGGATGGGACAGTGAGATGTCCTCCATCTTGCCTTATCCACCACATGCCACCCTCACCTCAAGGCCGCAACGAGACCAGGAAAGCTCTCAGCCCGACAAGCCATTGACCACCTTTTGAAGTTTATCTAGGTAAGGTTACAGTTCAATTAAAGTTTTTAACTCATTTAATGCCACCCTTTCACCACTAGAGGGGGCCAAGTGTGCCACAGACAATCCCATAGAGATATGCTGGTATATGCAGAAGCCCTGCAGCCATGACTTGCCTAAACACTTTCCTTTGTGCATGTACAGGAAGAGGATGAAGTTAGCTTGAAGTTAGCTATTGGCTACCAAGCATTTTAAAAGCCTTATTTTCGTCAACTTAGCCATGATTAAACCTTGCACACCTCATGCATGGGAAAAAAACAGAGAAGAATGAGCTCTAAAAAATCCAATGCAATCCTGGATTGCATTGTTGTGGGTTTGTGCAGTTTGTTCACAGCTTTCAAACAAAAAAATCCGATTGGAAATCCGTTCAGGCATTCTTGAGATAATAGCCATTATGTTTTACACTGTTGTGAGCTTGGAGGTCTGCTACCTGAGTTGTATGGGGGTTGTATGGGGGTTAAACATGCAAAATCGCGATTGAAATCATGTTCACTAGTTTTGATGGGGTCCAAAAAAAAATTTTCAAAAAAAAATTTTTTTTTTTTTTTTTTTTTTTTTGAATCACGTGTATATACGTGATTGGCACTGTGGGATGCGCTAATATATCACGTGTATACGCGTGATTGGCACAGAATGAGTTAAGATGGCTCACTGTACTGTCCCTAATATTCACCCTTAAAACTATACTTTTCTGAAATTATGCGATGACCATGCTCATCTGTAATCAGCGACTGATATGTGTCTGCTTCTAAATCTAAATACTGAATGAAGAAATTCAAAAACTGTCCTGGGTGTTCCCAAAAGCCTGATTAGATGCTAAAATGACAAAAAGTAATTTTGAAATTGGAATATCTCTTTAAGTTACTCTAGACCCCCGGGTGTGTTGTTATAAATATCCCCTACCCTGGCTGGGTCACCCACCATTCACAAAAAATGAAGCATAGTGTTGCAGTTGTCAATTATGTCAGCTCATTTCTTTGTCTCACTTGAAACTTTACATTTTCTGTTTACTGGAGAGATGGGGAGAGAAGGTTGCCGTTGAACATGACAATCCCTGCTACTGAGAAAATAAATATTCCATAGCAATGGCATAGCAATGACGGTTATCAGAATATAGCGCTATTTAACACTTATTTGTACTCAACCTTTGAATATGTTGGGATTGTCATAATATTTGTTCCTCTTCATTCCAGGCATTGAACACCTGCAAGCTCTACAGGGACTTGTTGAGATGGTTGGGGACATGGAGATGGCAGATCCAATGTGAAAAGTTTAGGTGTTGGCCATTGAGGTGCAAGAGCTATATCCAGGTATGTATAAATGTATAATGGATTTTACATTTTTGATGGTACGATTATAGTCCAGGTAAAAATTTGGGAGGTAGACGAACATGTTCAATATACATTTCACACTACAGTGAGAAGATTAACTATCTTAACTATATCCCATACTACGCTTTGTGATCTGTTAGAGCTAGAAAGTTAAGTTTCCTTTAGGCCTGCTTTACACTGGCAGTCAAATCCAGCCTAAATCAGATCTGAGTCACATTCAGATTGGAATCCGATTGGCTTAAATGGTCACATGGAACCAATCAGATTCCAACCCGAATGTGACACAGATCTGATTCAGGCTGGGTTTGGCTGCCAGTGTAAACCAGGCCTAATTAGATCACACAATGGTCTGTTTCCATGGTCCACTTGAAGAGCAGAAACTTTGTGAAATGTGTTAATCATGGAATCTTTGTTCACTGGCTGTGGACTCTGTGTTCTCGTTGGAACAGGTAGCCATTCACCACAGTGCTAAGAAGGACTGCAGTCGCCTGTTCCACCAGCTGTTTGACAAATTCTTCACGACTGAAGAACTGGAAGGATGCAGTTGTCACAGGGAGGCATGGTGTTGTTCCAGAGCTCGAGGGCAAACATATGCTGGACCCCACCAAAGTGGAAAAGATTCAAAGTAAGTTTATCTTACACTTACACGTTTTGTAAAGTATATTCAGATATACAGTATGATGTCACCATTGCATTGGTTATATGTGGTAAATAATGTGTCTGACACATTGTGCAGTAGTTAGTAAAGAAATGCTGCCCAGCTTCAACATGATGTTGCAGTGGTGAGAGTCTCTCCCAGTCTAGTCAAATACTTTTTAATGTAATATTGTAACATCCCCCACTGACTGAGCAAAGGACCGAACATGGGGAAAACTAGCCCCATATAGAACCTCACTCTCCGCTGCATACCGTTGTGCTCCTCGAGATGAGGTCCTAAGCGGATATCCCTGGGCTGCTGTAGAATGCCTCCACGCCGAGGTAGAGGTTCTATCCAAAAAGTAAAGGTAGTTCCATGCTCCCAGAGTATGATTTTCCATCCCGCGGTGCATAACAGTATGCAGCAGAGGTTCTATATGGGCTAGGGGAAAACATGTTTAATGTGCTATTATAGCTAATTTCATCTTCTCTGTCTCCAATCTTACGGTATAGCACCGGAGCTGGATGGAAGGCAGTATCGGTGGAAACATCAAGACTGGTTGGACAACGCTGAGGTGATTCACAGCAAGGGGAAGAGCAGGCTGTTCTTCCTGAGAAGACTGCGATCGTTTTGCCACCAAACAGTTTTTTTTTTATTAATGTGGAATAACGTGCTGGGGAGGAACAACTGAGCAAGTGACACCTTCAACTCAACAGACTGGTGAGGAAGGCGGGCTCCGTTGTTGGGTTCTCCTTGTAGGGGGTGGAGGATTAATTGGCCAGGATGCAAATGGCTAGGACGCTGGATATCCTCCCACCCCCTCCACCTTCCTTGGATAGACAGAGGATCCGATAGATTCATCTACCCAGGACGGAGATGTGAGAGACGGGAAAGTCCTTTGTGAATGTTATACAATGAGAGACACAGCGGTCGTTTGGACAACTGTAACTTAACTGGAATAATTGTTACTGACTGTTCCTGTGCGGCTTTGCTGGGAGTCCAGCCCATGTCACTTGTACTTTTTTGCACTGACCAATGGACATTTTGCATTCTCTGTAAGTATGTGCCTGTATGTTAATTACTGCCCACACACACACACACACACACACACACACACACACACACACACACACACAATGTGTGGCCATTAATGTGCCAGGCTACAGCAGTCGATATGTCGTCAGTTCAGTTTTCAAATGGAACATACAGTATCAGTGTCAGTTGAGTTCTGCTTGTATGTGAATAAATGCTAATAATGACTTCAAGATTGTGTGTTTTATTTTGTATTCCTGTAGGTATATATAGAGAGTATGGTATGTGTATCATTTAACACATATATGTACATATATGTGGTGCATATATGTGCATATATTCTACATATATATGTGTACATACCAGTCAAAGGTTTGGACACAGCTTCTCAAACGCACATTGAATAGAAGCTGTGTCCAAACCTTTGACTGGTAGGCTATGTGCATATATCTTGCGACCATATATAAACATGTGTGCATATATACATATATGTACATATATGTTTATATGCACACATATATGACATATATGACATATAGGCGGCCATTTTTTTATATGTGGCATATATGTTAGACATATATGCATGCATATATTAAAAACATATATGTTCATATATTTTTCTTCCGTGTGGGTGGGCAGTCCCCGTATCTCCAAGGGGAGGTGGGACATAGAAAGCGAGTGGAATCCAACCGTGGTTTCTCATTGGTCTGTGCTGCGGGGACGGACAAATACACCAGTGTGTATTTGGCTGGCTGATGACGTAGCTACCGTAACCCTACTCTGATTCGTTGGAACAACATCCAATCAGCAACGACGTCAGCTACGTCACAACTGACGTTCGGAAATATGAGTCAACTGAATCATTTCCAGACTGTGATGCTGAGAGACAAAACTAATCGTTGAATGGAGCGAACAGGCTTGCACCCAGGCTACAATATGTAAAGCGCCTTGGATAAAAGCGCCATATAAATGCACCATGTACCATTTAATTAAGTAAATGTGTCATGTACAAGTCTAGAATTCAAAATGTACTTGGGGAAAAGTACAAAAGTGTTGAATCAAAATGTACATAAAGTAAAAAAGAACAGAAATGTTTGAAAATATTTCTGAAATACTACTTAGTTACTTTACACCAGTGGTTCTCAACCTGTGGGTCAGGACCCCAGAGGGGTCCCCAAATTATTTTGGGGGGGGGGGGGGTCATCCCAGAAAACATTGTTTTCTCACTCAACAGTAAACACACCAACATACAGTTTAAGTGTATAGGTATCTGCACATTTCTAAAGTGACAATTTAAGGACTTTTAAATCTCTCTAAAATGACAAATTAAACATTGGACAAATTGCCAAATATTAGAGGCAGAAATTGTGAAAATAGACGATCTACAATACATGGTCACAACGCCTCGCAACGAGCATGTAGATCTGCTATTTTCACAATGGAACCGTGTTATACAAAATGTAATGCCTCAACTCTTAGTGGCCGTCAGGGTGGGGGGTCCCCAGTTAAAATATGATTTTGGGGTTACACAGCATGAAAAAGGTTGAGAAACACTGCTGTATACGACGGTGTTCTGCACCACAACAAAGCAGAACTAGCAGTAAAGACTCAGCAGCTAAAACTGTAAAAAGAGAAGCGTTGCAGTTCAGGATACTTTTCCCCCTGACATTTATCCAGAGCAATCTACCACGAATAAGCCAGTTAACCACTTGAACCCTAGCATCACTGGTCTGGGGGGGCAACACATTCACAGCGGAAATAGCCTCACAGCATTATATTCAGCAGTATTATATTCACAAGAGAAGCTCACGGCGTGTCGTGTGGCTTTGCGAAGCATTGTGAGCTTGTAGTTGGCTATTTTATGCGAATGTTTAAAGTATTTTTGCTAAAGATCGAGAGTCGGTGTAGTGAGAAGGAGCGAGTAAGGAGCTGACACATTAAAGTGATATTTGTTGTGTGGTTCTATGATGAGCAGGCTATGAAAACATCCCTCGGGGACAATACAGTCTAAAGTCTAATGTAATGGGTTGTTAAAAATCTTCACTTTAATGTGTCCCGGATTCCTTAATAATAATAATAATAGTTACCTACTCCTACCACGAGGGAAATTCAGTATTTTCAGCCCAATCCAGCTGATTCGCTGCCCACAAGGAGCGTGTGAGTGTTTAGGGGTTAAGAGTCTTGCTCAGGGACACACATCCACATTGCTACGCTGGCCTGGAATGGAACCTGGGACAACCAGGGGCTCTGGTTTCCCAGTTATGCTCCCTAACCATTCAGCTATGGCCACCCCTTCTCACATGCCTCCTGAGATCTCCAACATGTTTTCGACAGGGTCCATCGCCATGCTGGGTTAAGTGGTGGACATTATTTGTCAAAATTCTGTTTTTGCCATATACAAATTCAGTATGGCCTGAAACAGAGCTATAGCCCTATACTACTAGTCAGTGATGGGTGGTGCATTTTATACCCAGACCTTCAATAGATATCAATCCACCCAAAGCTCAACGGTTAGAATTGCGCACAAATTCACATGATTATAGCGTCATTCGACATAATCAGGCAACAACAGACAACACCGATATCCAAACCCAGCTGATGAGATCAGAGACTGACTGAGTTACACACTGCACAAGCGCACGCCGCGCTCATGCCCACGCCCACACACACACACACACACACACACACACACACACACACACACACACACACACACACACACACACACACACACACAGTACATACTGTACATACACACAGTCCCACATACTTGCAGCTTAGCGCACAGTCAGACAGAGCCAACTTGCAACACAGGCAGCAACAACAATATAGCCTATAAAACGATCAATCAACACAGAGTGCAAAATAACAGCCTATAAAGATCGATTAAACTCACCATGTCTGCATGTATGTGTCCATCAATGCCAAGCTTTTCTTTAAGTCCTAAGAAGGTTTGCCAAATTGTCCAGTAAATCCACACCTAATCTGTTTATTCTCCTCCGTCAGCCATGTTTTGTTATTTGTGCATTTATTTGTGAGTTAATTTAGCAAACTGAACTCATCAATCATCAGCTAAGAGTAAACAGAAGAACATGAAAACAAAGGTTTGGTTTGGAGGAGGAAGTGGTTCCTGTTTCTTATTGGACAGTTTTTCCAGGGAAACTTTCCAGGGATGGGATCTATAGACTGTTGGGCAATGGGAAGCTAGCAACGCCAAAACAAAAG